>NW_026967563.1:1935000-2250246 GCF_028390025.1 Pseudophryne corroboree
GGAGTAACAGAGGCCCTGTTTATGTGGTATGTTCCCAGCTTACTTTGGGAGACTGCGTTATGCAGTTTGTTACATGCTGAATCTGTGATGCGGTCTGGCATGTTTGTTCTACGTCTGCTTTGCCGTCACCGAAGTCGGTGGAGGTTCCTTCTTTTGGGAAGATGGGATTTTCTTGGGCGAATGCCCGAGGAGTCTCGGCGGTTCAACTTTGCCGAGCGGATTCTTGGTCTGGGTCAAAAGTTTTTGCAATGCTTTACAAGTTTGATACCCGGATTGTTGAGGACCTTATGTTTGCTCATTCGGTGCTGCAGAGTCGTCCGCACTCTCCCGCCCGTTTTGGAGCTTTGGTATAAACCCCATGGTCCTTTTGAAATCCCCAGCATCCTCTAGGACGTATGAGAAAATAGGATTTTGGTACCTACTGGTAAATCCTTTTCTCTTGGTCCGTAGAGGATGCTGGGCGCCCGTCCCAGTGCGTACTGTGTCTACAGTTATTGCTTTTTGGTTACACCCTGGCGGTGTCTTTTCTATCTGGTGTTTGCTACCGTTGTTCATGACATAGCATGCAGGGTCCTATTTTTGTTTCTGTGGACACACGGGTTGTTACATATTCTCTCAGCATGTGGCTGGGTTTTGTTCATGCCGTTGACTGGTATTCTACTGAGTGCCACGTTCTACGGTGTGTTTGAGGTGTGAGATGGTATGACACTCACCGTGTTTATAACAAGAAATTCTTTCCTCGAAATTGTCCATCTCTCCTGGGCACAGTTTTCTAACTGAGGTCTGGAGGAGGGTCATAGACGGAGGAGCCAGTTCACACCAAGTTTAAGTCTTTACAGTGTGCCCAAGCTCCTGCGGATCCGTCTATACCCCATGGTCCTTTTGGAATCCCCAGCATCCTCTACGGACTAAGAGAAAAGGATTTACCGGTAGGTACCAAAATCCTATTTTACTTCCTAAATAATACATCCCAAAGGCTTAGGTCTTTTTTCTGCTGTTTATTTTGTATCTTGTGCTTTGTATAAATGTGAGTGTCTAATACCAGTTTGCACAATCTGTATTGCTACACGACAGTATGGCGGCCATTGGAACGTGTTTTCACTTCTAGTTTGCCTAACTTGTTGCTGACACTCATCTTGATAAGGAGTGCTGAGTGTTTTCTGATACAAGATCCTATCCATATATACCCTGTACATTACCATGTGCATTAGAGTCACCCGGGTTCCATCTGCAGTGGTTTGTTGTATGTTACATCTATATGGTGCGGATACTCCTCTGTATGATTTCATAATAAAAGCTTTTGTTTGCATCTAATTATTACATTAAAGCTTTTATTTTTATTCTGTTTTATATTCCCGTCTGAGTAATTACGCCATAATGTCTAATCTCGGAGTGGACCCCAGAAGATGTAAAGAAACCGTGTAAGTGTTCCATCATTCTGTTTCGTGTAAGCATACAGGTAAGTGATGGCACGGTGGTCACTGACCGTCACATTCAGGTGGTATAATGGAAGTGGGAATGTCTGGGCTTATTCTAGTCTACTGCAGAAATAAAAAACTCAGCCTTTATCCTGCTTAAAAAAATGACAAAGCCCATAAATCAAGCTTGGTCGGACAAGACAGAAGCCACATTAATGGTGGCACATCATATAGGCTGAGGACCCATGCTTCTGGTATATATGGCATAACTCCCTCTTCACCCACAAAAACCTTCCCTTCACCATTCACAATGTCCACCATTGCCCCTTCAGAAGGGACACAACTTTCCTTTGCTTTTTCCACCTCCTCCTCTACAGAGCCCAGGACCACCTCCATGACCATTTCATGTTTATCTGGAGGCCTGGCATCTGGGAGGTTCATGGCCTGAGATGACCACAGAACCACCAGGTAGTGGGCAAGAAGAATCCACAGCCTCCTGAGGAACTGGAGAGTCCAAGGATCCACCCCACATGAGGCAGAGAAGTGTCAACCACAGGGACTAGCTCACCAATTTCCTTCCTAAAAGCTGCTCTTTACCCAGTTTGGTACCTGTGGGCTCCCACTCCAATTTCCCTTGAGAGCCCTTACCCTCACTAATCCCTTCTGAACCTACTAGTTCCTTCCCCTTCCAACCACTCCTTTTTAAGCTTTTCACCACCTGCTGTGTGAGTCCCATCCAACCACTCCATTCCTTGACTCATTGGTGTAGCAACCCCCTTCTCCCCACCCCCACCACACTGCTATACTGCAGTTAAGCTGTGAGACTTGCTGCTAGCACTACTCACTACCCAGCACACACACACACACACACACACACACTCACATCATGATTACACAGCTGTGCCAGAGACACTGTCTTACTGACAACCAGGATGAGACACTCCCAGAAAGGCATGTATGTATGAGTACGGAGAGAGTGGGCGCAGTGGGGCTGCATGACTGACAGCTGAGCCTGCCACGTCAGTGAGGTGGATGGGGCATCCCATTCCGAGCTGGAGCAGCACAGTATTTGTAAGAGCTGCAGAAGTCTGTAAATGATGGGAAATAACATCTGGCCCATGGCTACTGTGAGGAAATGAGAGGTCTGTGACAATATAGCTATGCCTCATTTCTCATGTCAAATATGTACTTTTCTCTGACGTCCTAGTGGATGCTGGGGACTCCGTAAGGACCATGGGGAATAGCGGCTCCGCAGGAGACTGGGCACAAAAGTAAAAGCTTTAGGACTACCTGGTGTGCACTGGCTCCTCCCCCTATGACCCTCCTCCAAGCCTCAGTTAGTTAGATTTTTGTGCCCGAACGAGAAGGGTGCACACTAGGTGGCTCTCCTGAGCTGCTTAGTGTAAAAGTTTAAATTAGGTTTTTTATTCTCAGTAAGTCCTGCTGGCAACAGGCTCACTGCATCGAGGGACTAAGGGGAGAAGAAGCGAACTCACCTGCGTGCAGAGTGGATTGGGCTTCTTGGCTACTGGACATTAGCTCCAGAGGGACGATCACAGGCCCAGCCATGGATGGGTCCCAGAGCCGCGCCGCCGGCCCCCTTACAGAGCCAGAAGACTGAAGAGGTCCAGAAATCGGCGGCAGAAGACATCCTGTCTTCAATAAGGTAGCGCACAGCACCGCAGCTGTGCGCCATTGCTCTCGGCACACTTCACACTCCGGTCACTGAGGGTGCAGGGCGCTGGGGGGGGGCGCCCTGAGACGCAATAAAAACACCTTAGATGGCAAAAAAGACATCACATATAGTTCCTGGGCTATATGGATGCATTTAACCCCTGCCAGTTTTCCTTAAAAAAGCGGGAGAAAGGCCGCCGAGAAGGGGGCGGAGCCTATCTCCTCAGCACACTGGCGCCATTTTCCCTCACAGCTCCGTTGGAGGGAAGCTCCCTGGCTCTCCCCTGCACTACAGAAAGGGTTAAAAAAGAGAGGGGGGCACTAATTAGGCGCAGTATTAAAAATACAGCAGCTATAAGGGGAAAAACACTTATATAAGGTTATCCCTATATATATATATATATATATATATATATATATATATATATATATATAGCGCTCTGGTGTGTGCTGGCAAACTCTCCCTCTGTCTCCCCAAAGGGCTAGTGGGGTCCTGTCCTCTATCAGAGCATTCCCTGTGTGTGTGCTGTGTGTCGGTACGTTTGTGTCGACATGTATGAGGAGAAAAATGATGTGGAGACGGAGCAGAGTGTCTGTAATAGTGATGTCACCCCCTATGGGGTCGACACCTGAGTGGATGAACTGTTGACAGTGTCAGCTCTGTATAAAGACAGTGGTTGACATGAGACAGCCGGCTACTCAGCTTGTGCCTGTCCAGACGTCTCATGGGCCGTCAGGGGCTCTAAAGCGCCCGTTACCTCAGATGGCAGATACAGACGCCAACACGGATACTGACTCCTGTGTCGACGGTGAAGAGACAAACGTGATTTCCAGTAGGGCCACACGTTACATGATTGAGGCAATGAAAAATGTTTTACACATGTCTGATAATACGAGTACCACCAAAAAGGGGTATTATGTTCGGTGAGGAAAAACTACCTGTAGTTTTCCTGAATCTGAGAAATTAAATGAGGTGTGTGATGATGCGTGGGTTTCCCCCGATAACAACTGATAATTTCTAAAAAGTTATTGGCAGTATATCCTTTCCCGCCAGAGGTTAGGGTGCGTTGGGAGACACCCCCTAGGGGGGATAAGGCGCTCACATGCTTGTAAGAACAAGGGCTCTACCCTCTCCTGAGATGGCCGCCCTTAAGGATCCTGCTGATAGAAAGCAGGAGGGTATCCTAAAATGTATTTACACACATACTGGTGTTATACTGCGACCGGCAATCGCCTCAGCCTGGATGTGCAGTGCTGGGTTGGCGTGGTCGGATTCCCTGACTGAAAATATTGATATCCTAGATAGGGACAGTATATTATTGCCTATAGAGCATTTAAAAGATGCATTTCTATATATGCATGATGCACTGCGGAATATTTGCCGACTGGCATCAAGTATAAGTGCGTTGTCCATTTCTGCCAGTAGAGGGTTATGGACACGACAGTGGTCAGGTGATGCGGATTCCAAACGGCATTTGGAAGTATTGCCTTATAAAGGGAGGAGTCATTTGGGGTCGGTCTTTCAGACCTGGTGGCCACGGCAACAGCTGGGAAATCCACGTTTGTACCCCAGGTCGCCTCTCAAAATAAGACGCCGTATTATCAGGCGCAGTCCTTCGTTGGCAAGCGGGCAAAGGCTCCTCATTTCTGCCCCGTGACAGAAGGAGAGGAAAAAGGCTGCAGAAATCAGCCAGTTCCCAGGAACAGAAGCCCTCTTCCGCCTCTGCCAAGCCCTCAGTATGACGCTAGGGCTTTACAAGCTCAGGCACGGTGGGGGCCCGTCTCAATGAATTTCAGCGCGCAGTGGGCTCACTCGCAAGTAGACCCCTGGATCCTTCAGGTGATATCTCAGGGGTACAAATTGGAATTCGAGACGTCTCCCCCTCGCCGTTTCCTAAAGTCGGCTTTACCGACGTCTCCCTCTGACAGGGAGGCAGTTTTGGAAGCCATTCACAAGCTGTATTCCCAGCAGGTGATAATCAAGGTACCCCTCCTGCAACAGGGAATGGGGTATTATTCCACACTGTGTGGTACCGAAGCCGGACGGCTCGGTGAGACCGATTCTAAATCTAAAATCTTGAACACTTACATACGGAGGTTCAAATTCAAGATTGAGTCACTCAGAGCAGTGATTGCGAACCTGGAAGAAGGGGACTACATGATGTCTCGTGACATCAAGGATGCTTACCTTCATGCCCAAAATTACCCTTCTCACCAAGGGTACCTCAGGTTTGTGGTACAGAACTGTCACTATCAGTTTCAGACGCTGCCGTAGGGCTGGTCCACGGCACCCCGGGTCTTTACCAAGGTAAGGGCCGAAATGATGATACTCCTTCGAAAGAAGGGAATTTTAGTTATCCCTTACTTGGACGATCCCCTGATAAGGGTATGATCCAGGGAACAGTTGGAGGTCGGTGTAGCACTATCTCAGGTAGTGTTGCGGCAGCACGTTTAGATTCTCAATATTCCAAAATCGCAGCTGATTCCGACGACTCGTCTTCTGTTCCTAGGGATGATCCTGGACACAGTCCAGAAAAAGGTGTTTCTCCCGGAGGAGAAAGTCAGGGAGTTATCCGAGCTAGTCGGGAACCTCCTATAACCGAGCCAAGTCTCAGTACATCAATGAAGGGTTCTGGGAGAAATGGTGGCTTCCTACGAAGCGATCCCATTCGGCAGTTTCCACGCAAGAACTTTCCAGTGGGACCTGCTGGACAAATGGTCCGGGTCGCATCTTCAGATGCATCAGCGGATAACCCTGTCACCAAGGACAAGGGTGTCCCTCCTGTGGTGGTTGCAGAGTGCTCATCTTCTAGAGGGCCGCAGATTCGGCATTCAGGACTGGGTCCTGGTGACCACGGATGCCAGCCTGCGAGGCTGGGGAGCAGTCACACAGGGAAGGAATTTCCAGGGCTTATGGTCAAGCCTGGAGACATCACTTCACATAAATATCCTGAAGCTAAGGGCCATTTACAATGCTCTAAGCTTAGCAAGACCTCTGCTTCAAGGTCAGTCGGTGTTGATCCAGTCGGACAACATCACGGCAGTCACCCACGTAAACAGACAGGGTGGCACAAGAAGCAGGAGGGCAATGGCAGAAGCTGCAAGGATTCTTCGCTGGGTGGAAAATCATGTGATAGCACTGTCAGCAGTAGTCATTCCGGGAGTGGACAACTGGGAAGCAGACTTCCTCAGCAGACACGACCTCCACCCGGGAGAGTGGGGACTTCACCCAGAAGTCTTCCACATGATTATAAACCGTTGGGAAAAACTCGGCAGGTATTGCGCCAGGTCAAGGGACCCTCAGGCAATAGCTGTAGACGCTCTGGTAACACCGTGGGTGTACCGGTCAGTGTATGTGTTCCCTCCTCTGCCTCTCATACCCAAGGTACTGAGATTGATAAGATGGAGAGGAGTAAGCACTATATTCGTGGCTCCGGATTGGCCAAGAAGGACTTGGTAACCGGAACTTCAAGAGGAGGATCCGTGGCCTCTACCTCTAAGAAGGGACCTGCTCCAGCAAGGACCCTGTCTGTTCCAAGACTTACCGCGGCTGCGTTTGACGGCATGGCGGTTGAACGCCGGATCCTGAAGGAAAAAGGCATTCCGGATGAAGTCATCCCTATCCTGATCAAAGCCAGGAAGAATGTAACCGCAAAACATTATCACCGCATTTGGCGAAAATATGTTGCGTGGTGCAGGCTAGTAAGGCCCGACGGAGGAATTTCAACTGGGTCGATTCCTACATTTCCTGCAAGCAGGAGTGACTATGGGCCTGAAATTTGGGTCCATTAAGTTTTCATATTTCGGCCCTGTCAATTTTCTTCCAAAAAGAACTAGCTTCAGTACCTGAAGTTCAGACGTTTGTAAAAGGGGTACTGTATATACAGCCTCCTTTTGTGCCTCCAGTGGCACCTTGGGATCTCAATGTAGTTTTGGGGTTCCAAAAGTCACATTGGTTTGAACCACTTAAATCTGTGGAGTTAAAATATCTCATGGAAAGTGGTCATGCTGTTGGCCCGGGCCTGGGCCAGGCACGTGTCAGAATTGGCGGCTTTATCCTGTGAAAGCCCTTATCTGATCTTCCATTCGGACAGGGCGGAATTGAGGACAGCGTTTCACCTGAACCAACCTATTGTGGTGCTTGCGGCTACTAGGGATTTGGAGGACTCCAAGTTGCTAGACGTTGTCAGGGCCCTGAAAATATGTTTCCAGGACGGCTGGAGTCAGAAAATCTGACTCGCTGTTTATCCTGTATGCACCCAACAAGCTGGGTGCTCCTGCTTCTAAGCAGACTATTGCTCGTTGGATTTGTAGTACAATTCAGCTTGCACATTCTGTGGCAGGCCTGCCACAGCCAAAAATCTGTAAATGCCCACTCCACAAGGAAGGTGGGCTCATCTTGGGCGGCTGCCCGAGGGGTCTCGGCTTTACAACTTTGCCGAGCAGCTACTTGGTCAGGAGCAAATACGTTTGTAAAATTCTACAAATTTGATACCCTGGCTGAGGAGGACCTGGAGTTCTCTCATTTGGTGCTGCAGAGTCATCCGCACTCTCCCGCCCATTTGGGAGCTTTGGTATAATCCCCATGGTCCTTACGGAGTCCCCAGCATCCACTAGGACGTCAGAGAAAATAAGAATTTACTTACCGATAATTCTATTTCTCGTAGTCCGTAGTGGATGCTGGGCGCCCATCCCAAGTGCGGATTGTCTGCAATACTGGTACATAGTTATTGTTACCAAAAATTGGGTTATTGCTGTAGTGAGCCATCTTTTCTAGAGGCTCCTCTGTTATCATGCTGTTAACTGGGTTTAGATCACAAGTTATACGGTGTGATTGGTGTGGCTGGTATGAGTCTTACCCGGGATTCAAAATCCTTCCTTATTGTGTATGCTCGTCCGGGCACAGTATCCTAACTGAGGCTTGGAGGAGGGTCATAGGGGGAGGAGCCAGTGCACACCAGGTAGTCCTAAAGCTTTTACTTTTGTGCCCAGTCTCCTGCGGAGCCGCTATTCCCCATGGTCCTTACGGAGTCCCCAGCATCCACTACGGACTACGAGAAATAGAATTATCGGTAAGTAAATTCTTATTTTTATCCCCATATCCCTATACATTCAATTTATCTGTTTGCTCATTTTCCATAACATGTCCATTACTGCTCACCCAATATTGTGTTTAAATCAACCTTAATATTGTTAATATATCCAATTGTGTTACGTTATCTGTTACCCTTTGGATAATGTATTCATGTTAGACCTAATTTTCTATTGTTTACTACCACCACAGTGGACACTCAAAGGGTGAGTCATATAAGGTACCATTGTCCCTTTTTGTTTACTCCCTATTGTCCAACAGTGAGCTGACCAGACATGGTTGCTCTCTGGCTGATGTAATCACCTTGATATGTATTGTATTCCAATGCTGTAAGATTCTTAGAGAAAGAAGTCACACACACCCCATGTAATATGAAGCTTCTGGGGGGTATAAGTAGATATAAGCAGAGAGCTGAAAGAGATTCTATGCTCCTTGACTAAGAAGTGATGTTCTGTCAGGAGTTTGTGGTGGGCATTGTCATGTGGAATTGGATTACAGAGGTGTGCTGAGCTGTTTATAACCCATTCTGTTCAATAAACCACTGTTGGATTTTCATCTACCACTGTGCCTCAGTGATTTGGAACCCAGTATCTTCACAGCTACTATCGATGGCGGGTAACTACCTGGCTGTCTGCCTTTGATGGTAAAACTATATATCGGGTATAGACAATCAATGATTCCTGATAATCAATGGATGATGGCCAATCCTAGACCAGACCCTGAGAGACCACAGCCACCACCAGATCCACAAAGTGTACCTAGAAGCTGCCACATCTGGCACTTTGTTACCCGTCCTCAGATCTACCTTCTCCTACAGAGCCACCTCTCCACATCTAAGCTGGAACTCATTGCATCAGCATCCTGGCCAACCTCACACAGGTCCATGGAATCAGCATTATGATAACTTTTGACTCTTTATTTGCTGCAGCTGCTGTATAGATCCTGTGATTTCCTTCAGCTTATTAACCAGCTGCACCAGCTCCTCATTTACATAACTCCCAGCTGCTGCAACAGTTGTTTCTCCTGCAGGGTCCACAGGTTATCTACAGGATAACATTGGAATATGATGATGCGACAGCAGATTTGCACCAAATGGTCAAAGCTTTTGGCCTCCCAGCATGCAGTGGGCCCATCCATATATCTCCACCTCCTGGCTCAGGCAAATCAGTTTTTTGTTTGGTGTGGCAGGAGCGAGACTATGGTCAAGAGGGCTTCTGGTTTTTAGCAGCTATAAGCATTCTTATTTTATTTTTATAGTCTTTTTCTTGAGTGATCTCTCTAAAAAGCATCTTACACGCACCTTAGAAAGAGTCGCTCCAACAATTCCCCGCCGAGTCGTGACGATGCTTACCCACGTGTACAGTGACTTTTTGGCGGGAGTCTGTGTCGGATATACTAGCAAGTCCAGCAGAAGTTACCCGGCTGTGGCCGGAGCATGGGGAGAAGGTAAGGCATCAGTTCTGCTTAGAGGGGGAACATGGACACAGCTGCACTGTTTTGGTGGCGACTACCAAACAGTCACTGATGTGGCTGCCACCTAGGGTGGTAGCTAGGCCTTCAGGATCATAGGCTAGGCCTATGATCATAGTACTAGGCCTTTGGGATCATAGGCTCCAGAGGTAGTATGAGGCTACGATCCCTGGGATTGATGTCAGCAGTGGAGAGTCAGACTCTCCCCCGGCTGCCCCTCCCCTGGTTCATGACCAGTTTCCTCAGAGTCTCCTGCCATGAATGGTTTTCCGGCTTCCGTCTGAGACACTGTGTATCTAAAAGGACCCAGTCGCAGCATAGGCGGCTGTGTGACTGGTGCGGCAGTGTTCTCTTGGGCGTCTGTGTTCACTGTAGGTTCACGGGGCGAGTGTGTACACTATTAGCATCTGGATCCACTCAGCGTTTGCGAACGTATTGATCGGTCCTGGAAGCAGGGTGAGTCTCCTTGTATCACACTCTACGGAGCCAGGTAATACAGCACTAAGTCTCTATCTACCTTTTGAGTATGAATAGTTGAATAAGTGCCGGATGCATATGAGTCTAATAATTATTACTGTTGTTTCTTTTGCTATGCGTCTGAATACAGTTAAACTCCTATATAAGGTAATAGTTACATAGTTACATAATTAGTGAGGTTGAAAAGAGGCAAAATGCCCATCGGGTTTAACCTGTATTCTGTGATCAGCTGATCATATTATAATGTACCTGCTGATGTAATGTCTTGGTACCAGTTGACAACAATGATTCTTACCACTCCCAGATTAATGTCACTGTGTTAAATGCTATAACCCTGGATACCCTTTCCAGTTAGAAATTTGTCTAATCGGTTTTTAAATACATTTACAGAGTCTGCCATTACTATCTTCTCCGGGAGGAAGTTCCAAATTTTTATTGCCCTTACCGTGAAGAACCCTTTCCTACTTTGTATACGGAATTTTCTCTCCTCTAGCCTCAGCAAGTGCCCACGTGTCCTATACAAAGTTCTTTTAATAAACAAATCCGCTGCTAGCTCCTTGTGCTGACCCTTTACATATTTGAAGATATTAATGTCACCTCTTAGTCGCTGCGTACTCTTTAATCAATTTAGTAGCCCGCCTTTGAACCCTTTCTAGTTCTCTTATCTTTTTTATAATATGGTGCCCAAAATTGAACACAATATTGTGTTTTTTGTCCCAAAATGCATAATTTAGCATTTTTCTATATTGAACCTCATTCCCCATTTAGACGCCCAGGCTTCAAGTTTAAATAAGTCATTTTGTAGAGACTCCACATCGCTATCTGAATTAATTACCTTACACAGCTTAGAATCATCCACAAAGATTGACACTGTGCTTTCCAGGACTATTTCTAGATTGTTGATAAATATATTGAACAGTAGCGGGCCAAGTACGGACCCTTGTGGTATTCTGCTGACTACTAGTGCCGAGCTGGAGAACATCCTGATGACCGCTACTCATTGTGCTCTGTTATCCAGCCAATTACCTATCCATGTACAAATAGTATATCCTAGACCAAGTTCCCTTAATTTGATGATCAGTCTCCTGTGAGGCACTGTTTCAAAGGCCTTTTCAAAATCTAAATACACCACATCCACTGCTTTTCCCTGATCAAGATTCTCGCTCACTTCCTCGTAGAAACTAATTAAGTTAGTTTGACATGATCTGTCCCTTACAAACCCAGGCTGACTTTTGCTAATAATCTTATTAACCTGCAGATAATCCTCTATGCTATCCCTCAAAATACTTTCCAATAATTTGCCCACTATAGAGGTTAAGATAACTGGTCTATAATTACCAGGATTATTTTTAGCTCCTTTTTTAAATAAAGGCACTACCTCCGCTATGCGCCAATCCTTAGGTACCTTGCCTGATCTGATTGAACTGTGGAAAATCAAGTATAGGGGTTTTGCTAGTTATGACCTAAGCTCTGTAATAACCCTCGGATGAAAACCATCTGGGCCTGGTGATTTATTAATCTTTATTTTGCTTAGTCTCTCAAGGATACAAGTATCCAGCCAAGAGTCATTACCTTCACTATCTTTATGCACTACTTTCTCCGACTGATCCTCCCTAGTGAATACTGAGGAAAAAAATTGTTCAGTATTTCCGCTTTTATTTTATCATCGTTTATCAAAGCTCCCAATTCATCTTTTAATGGGCCTACGTTCTCCTTCTTTAACCTTTTACTGTTTATGTATTTATAAAACTTTTTAGGATTGCTTTTACTCTATAGCGATTTGCTTTTCGTTTACAATTTTTGCTGCGATTATTACTTTTTTGCATTTTTTTATTGCTTGTAATGCTGGAATGACTCCTCCATTAGATTGAAATGTTTTGAAAGCACGCCTCTTTTTAGCCATTGCTGCTTTGACCCCCTTATTAAGCCACATTGGTTTGTTTTTAGTACTCCTGTCTTTACTGCTCATGGGAATGAATTTGTGAATATGCTCATGGGAATGAATTTGTGAATATTGCTATCAAGCAACCCTTTTAAAGCATCCCACATTTCCATTGTGTCTTTACCATGAAACAAAACTTCCCAGTCAATCTCGTTTAGTGCCTGTCTCAGCATATTGAAATTAGCTTTTCTAAGGTTAAATGTTTTAGTTGTTCCCTTATAGCTATGTTTCTTGAAACTGATGTCGAATGTGATCATATAGTGATCACTGTTTTCCAAGGTCTCCCCAACTTTAGTGTTTGATATAATGTCCACATTATTGGTAATAACTAGGTCCAGAATAGTTTTACCTCTAGTTGGGTCCTCGACTAATTAAGTTAACTATTGATCCTTTAATGAATTTAAGAACATGCTGCTCCTAGTTTTTACACATGAATCGTTACTCCAATTTATATCAGGATAGTTAAAATCCCCTAACACTAGGATGTCCCCCATTCCCGCAGCTTTTTCAATTTGGTGTAAGAGTTGTTCCTCGTCATGTACACTAATATCTGGTTACTTGTAGCACGTGCCAATGACTAGTTTCTTCACCTCTGTGCCCCCACTTGTGATCCCAACCCATAGCGACTCCACGTTATCTCCAGCCTCCCCGAAAATACCCTCTATTAAGTTTGGTTTTAGAGATGGTGTAACAAAGAGACATACCCCTCCTCCCTTTTTGGTAGCCCTGTCCCTCCTGAAAAGAGACTATCCCTCCAAATTCACATCCCAGTCGTGAGAGTTGTCCCACCATGTTTCCGTAATGCCTATAATATCATACTGAGACTTTGATACAAGCTATTCCAATTCCCCCATTTTACCCGATAGGCTTCTTGCATTCACAAGCATACATCTTAGCTTAGCCTCTCCATTGCCCGTTTGTTTTAGTGGTATCTTATCTATATTTACAAGAGCCTTTCTAGACTTACCCCTACTGACTGTTATTCTACTCCCTCCCTTTCCTCCCCATCATGCTTAATACAGCTTTCCTCTCTACTTTCTCTATCTGACCTATTAAGACTTTCTAACCCCCCCTCCCTGATGTTATTATCCTCCTTTATGCTATACATATTATTTCTCTGGCTGGGTCCACAGGATTATCCACAGGATAACATTGGGATATTGTCGAGCGACAGCGAAAATGGCACCAACACGGTCACAAGCTTTCTGGCCTCCCAGGATGCATTGGGGCCTCCACTATATAGTCGCGCCCACTGACTCAGTCAGATCAGTTTTTTGCTTGGTGCGGCAGGAGCCGCATGGTCACAGGGCTGCTGTGAAAGCAGCCTCAAGTTTTCATTACTTTAAATTTTTATAGACTTACTGTTTTGGTTTTTGAGCGACTTCTCTTAACAGCGTCTTAAACGCATATTAGAAAGAGTCGCTCCAACAACTCCCCACCGGGTCGCAACAACGCTTACCTTCGCGGTACAGTGCTGTCTCGACGGGCGTCTATGTCGGATGTTCTAGCAGGTCCAGCAGACGTTACCAGGCTGTGGCCGGAGCATGGGGAGACGGTGAGTCTATGGGCTTCCTCTTACTAGAGGGGACACGGACACAGCTACACTGATTTGGTGGAGACTGCAAACAGTGTGTTGATGCGCCGAACATCTCGAGTGTGACAGCGCTAAGCTCTGGGGATCATAGGCGCCAGGACTAGGTGAGGCCGCGATCCTGGGAGTTTAAGTCAACAGGGGGTTTCAGACGCTCTCCTGGCCGTCCCTCCTCCGAGTTCATGGCCATTTCCCGCGTGTCTCTAGTTTCATGAACTGAATGACCTCACTTCCGGCTCAGACGCTACCACGAGGGTACTCGGTCGCAGCTTAGACGCTGCAGTTGTGTACACTGGATGTAAACCCGCCCAGACCGAGTCGCAGGCCTTTAGTGTCTGCATGCACGTGGAGTCGCTCAGCGTCCGTGTCCGTTGGTGAGCATCCGTGTCCGTTATCAGTTACCAAGAGGGGCAGTGTACACCAGTAGCGTCTGAATCCACTCAGCGTCTTACGAGCATCTTTGCTTGGATATGGAAGTGTGGTGAGTCTCCCTGTATCCCGCTCCCTGGAGGCAGGGTATACAGTACTAAAAATTCCTTCTACTTCTTAGTGTGCACTGTTAATTTTTAGTACCTATTGCATATGAGACCTGTATATTACTGTGTTTTCAGCATGTTATGTTGAAAAAGAACCAGTTAAACAGAAGTACAATTTTCCTACTTATGTATAAGTTATTATGGAGGTTGTATTCTTATATGACAATGTCTAATGCCTTAACATGTGACTGACTGCTAGTATGTGTACTGACTTTTCTGTGTAATGTCAGTCCTGTTCTGACCCTCAAATCAGGTGCACTGTGGTCAGATTGATTTCACCTCTATATAGGCTTCACCCCTGGCCCTTGAGTGGCTGGAGGGGGGACCCCTTGATTTAAGGGGTCCCCACTCTTCCAGGGTACTCTGGCCAGTGGTGACTAGATGGGGATTTAATGCCACGGCCGCAGGGACCGATATAAAAGTGTCCCCCGGCTGTGGCATTATCTCTTCAGCTAGTGGAGCCCGGTGCTGGTGTTAAAAATACGGGGGACCCCTATATCTTTTGTCCCCCATATTTTTTGCACCAGGACCAGACGCAGAGCCCGGTGCTGGTTCTAAAAATACGGGGGATCCCTTGTCAATTTTCACCCCATATTTTTACAACCATGACCGGCTCAAAGAGCCCAAGGCTGGTTATGCTTAGGAGGAGGGACCCCACGCAATTTTTTTCTGAGTTTTTTAAACATTTTTGAGCATTCCAAAAAGTCGAATCCAGGACGCACACTATCCGTCAATTGGTCCGTTTTTCGACAGCGGGACTGTCGAATCCGTTTTTTATTGAATATGTTGAATTCGGGTACCGGCGGGAGAGTATGTGACTGTCGAATTGTGTCGAATTTAAAAACGGTCGAATTCCAGCCGAAATTTGACCGCAATTGCATATACTCCATAGTGTGAACACAATAGCAGGTATGTATAACATATAAAGCCTGTAGCTAAAGGCTAATTGAGGGGAGCCGTGCTGTAATTTATTGCATCATACAATGTTACTGTGCTGTTATCAGATGCTGCCACACTATTCTAGTTTTATGTGGCTTGGACTTTTCCCTTTCTAAAGGAGCATGTAATAGAGTAGAATTAATTTAATCGTCCCTTTAGGTATTGTAGATATGATATATTTTGTGCTGGTGTTACTTGACAGAGAAATGATGTCCCCTTCTGTACCCTATAATTACATCTATTCCTGCTGTAGATGTTGTTAATATGCTCAAATAATCAGCAGCGTACACTTGTAAAATCCTGTTATGGGGAATACGTGCATAAAGTTGCTAATGTGCACATACGTGGTTACACATACACCATTACATGAGCCGCTGAGATACGTGATTAGGTGCTGCTGCAGGAATGTTTGTACAGGGTAATTAATTTAAGTAAATGCAATTACATCCCCATGTGATATGTGTCCTTATGGCATGCTATATCGCATGTGATCTTACTTATATTTCTGACACTATATAGTCATTAAATTCCGTGATATGGAATATTAATGAAGGAGGCAGTAATACATATATTGGTTAGGTCTCATGCCAATTCATATGCATATAGAGCAGCTAACACAGGTATATCACCAGGGCCGGCTCAAGGGTTTTGTGCGCCCCGGGCAGGCGATGGGGGCGTGGCTTCATACAGGGGGCATTGTCACTTACGCCCCCTGTACAGTAGTAGCACCGATGAAATTATGTGCGGTGCGCGATGACGTCATCGCGCACCACATAGCAAAGGTTCTCTCCATGAAGGGAAACTAGAAGCTTCATGTCTAGTTCCCTTCATGGAGAGGACCTTTGCTGTGCGGTACGCGATGACGTCATCGCGCACCGCACAGTAAACGTCCTCTCCACGAAGGGAAACTAGACGCTACGTGTCTAGTTCCCTTCACGGTGGGGGGCGGACGGCACATCAGCAGCGGATCTTGCCATGGTGCGGCGCCCTCCGGACGGCGACGGTGCCCTCCAGAAGGCGGCGCCCCGGGCAAAAGTCCTGCTTGCCCGTGGCAAGATCCGCTACTGTATATCACGCAGAGCTGTAACTAGACTTTTTGGTGCTCTGTGCCAGAGAGAGAATTGGTGCTCCCCCTTACATTTTTCCAATTGGGACATAAGGCGCATGACTCGTTGGAAAGGGGCATGACAATGCTATGACATCCTTTCCACATTATATATATAATAGACAGAGAAAGCTTGTTGTTATTCAGTTACAATACCCTTTATTAATTAACACATTTCAATATACTGCCATACCCAGGATTCAAACCTATAACCTGTTGAATTCGAATCAAACACCCTACTCATTGAGCTATTTGATCCTGCATAAAAACTATGTACACTATACGAAGCTACTGTAAGTTTATAAAAACATAATCAGCATTGCAATTGAGCAGATCTATGTAGTGTGCAGCCACACATGCAATCTCTTGCAGCCACACACCACATAGATCTGCTCAGCCGCAATGCTGATCATTTTTCACAAAGTACAAGGTAAGCTTCAAATAGAATTCTCTAGCTTAGAATTATCTACCTTTCTATGCAAGAGCAGATAGCTCAATGAATAAACTGTCTGACTGCAGTGCCACAGGCAGTGGGTTTGAATTCCGGGTATGTCAGCATTTTGAAATGTAATAAAGGATAGTGTGACTGAATAACAAAGAAATCTGAAGTTGAGTTTATGAATGTTGTTTAGGTGTTAGCGACAGAAGGCGACAAGGTAGGAGACAGGTGCAGTCAGGAGATGCTGGACTTCAAAAAGAGGGGAAGCTGCAAGTAAAAGTAATTAAAGCAGATAATTGACAAGTGCCACCAACAGCACCCCCTACCCTGCAGTGCTATGTGCGGTGCCCCCTCCGCACACACCTAGCTACAGCCCTGATATCACATATTACATTGATTCAATTACACTCATATGTGAGACTCCGTATTTCTGAGAAAGCCTATCATAGGAAATGTTCTCAAGGAGCCATTAAATCACAGATATGCTGTGCTGTGCTAGTTCCACCACATGAAGTTTACTATATATCGCGGATAACCTGAGGTGCGTATGTGCTAACCAATCTTCAAGTATTGTCTCACTTTACATCCCATATGTCACAACTGAGGGCCTGAGCTGACGGGAGGCAGCCTCAGTTGTAGGGGCTGAGATGTAACGGAACCTGGGAGGTTGTATCAGACCCCTAGACATGTAAGTAACATGTAGAATAACTGCCCGAAGGCGTGACCACGACAACCAGGATAAAAGTCAATGATGTTTATTATGACAAACTCCGTAACACAGCAGCAGTAAAAGGAAACATAAAAGTCAACAGAGGATAAATACAATTCCTGGGTACTACAGGGTGGCAAGGGCCACAGGCACTGGTAGTGTGAGACAGTTCTTATAGTCTTCTAGTTGGAAAGTCCTTACCAGGCCTGACTGTAGCAATGGAGAGAACCCAGGATCGTACCAGCTGGTGTTCCAGGAAAGGCTGGGCTGCTGAAGATAAAACGGCTGCTGTGGATACTGGCTGGAACCAGACTGTTGTTGGTACGGAGTGGATACTGGCTGGGACCAGTTAAATAATAAACGAACTTGAGAGCGATGAAATAATAATACCGGTGGAGAGTGGTAAACTGCAGAAAGGACACCGGCCCTTTAAGAGAAGCTGTACACTGCTGGAAGCTGGGCTGGAAGCAGGTGATTGACTTGAGAGCGATGAAATAATAATGAAGTTTGGAGTTTGAGAGCGGTGAAATAATACCGGTGGAGAGTGGTAAACTGCAGAAAAGGACACCGGCCCTTTAAGAGAAGCTGTACACTGCTGGAAGCTGGGCTGGAAGCAGGTGATTGTTTGAGAGCGGTGAAATAATAATACCGGTGGAGAGTGGTAAACTGCAGAAAAGGACACCGGCCCTTTAAGAGAAGCTGTACACTGCTGGAAGCTGGGCTGGAAGCAGGTGATTGTTGTAGCTGGAAACAGGCGAGTCCAGAATGGATCGGAGAGTCAGGCTACACCGCAGATGGAATGCTGGTGCGGGTCTCTATAGCAGAAGTCTGGAGACAGGAGCTGGAACCTGGAAGACAACCACAGGAGAGAGACAAACTGGAACTAGGTTAGACTACCAAAGCACTGACGCCTTCCTTGCTCAGGCACAGCTTACTTATACCTGCAGCAAGGAAGGGGTTGGCTAGGCAATTATGCAAATCAACAATACAGACAGCAGATTGGTGGAAATGATCAGATGACAAAATCCAAGATGGCTGCGCCCATGCAGACACTTGGAGGGAAGTTTGGTTTGTAATCCATGTGAGAATTGAAACAGTAATGGCGACGCCGGCCACAGGAGACGGGAGATGCCAGACTGACAAGCGCACATTTAACCACGCGGGCACAGCGGAGGCCGCGGCTGATGAAATCACCACTCTGACATTCTGCATGTGGAAACTCAGGAACAGCGGGATCCGGTCCTGGAACGCTGAGCCAGCCTTAGGAGGCATCTGAAGGGTAAGTAATGGCGTCCAGATACCCGGATCGTGACACCATAGATAAACTAGATTGGTTGTCATTCATTTGGATATTTCTGGTCGTATTGTTACACAATTCTTTACATCATTAGATTAAATGTAAACATTTTTCACAGTGAATTAAGCAGGCATATCAATGCTGCTTTGAAATGCCACTCGACGTGCACGTTTCACACCAGCTTCGTCAGGACAAACCCGATTGCTCTACCTAGAATGACTATAAAGGAAAGGAAAGCCAATCGCGGACGGGTGTGTGAGCATGTGATCGCGCATCACATCGTCCTCTCCAAGGCTCCTATTTACTTCTGCAGCACTGATTGTCTCACACATGTCATGTGTCTAAAACTTTGAATCCTGGTAGATGATTGAATCCATAAATGTTTGGGCACATCGGGTAAGTGATCAATTTCTCAAATGAGGGAATCCCATGAGAGCTATTGATTAATAAAATGTATCATGGTGTGCATCGAGATCTTAATTCCCCATCATTGAAAGGTAAGTGGCTATTGTTATATTTTATCTCTTAAATCTCAGGGCATCATCACTTGGATTTGTGAATAAATGAGTGTAACAGGTAAGTAGTCTATTGCTCAGAAGGGAGAATTCTGGGTACACAATGGGTCACATGATGGTATGCATCAAAATCACATTTTTACCTAATGTATGTTCAATCTTCAAAAATAAGGTAAGAAACTTATTTTCCTTTAGCCCTTTTGGATACTGGTATCCCATTAAGGATGCCATTGACCCTCAAACCTGAGAAGATCTCCATCTGTGTCCCCACCTCAGATGTTCATCTCAAAGTGTCTACTACCCAATGCCTAATGGTCTGTGTGGACTTATTTGAATGCTAGCCTCAAATAGGTTACATACTCATGTATTCCCTGCATAGGTGAATAAATTCTATGTTAAAGTATATCCAGGGCTCTTCCCTAAAACACCACATCTAATAATTAATATGTTACTATATACTCCTGCTATTTATTGTCCCTTATTCCTTTATTTTAATTATTGTTCCTTATGTATTCCTTATATATTGATTGTCCCCCTCTTTTTGATTTTCTGAAAGTGACAGGGAGTTGCCACTAATTAAAAAATGGGGGTGGGGGGGCGTGGCTTGGCTGCCATCGAGAGCACACAGGCTTTGGGTGAGCTCCCACCAAAGCAGCCTTGCAGACCCCTTTAAAGTAGCTCCAGCCCAACATCTTGCACCCATATCCGCCCCACTTGGTGCCTGCATACTTCCCCTACCCCGGGAGCCGGGTTCGCGGAGCCGGAGGGGGGTCTCCTACCCCTCTGCAGGTTGCGGCCTATTCTCTACCTGGGGGCCGGGGACTCAATTTTCCCATCTATCCCGCTGGAGACGCCCGCGGTGGGCTTATGCGCCTCTCCCACCCCGGACGTCTTTCCGCAGCTTACCGCTTCCACAGCCACTGAGGGACCGTCTTCTGCAGTGGCTGCTGCCGTCCACCGCCCCCTCGTCCTGTCTGGATGGCCTTGCCCAGCGGCGGTGGCCCCAGCTCTGATCTCTGGACGCGGCACGTGACGCCGCGATGGCACCCGGCAAAGGGTCCCTGCGCTCGATCCTGGGGTCATCCCCGACTGTTCCCGTGGCCTGCCTGCTCCTGAGGTGTGCGGAGACGTGGGAAACACGGCCAGCTACAGCTGCCCTCCTCAGAATCCACTCTGGATGGCCATCTTTCCTCTGCAGTTGGAGGACCCTGCTGCAGCTTGGAGCCGAGCCGCTGACTGGGTGAGCCTTTTTCACTGACCCCACTGCTGCTGCTGCCCCCTTTCCCTTTTGCTCCACAGCTTGGGGAAGGGCTATTGGAGGGCTTTTTTCTTTCTCATATTTTGCACCAGTGAATCTGGAACTGTTTCTGTGCATTTAGTATTTACTGCTGGTCCTGCTCCTATTACACAGTGGATTTGCCTTATGAGGTGTATGTATTGGGTTGGAGCTCCCCCTAGTGGCTCTCCCATATACTTGGACTTATATCTGTGACTCTACTGCCCTTATACCGGTCTGACAGAATTTGCAAAGTGCCTCGGGTCACCTACTGGGAGCCGGTGACACGGATATGCAGCACCCGTCCTCTCCTTTCCGGGGATGCCGAAACCGATGCCCACTGTGTGCTTATTACCATAATGGCTGAAATCTGATTAATGGCGTGCTAGTGCCATTCCACTGGGAGTCACCATGCTGTAGGCACTTCACAGCGTATTGAGCAGCACCGTGCATATAGTCTCGCTATCACATGCTATCGTTTAATCATCTGTCCTCTCAGCATGGTCAGATCTGGAAAAAAGAAAAGTAATACTACGCAATCTAGGGAGACCGTGACCCAGCCGGGAATGAGATCATTCCTACAACCCACTCCCGCAACGCTTTCTGGAGCTCTCTCTCCCTCAAGCCCCTCTTCCTGTCATTCCGCCTCTCCTGCCTCCCCTTTAGCGATGGAGCAACCCGCCCCCCACGCTCACAGTGATACTGCTCTTCAAGACATCTTGAAGTTTATGAAAATGCTTCCAACTAAGCAGGACCTCCAAGACACCATGCGTAGAGAGTTGGCATCTATCAAACATGATATCTCGCAGCTCTCGGATAGGGTAACAGCACTGGAGGACCATCGTGACTCCGCTGATGTCTTTATGGGGTCCCTAACGGATGTTATCAAAGCTCAATGAGATGAAATCCGGTCGATGCAGACCCGTGTGTTGGATTTGGACAATAGAGGTAGGAGAAACAATGTCCGGGTGAGAGGTATTCCCGAAGATGTCCCCCAGATAGGCCGAGTAGATGCCCTGACGAAAATATTCAACACAGTTCTGGGTAAGGACCCAGCTAATGCCATTATCTTTGACAGGGCTCACCGTGCCCTCAAACCGAGAGGGCTCTCCTCCGACCGACCTCGGGACGTCATATGTCGATTGCATTACTACTCTCAGAAAGAGGAAATTATGAGTGCGCCGCCTGAATGGCCTGGACTTTAATGGCAACCCAATTTCCATCTTCCAGGACCTCTCCTGGCATACGCTTCAACAAAGAGAGACCCTCCATCCCCTTACGGAGGAACTCCGTAAACGACAACTGAAATACCGATGGGGTTTCCCTTTCAGTCTACAGGTCTCCGCTTCGGGAAAGATACACACCCTACATACTCCCTCCAACCTCCCCACTTTCTGCTCCGGTCTCGGTCTCCCACCCCCGAAGATTCCGGATTGGGACTTCATCCTCCCGGATCTGCACCCGCCTCAACCTGCGGGGACTGGAGCGTCATGGCAAGTTGTACGTAGCTCTCAGAAGAAAGCTTCCAAAACCCTCCCTGTGTGCCAGGACTCCTCTGCTACCTGACGACATTGTTACCGCCCTGCAAACTGGATCTTCTTGTTTTCTGCAAGAGGGTTGAATGTTCCGGCTGTGGCATGCCGGGTGAGACACATCCTATGTGGCCTCGTGCCACTTCTGCCCCGTTTCACCGTGTTCTCCCCGGCTTCACCTTCAAACCTGGAGCTTAGTATTGAGACTATACTAGTAGACAGTTAGTTGTTACTGCCGGTTAATACTAATGTTTTGCTTTTGTTTTTTCGTTCTTTTTCTTAAAATGTTCATAGTATATATAGTGCCTGAGGGGGTGACTCCCTTGCCCCGGTCCCGCTCACGGCCATTGTGCCCTATGGGGTTGCTGGTATACATACTTACCAGCTCTCCCATTGCAGGTGTTTCTTTGTTCCTGATGTTCCTATTTTCTGTGACCTGCTTTTTTTCCTTTCTTTCTCTTCTGTATTGTCTCTCACTTTCTTTAGTGACCTGTCCGAGTCTCCTGCTATCCTGTACTGTGATACGATTTGATGTCTGCCCCAGGTACACTTAAATTTGCCTCTATCAACGCCAAAGGTCTTAACATCCCTGAGAAGAGGTCCCATTTATTTCGGACACTGCGGTCAGACGGAGTAGATGTGGCTCTGATACAGGAGACACACTTTAAGATCTCTGCCCACAGGCCCTCTTTAGTAAATCATAGATTCCCCCTCGTTTACTACTCCAACAACCCCGAAAGTAAATCCAAGGGGGTCGCTATACTTTTTTCTAAAGCCCTACAAGTGACTGATGTCTCAGTCCATAAATTAGTTCCTGGGAGATTGTTGGTGGTCCAGTGCAATATATTTTCTCAGGCGTACACTCTCATAGCCCTCTATGCTCCAAATCAGGGCCAACTGTCCTTTTTCCGTTCCCAACTTCCCCGGCTTGAAGCCCTCATGACAGGTATTGTTGTTTTGGGAGGCGACTTAAACTGATCCATGGACCCCTCCATTGACACCTCCCCGCCAGCCCCTAAATTCTCTGAACGAAAACATAGACAGGTTAGGAAGGTCTTCCACGAATTTCAACTTGCTGACTCTTGGAGGGTCACACACACCGCTGACAGAGACTTCTCATTCTTCTCGCACCCACATCAGGTTTACTCACGTCTAGACTACTTGTTTCTAAGCCATAAACACCTCCCCTTAATAGTGGACGCCTCCATTGGCTCCATTACTTGGTCAGACCATGCCCCGGTATTCTTGTCTCTCTCAGTCCCCTCCCGATCCCCCGGCCCTTGGACCTGGCGCTTTAATGAATCCCTCCTATATGATGAGTATTGCAAATCTATACTAGATAAGGCATTATCTGTAACGATACAGGGGAATTATCCAAAATTACGGTCTGGGAGGCCCACAAATGTGTTATACGGGATAAATTGATCCAATTAGGCTCTTTTGTGAAGAAAAATAGACTGGCCTTAACCACCGCATTGTTGCATAAAATCCATTCTTTGGAGGCCCGCCATAAATCCTCCCGGTCTCCCTCCGATTTGGTGGATCTGTTCGAAGCCCGGATGCACCTCCAGAAAATCCTCAATAACAAAACCCAGGCCTCTCTGCGTAAATGTAACAGCAAATACTATAAGTGGGGAAATGAGCCAGGACGCTTGTTAGCACAGACACTTAGATCCCAGAGAATGGCCTCTTTTATCCCCTCTATGAAAAATAGCGCGGGCTCCGTATGCTTTAAGACACCGGAGATAGCAGCGTGCTTTAAAAATTATTATATCACCTTATATAATCTAGGTGATCCCTCTCCGACCCACGATCCCCTTTCTAATATGTTGAGATCCAGGAAATACTTAGCTAAAGTGGCGCTCCCTCAGTTGTCACTCTCTGACTGTGACTCCCTGGAAGCACCCTTTACCGTAACTGAGGTTGAACAAGTTCTCTCCTCCACGCCCTTACGTAAAAGTCCGGGCCTGGGCGGTTTTACCGCCATTTATTATAAGACGTTTAAAGAGACTCTCGCCCCTAGATAATTACAGGCCTTTAACTCCATCTCAGCTGATACACATTTCTCACGTCAGTCCCTGGAGGCTCAAATTACTGTGATTCCTAAACAAGGGACGGACCCCTCAGTGTGTTCCAGTTACAGGCCCATTTCTTTGCTTAATGTGGATCTCAAACTTTTTGCGAAATTGATGCCTCTTAAGGGCCCTACACACTAAAAGATTATCTGTCCAATCTGTCTGATTGGAAAGACAATCTGGCAATGTCTGGGAGCAAATGGCAATTTACTATTTGCTCTCAAAGATTGGAAAACAGACAAAAATGGACTTTAAGACAAATTGGTTAAGTTTGTTTCATTAAACCAATTTATCTGAACTGTTTTTGTTCATTTTCTTGATTTTGGGAGCAAATTGTTGATTGTCATTTGCTCCCAGCCATTGCCAGATTTTCTTTCCAATCAGCCAGATTGGACAGATAATCTTTAAGTGTGTAGGGCCCTTAAGCTTGAACAAGTTTCTCACTTATTCACAGTGATCAGGTGGGCTTTGTCCCGGGCCGTGAAGCGAAAGATAACACGACAAAGATCCTCAACCTTATACATCAGGCCTCTAATAGCAGGACACCTACTGTGTTGCTGTCTACAGACGCCGAAAAGGCCTTTGACAGAGTCAATTGGGACTTTGAGGGCGGTACTGGAGCACATTGGGTTGGGTCCACAAGCCCTCCACAGGATATTATCCCTCTATACACGGCCATCGGCTCGAGTGCAGGTTAATGGGATTCTTTCTGACTTTACTATAAGTAATGGAATGAGACAGGGCTGTCCCTTGTCCCCCCTGATTTTCGTTCTTTGTATCGAAGCCTTGGCTAGGGCTATTAGAGCGAATGATTGCATTAAGGGGCTTCAAGTAGGTGACATGGAATACAAACTTGCTCTGTTTGCAGACGATCTGCTGACAGTCGTCACACAACCCACCCACTCACTCCCTCACCTCATGTGTGAATTGGACATCTTTCGTTCACTTTCCGGTCAACACATCCAAATCCTATGCCCTTCATATTTCAACACCTCATACGATTTTAACTTTTTTGAAATCCACTTTCCCATTTATATGGAGAGATTCCCACATCACGTACCTAGGAGTCCAGCTTCCCAGCGATTTATTGCATCTGCTGTCCCTGAACTTCTACCCTATTCTCCAAGCTATTAGAAATGACTACTGCAGATGGCAACACCATAATCTTTCATGGCTAGCCAGAATTAATGTTGTAAAGATGAACACATTACCCAAATTGCTCTATCTCCTCCAGACCTTACCAATCCGAATCCCAGATTCCTGGTTCCAGACCGTAAGATCCTTGATCCAACAATTTATTTGGCGCCGTAAGAGGCCCAGAATTGATAGATCAGTCCTGACTCGCCCGCCTAAAAAAGGTGGATTTCAACTCCCAGATATTAAAAACTATTACAATGCAATCCTCTTGAATAGGGTCTTGGACTGGACCAGGAGGTTAAACAATGGGTGGTCTTGGAAGGCCTATATGTTAATATATACCCTGAAATTTTCCCTTGGCTCCCGACCTTACCCAAACTTCCGCAACCCCACCCTACTATTTCTCCTACGCTCTCCTTTTGGAGAGGGATAAGACGTCGACCGCCCCTCTCCTCGGTCTTTGGCCCCCTAACTTCCTTTTTGAGTAACCCGGCTTTCCCACCTGGCCTCTCCCTTGTCTATTACCAAAACTGGGCGCTGGAGGGACTTTTCAGAGTAGGTCAGCTAGTTCAACCATCCGGGGTTAAGCAATTTTCAGATATTCCAGCAAAATGGGAGATCCCGCAGGCTGATTTCTGGAAGTTCTTACAGGTTCGACACTTCCTATATATGGATAATATATACCGGCAAGCATCCCGGGAGCTGACTCCATTTGAAAGGATGTGTATTGCGCCCCAGAACCCCATACACACGGTGTCCACCTTGTATAGACTCCTGTATGCATCTGACTCCTTGGCCCCTCCTCCTTTCACCCAGAAATGGGAAAGAGATCTGAACATCTCACTCTCAGACAGGGAATGGGACTCTATTTTTCTTAAAGCCCATGGGAGTTCCATATGCATACAGGTCAGAGAAACGCAATATAAGATCCTGATGAGATGGTACAGACACCCTATCCTCCTACACGCCATTTCTCCATCTATCTTACCTGCCTGTTGGAGATGTCCTAAAGATTTAGGCTCTTTGTTACACATCTGGTGGACCTGTCCCCTTATTAAAACTTTTGGGGTGATGTAATTTCCATTTCCAGTGCTATCCTTCATGCTCCTGTCCCATCTGACCCGGCCATTTGGTTGTTGATCCATTCGACTACCCCACTCTCTATCTATAAGACATCACTATTACGACACCTTGGCAATGCCGCCCGGGCAGTAATTCCCACTCTGTGGAGGTCCTCCAATCCTCCCACGTGGCATACCTGGTTCTCCAGACTGGATTATTATGTGAATATGGAAGATATATTACTGAGTGCTGGGGATAGACGGTCTGAGTTTATTGCTATATGGCTGCCTTGGATAGAATAGAAGACCTCTGAGGCATACAAGACCCATATTTCTTCTGCAAAATGAGATGAGAATCTATTTGTCATTTGTCTCGGGTTTGCATATTTGAATATATCTGTTCTTTTCACACATCCTTTCCTTCTCTTCTTTGCATTCTCGGCTCGGTCACCTTTTTCTCTGTTATTTTCTTTTTTCCATCCTGTGTCTGTTTTCTTCTAATGGCTCCTGTCTCAAAAAATGTTAGTGCAGATGTAATGTTAGTTACCGGTGAGTAAAATCTTATTTTCTCTAACGTCCTAGTGGATGCTGGGGACTCCGTAAGGACCATGGGGATTATACCAAAGCTCCCAAACGGGCGGGAGAGTGCGGATGACTCTGCAGCACTGAATGAGAGAACTCCAGGTCCTCCTCAGCCAGGGTATCAAATTTATAGAATTTTGCAAACGTGTTTGCCCCTGACCAAGTAGCAGCTCGGCAAAGTTGTAAAGCCGAGACCCCTCGGGCAGCCGCCCAAGAAGAGCCCACCTTCCTTGTGGAATGGGCTTTTACAGATTTAGGCTGCGGTAGTTCCACCGCAGAATGCGCCAGCTAAATAGTGCTACAAAACCAGCGCGCGATAGTTTGCTTAGAAGCAGGTGCACCCAGCTTGTTGGGTGCATATAGAATAAACAGCGAGTCAGTTTTCCTGACTCCAGCCGTCCTGGAAACATACATTTTCAGGGCCCCGACTACATCCAGTAACTTGGAACCCTCCAAGTCCCTAGTAGCCGCAGGCACCACAATAGGTTGGTTCAAGTGAAAAGCTGATACCACCTTCGGGAGGAACTGAGGACAAGTCCTCAATTCTGCCCTATCCATATGGAAAATCAGATAAGGGCTTTTACAGGACAAAGCCGCCAATTCTGACACACGCCTGGCCGAAGCCAGAGCCAACAGCATGACCACTTTCCACGTAAGATATTTCAAATCCACAGTCTTAAGTGACTCAAACCAATGCGATTTTAGGAACTCCAAAACCACATTGAGATCCCAAGGTGCCACTGGGGGCACAAAAGGAGGCTGAATATGCAGAACTCCCTTAACAAATGTCTGTACTTCAGGCAGTGAAGCCAGTTCTTTCTGGAAGAAAATCGACAGAGCCGAGATCTGGACCTTAATGGTCCCCAATCTGAGGCCCAATGTCACAGCTGCTTGCAGGAAATGCAGGAATTGACCCAGTTGAAATTCCTCCGTTGGGGCCTTCTTGGCCTCACACCAAGCAACATATTTCCGCCAAATGCGGTGATAATGTTTTGCGTTGACATCCTTCCTGGCCTTGATCAGGGTAGGGATGACTTCCTCCAGAATGCCTTTTTCCTTTAGGATCCGGCGTTCAACCGCCATGCCGTCAAACGTAGCCGCGGTAAGTCTTGGAACAGACAGGGTCCCTGCTGCAGCAGGTCTTGTCTGAGCAGCAGAGGCCAAGGGTCCTCTGCAAGCATCTCTTGAAGTTTCGGGTACCAAGCTCTTCTTGGCCAATCCGGAACCACGAGAATAGTTTTCACTCCTCGCCTTCTTATTATTCTTAGTACCTTGGGTATGAGAGGCAGAGGAGGAAACACATAAACCGACTGGTACACCCACAGCGATCGCCTGACGGTCCCTTGACCTGGCGCAATATCTTTTTAGCTTTTTGTTGAGGCGGGACGCCATCATGTCCACCTGTAGTCTTTCCCAGCGGTGTATCAGCATTTGGAAGACTTCTGGATGATGTTCTCATTCTCCCGGGTGGAGGTCGTGCCTGCTCAGGAAGTCTGCTTCCCAGTTATCCACTCCCGGAATGAACACTGCTGTCAGTGCTAACACATGATTCTCTGCCCATCGGAGAATCCTTGTGGCTTCTGCCATTGCCCTCCTGCTTCTTGTGCTGCCCTGTCTGTTTACATGGGCGACCGCCATGATGTTGTCTGATTGGATCAGCACCGGCCGGTTCTGAAGCAGTGGTCTTGCTTGGCTTAGGGCATTGTAAATGGCCCTTAGCTCCAGAATATTTATGTGAAGCGAAATCTCCTGATTTGACCACAGTCCTTGGAAATTTCTTCCCTGTGTGACTGCACCCCAGCCCTGAAGGCTGGCATCCGTGGTCACCAGGACCCAGTCCTGTATTCCGAATCTGCGGCCCTCTAGTAGATGAGCACTCTGCAGCCACCACAGCAGCGACACCCTGGTTCTTGCCGACAGGGTTATCCGCTGTTGCATCTGGAGATGGGACCCGGACCATTTGTCCAACAGGTCCCACTGGAAAGTCCTTGCGTGGAACCTTCCGAATGGAATTGCCTCGTACGAAGCCACCATTTTTCCCAGGACTCGTATGCATTGATGTACTAACACCTGTCCCGGTTTTAGGAGGTCTCTGACTAGAGATGACAACTCCTCGGCTTTTTCCACTGGAAGAAACACTCTTTTCTGGTCTGTGTCCAGAATCATTCCCAGGAACAGAAGACGTGTCGTCGGGACCAGCTGTGACTTTGGAATATTGAGAATCCAGCCGTGCTGTTGTAGCACTTCCCGAGAAAGTGCTACTCCCACTACCAACTGTTCCTTGGACCTCGCCTTTATCAGGAGATCGTCCAAGTACGGGATAATTAAAACTCCTTTCTTGCGAAGGAGTATCATCATTTCGTCCATTACCTTGGTAAAGACCCTCGGTGCCGTGGACAACCCAAACGGCAGCGTATGGAACTGATAGTGACAGTCCTGTACCACAAATCTGAGGTACTCCTGGTGAGGAGGGTAAATGGGGACATGCAGGTACGCATCCTTGATGTCCAGGGAGACCATGTAATCCCCCTCGTCCAGGCTCGCAATAACCGCCCTAAGCGATTCCATCTTGAACTTGAACCTTTTGATATAAGTGTTCAAGGATTTTAGATTTAAGATGGGTCTCACCGAACCATCCGGTTTCGGTACCACAAACATTGTGGAATAGTAACCCTTTCCTTGCTTGAGGAGGGGTACCTTGACAATCACTTGCTGTGAATACACTTTTTGAACAGCCACCAACACCGCCTCCCTGGCAGAGGGAGTTGCCGGTAAGGCAGATTTTAGGAAACGGCGGGGGGGAGACGTCTCGAATTCCAGCCTGTGCCCCTGAGATATTACTTGAAAAACCCAGGGATCCACTTGTGAGAGATCCCACTGAGCGCTGAAATTCCTGAGACGGGCCCCCACCGTACCCGCGTCCGCATGAGCAGCCCCAGCGTCATACTGTGGACTTACCGGACGCGGGGGAGGACTTCTGCTCTTGGGAACTAGCTGTGTGTTGCAGCTTTTTTCCTCTACCTTTGCCTCTCGGCAGAAAGGATGAGCCTCTAGCCCTCTTGCTTTTCTGGGGCCGAAAGGACTGTACCTGATAATACGGTGCTTTCTTTTGCTGTGGGGTAGCCTGTGGCAAAAAGGTCGATTTCTCAGCAGTAGCTGTGGACACGAGGTCCGAAAGACCCTCCCCAAACAGTTCCACCCCCTTATAGGGCAAAACTTCCATGTGCCGTTTCGAGTCGGCATCACCAGACCATTGCCGAGTCCATAACCCCCTTCTGGCGGCAATGGACATAGCGCTTATTTTTGATGCCAGCCGGCAAATATCCCTCTGTGCATCACGCATGTATAAGACTGCATCTTTTATATGCTCAATCGTCAGCAAAATATTGTCCCTATCCATGGTATCAATATTATGCGACAGGGAATCTGACCACGCAGCAGCAGCACTGCACATCCAAGCTGATGCAATCGCTGGTCGCAATATAATGCCTGTGTGTGTGTAGATAGCTTTTAGGGTAGTTTCCTGCTTCCTATCAGCAGGCGCCTTCAGGGCGGCCGTATCCGGAGACGGTAGTGCCACCTTCTTTAATATGCGTGTCAGCACCTTATCTACCCTAGGGGGTGTTTCCCAACGTGACCTATCCTCTGGCGGGAAAGGGTACGCTGCCAATAACCATTTAGAAATTATCAATTTCTTATAGGGGGAAGTCTACGCTTCCTCACACACCTCATTTAATTCCTCAGATGCAGGAAAAACTACAGGCAGCTTTTTCTCACCAAACATAATACCCTTTTTTGTGGTACCTGGGGTATTATCAGAAATGTGTAAAACATTTTTCATTGCCTCAATCATGTAACGGGTGGACCTATTGGAGGGTACACTAGTCTCATCGTCGTCGACACTGGAGTTGGTATCCGTGTCGACGTCTGTATCTGTCACCTGAGGTAGCGGGCATTTTGAAGCCCCTGATGACATTTGAGACGCTGGAACAGGCACAAGCTGAGTAGCCGGCTGTTCTATGTCGTCAAACCTTTTGTGTAAGGAGTTGACACTTTCAGATAATTCCTTCCATAAGTCCAACCACACAGGTGTCGACCCCGCAGGGGTGACATCACATTCACAGGCATTTGCTTCGCCTCCACATCATTTTCCTCCTCATACATGTCGACACAGCAGTACCGACACACAGCAGACACACAGGGAATGCTCTTACAGAGGACAGGACCCCACAAAGCCCTTTTGCCAGCACACACCAGAGCGCTATATATCACAGGGATATTACCTATAAAAACGTGTTTTCCCCTTATAGCTGCATAATATATTTATACTGCACCTAATTTGTGCCCCCCCTCTTTTTTACCCTTTTCTGTAGTGCAGGACCGCAGGGGAGAGCCAGGGAGCTTCCTTCCAGCGGAGCTGTGAGGGGAAAAATGGCGCCAGTGTGCTGAGGGAGATGGCTCCGCCCCTTTTTCGGCGGGCTTTCTCCCGCTATTGTAAAAGTTCTGTCAGGGGTTAATAAACACCTATATAGCCCCTGGGGCTATATATGGTGCCAGTTCACCAGCCAAGGTGTTAATATTGCTGCTCAGGGTGACCCCCCCCCAGCGCCCTGCACCCATCAGTGACCGCAGTGTGTGGTGTGCATGAGGAGCAATGGCGCACGGCTGCAGTACCTTAGAGAAGACAGAAGTCTTCAGCCGCCGATTTTCCGGACCTTCTTGCTTCTGGCTCTGTAAGGGGGACGACGGCGCGGCTCCGGGAACGGACGACGAGGTCGGGTCCTGTGTTCGATCCCTCTGGAGCTACTTCGCTTCTTCTCCCCTTAGTCCCTCGATGCAGTGAGCTTGTTGCCAGCAGGTCTCACTGAAAATAAAAAACCTAACATATACTTTCTTCCTAGGAGCTCAGGAGAGCCCCTAGTGTGCATCCAGCTCGGCCGGGCACAGAAATCTAACTGAGGCTTGGAGGAGGGTCATAGGGGGAGGAGCCAGTGCACACCAGATAGTCCTAAATCTTTCTTTAGAGTGCCCAGTCTCTTGCGGAGCCTGTCTATTCCCCATGGTCCTTACAGAGTCCCCAGCATCCACTAGGATGTCAGAGAAATAAGCTTTATTAACAATGAAACAGACATACAGTGATATCTATTAACTAATGTGAATTAAAAACACAAGTTAAGAAATGCCATTTAACAGTGATTATGGGTCCAGAGTTATATATGTGAACTTCCCTCATATTAATGTGTCTTTTGGTAATCTATGTGTGTTAGCTAACATTGTTCTCAAAACTCCAATTTTTAAAGTATGGAATGAATCATATAGGGAGCTGGCTCTAAAGAAAGCATTGTAACCCTAAATTTCATTTAACCCCCTAGGGGAAATAGTACCCAGGGTATAAATCCATCTGGATTCTTTTTGTAACAGCACCCTGTTCCTGTTACTGCCCCTGAGGGATTTAGGTACATGGGCCCTCATTCCGAGTTGTTCGCTCGGAGATTTTCATCGCATCGCAGTGAGAATTCTCTTAGTGCGCATGCGCAATGTTCGCACTGCGACTGCGCCAAGTAACTTTACTATGGAGAAAGTAAGTTTACTCACAGCATTTTCATCGCTCCGACGTTCGCATTGTGATTGACAGGAAATGGGTGTTACTGGGCGGAAGCACGGCGTTTTAGGGGCGTGTGGCTGGAAACGCTACCGTTTCCGGAAAAAACGCAGGAGTGGCCGGAGAAACGGTGGGAGTGCCTGGGCGAACGCTGGGTGTGTTTATGACGTCAGCCAGGAACGAAAAGCACTGAACTGATCGCACAGGCAGAGTAAGTCTGAAGCTACTCAGAAACTGCTAACTCGTTTGTGATCGCAATATTGCGCATACATCGGTCGCACATTTAAGAAGTTTAGATTCACTCCCAGTAGGCGGCGGCTTAGCGTGTGTAACTCTGCTAAAATCGCCTTGCGAGCGATCAACTCGGAATGAGGGCCATGGTCTATTAGAATCGCCCTAATTAAGGCAACTCCATGTTTGCCCTCTAAGCAGGGCCTTGCAAATGGTTGATCACTTTGGTTCTTTTCATGGGCCTTTTTAATGGCACTGCGATGAAGGGCCATCCTCTCCCTAAATTGAAGAATAGTCTTGCCCACATAGGCAAGACCACAAGGACAAGTTTAAAGGTATATTACATGTGTAGTTGTGCAGGGAAGTCTGTGCCGGATTTTAATTTTTTGACCACTATGTGGGTGGTGAAATGTTGCTCCTGTAATAAGAGTATTACAGGTAGCACACCCTAGACATTTAAAACATCCCTGTTTTTGTCACAGAAAATAGGACTGACTAATCTTAGTAAGGTTAGAAACATCAAGTTTCATAACATAATCCCCTAGATTTTTGCCACGTGTGTGGCAAGACATGAGACGAGTTTCTGCTAATGTGGACAATGCCTGATCAGTCTGTATGATTGGCCACATTTGTTTTGCTTTCTTAACCACCCGTTTACTTGCTGTCGTATATTTATTGACCCAGGTTAGTTTTTTAACCCCCGAAACCCTATTTCTAATTTTGGGTGTGAGAGCCTGCTCCCGTGGCATATTAAGAACCCGTGTCTTTGACGCCTGTAATGCTTTCATTGGATATCCACGCTGGGCAAATTTACTCAACATGTTATCCAATGCCACTATGGTTTCTGCCGGGTCTGAGGTAATTCTTCTAACCCGCAGAAATTGCGAGTAGGGGAGTCCTGTCTTGAGAGCCAAAGGATGAAACATTTGATGACTAAGTAATGTATTCCGATCGGTGGGTTTGATGTAAATGGAGGTAGATACCCCTTTGTCACTACGGGTGATGGATACTTCTAAAAAATGTATTGTAAACTCATCCAATGTTGTGGTGAACTTCACTACATGTTCTGTTTATGTTTTTCCCATAGTTGGACCAGATCTTCCCTAGAGCCTTGCCAAAACACCAGGTCATCAATATAGCGTTTGTAATAAACTACCTGCGACATAACAGTTGTGTTAAGATAAAACATTTGTTTTTCAACATAGTGCATGAAGGCGCAGGCGTACGATCGGGCCACTGCCGACCCCATCGCACAGCATGCTATTTGTAAAAAGAATCCTCCATTAAAGACAAAGTAATTCCGACTCAAAACCAAATGTAACAACTTCAAAAAAAACTCCTAGGTCGGGGCCCGTATTTAAACGGTTCTCATTTAGTAGTAGATGCAGGTGTAGAGGCTAGTGACATCAGCACTACACATCAACATGTGCTCAGGTAAGTCACCCAATTCTTGCATTTGTATCAAGAGAGTAGTTGTGTCTTTTAAATAAGACGGTGTAGCTTGGATGCATGGATTTAAAATGCATCCAAAAATATTGATACTGAATGATATAAAGAGCCCCTGGCCGACACTATAGGTCGGCCAGGTAGGTCTACGAGTGACTTATGTATCTTAGGCACAGTGTAAAAAAGGGGCACTTTCGGATATTCTACACACAATGCTTTCTTAACTTCAGAAGAAATAAGGCCCTGTTCACAAACATCCTGTAAATACTGGTCCAATTCTTTTTTAAACTCTCGAGTTGGGTCCCTAGTCAGTCTCCTATAAGTGGATGTGTCGTTGAGCTGACGATCACATTCACGTATATAAGACCCAAGGTATATATATGTATATATGTATTGTTCCATTAAATATTAAGGACACCGTGTATGGATACCGTGTGTGGGATGAAATTGTTCAGGGTCACATAAGTAATAATTCGGTGGTTGCGAGGATATTGTCACATATTACCTCAACAAGTTATTAGCAATACCGGATTCATGTATATTACTGTATGATACTGTGGTCGGTTTGAACTGGTCTTTAGGTGGGAGCCCAGAAGTAACCTGTAATCACATCACAAGATTAGGTGTCGCTCAGTGTTCCAGCTGACCAATGACACACAGTGTACTGAATATGTCCCGCCCCTGGACCAATGGAAGATCTTACATTCCCTATTGTACTATTAGTGGAACATTGTATAAAGGACGCACCTGGGCCAGGTTTCAGTCACCTTTCTCAGAGGTCATCTTGTAAGGCGACGGAGGCCTGGAATCCGGTGGCGCAGCGTATGTATGACGGTAACTGATCCTATTGTATTGGTATAGTTGTATTGCTAATTGTACTTGCATTTATTTCCCGTCTGTTGTATATTATTGCACGTATTACTGTATCCTTGAATTGTATTGTGTTGCTACAGTGTAGCATAGTTATCCCTTTGTGTCCGCTAGGGACTAATATATATGGTTATTGGATTGGACCTTTACTCCAAACTTACCCATCTGTCTCGTCTGTTATTTTGTTAATCTGGCGAAGCGTCAGGGACACTTCCAACACTATACTAAGGTCTAAGTGTGTTATATTGCTGTAGCCATATATATTCACCAAAGTATTATGAGTGCATCAACGCTCAAAAGGTACGCTAAGTGGCGCTACGCATAGGTACGCCCGTAGCTAGGAATAAAGTGTAAACAGCGTAACATTGAGGAAACTGCGCAACTGACCTATTGTCCATCAGTTTACTTTAAAAACAGTTTATCAGAGTAAAAAAAACCAGAACAGTTGAACAGACAAAATTTAATTAAAACCAACAAATGATAAAACTATTTAATTACACAGAGACCCCCCCCTTCCCCCCGTAATATCATCCCACTATTCAAATGCGCTGTCAAAATCGGACATAGCCAAAATTGCACCAGAAATATTTTGCTTTTAAACAACTTTATTTCATATCTTTAATACACATATTTTTGTCTGTATTTTAAACTTAAAAAATACTTTACTCTGCACAACAGCCTATGGGGGTCATTCAGACCCATCCGCAATAGTGGCCCGCAGCAGTTTACCCGGTGGTGGCAAAATGCACATGCACAGCAGCCGTGCAGACACACACATTGTGGTCGCATCCCTGAGGGGTGAACGCGGGTGGGCCGGGGCCATTTTCCAGGAGGGGGGGGGGGTTGCGTGATGTCACATCTGCGTTCATCTCTGATTAACCCCCTATAAGCTTCCAGAGTGCACCTCATATCTCATCTTTTCCAAGTTACTACAAATGATATGAGATCGGTAGCAGCACTACTTTCAGGATTATTACACAGAACACACATAAAGGCTGACACAGCAAATAACAGTAACACATACAAGGGATTCATTAGAAATAAGGAAGCATAATCATCATTAAGTCTAATTATCAACTGATTCTGTGTGGAACACATACACCTCTTTACTGCCTCCAGCAGCCCCTGGTACTGCACTGTGACCACCCGCCCCATCTCCCCCCACTATTGCCATCCACCCCATGTCTCCCCCACTACTGCCACGCACCCTGTCCTCTCCCCACTACTGCCACCCACCCTGTCTCCCCCCACTACTGACATCCACCCGTGTCTCCCCTACTACTGCCACCTGCCCTGTCTCCCCTACTACTGCCGCCCGTCCCATCTCCCCCCACTATTGCCATCCACCCGTGTCTCCCCTACTACTGCCACCTGCCCTGTCTCCCCGCTCTGACACCTCAGCCCTGCTTGCAGATGTTTACCCACATAGACATTGCCTCCAGCAGCTCCCACTACTGCCACCCACCCTGTCTCCCTCCTCAGCCCTGCTTGGGGACGTTTACCCACATACACATTGCATCCAACAGCTCCTACTACTGCCCGCTGCCCTGTCTCCCTCCTCAGCCCTGCTTGGGGACATTTACCCACATAGACATTGCCTCCAGCAGCTCCCACTACTGCCACCCACCCTGTCTCCCTCCTCAGCCCTGCTTGGGGACGTTTAACCTCATAGACATTGCCTCCAGCAGCTCCTACTTCTGCCCCCTGCCCTGTCTCCCTCCTCAGCCCTGCTTGGGGACAATATTACCCACATAGACATTGCCTCCAGTAGCCCCCGCTACTGCACTACTGCCACCCACCCTGTTTCCCCTGACATCTTAGCACTGCTTGGGAATTTATGGTACTGCTAACAGTCCATCAACAGATGGAAGAAACCCGGGCAGTACGGAGGCAGCAGCTGCTTCTGGTATTATGGTCATGCAAGGCTGGGACTCAGTAAGATTACTTAATAGAGGGTCTAAATTCAGTAAGGATAGCAGATGCTGCTAATTAGCAATCCTTTTCCTAGCGTGCTAGGGGCCACCCATCGCAAGGCCACCCAGCATGCTGACCACCGCCTACCCCCTTGATGAAGCAGAAATTGCGATTGCCTCACAATTTCTGCTTTATCGTAGAAATTAGTGAAGCCTCCTGCTGCCGCTGCTTGCGCAGGAGGCCCGCTGCTGCCGCTGCTTGCGCAGGAGGCCCGCTGCATTTTTCTTGATCATGGCGGCTGCATGTGATGTCACACAGCCGTGATCATGCCCGTCTGTCCTCCGTTCGCGCCACACTGCCCCCGCACCGCTCCGTTTCCTCCCTGGAAATGGAGCATTGCCCGCCCACCCCCGTGACTGCCTCTGCCTGACAGGCAATCACATTTTCTGCGTCCCCTCTGCAGAAAATGCAGGTGCATGCACGGGATGGGCGCAGTGGATGCGCCCGCAATTTTTCAATAATTCCGTTTGGATCACACACTGCGATCAAACCTGAATTAGGCCCCGAGTCATCATCTTACAGGCAGCCAGTGAAGGGAGCAGAGAATGGGTGTTATGTGGCAGGAACGGGCTGGTTAGGTAACAACCTGGCTGCTGCATTCTGTACAAGCTACAAGCTCAGTAATTATTTTGCTGGGAGACCCAGGTAGAGGACATTGCAGTAGTCTGTGCGTGATGATACAAGTACATGTATGACTGTAGGTAGATCTTCTGAGGGAAATAAGTGATGGAGTCTGGCTATGTTCCTCAGATAAGGATCTGATTGTGGCTGATACCTGATGTCTAAGTGTCACTCCACAATCCAGGACACCAAGATTCTGCACAGGATCAGAATTTTGTAACTCTGAACCCCCAAGTGTAAGTCTGGTTGGTTTGCAAAGCTGAGCTGTAGCCCTGTCCTTTGTTGGTGAGCTTCTACCATATGGACCTGTTTCACCAGGACTGAGTCACAGCCAACTGGCATCACCCACACCTGGAGCTCAGCTAGACAACCATTTAGGATTGGGACTGGGTTCTCAGTGTCTGGAGCAAAAGACAGATCATCTGCATAGCAGTGGTAGATGAGGACATGACATCTGATTATTTCACCATGCAGTAGCATGTATATTGCAAAAAGCATAGGAGATACGATAAGAACCTTGAAGAACAACGCATGGCAATGATGAGTATACTCCAGAAGATTAAAATTGCTTCTCACCTGTGTGTCTTCTCTGGTGTGTAACAAATTGTGATTTGTGTGTAAAACATTTCCCACACTCAGAACATGGAAATGGCTTCTCACCTGTGTGACTTCTGTGATGTACAACAAGAGCTGATTTGTGTGCAAAACCTTTCCCACACTCAGAGCATGGAAATGGATTCTCACCTGTGTGACTTTGCTGATGTCTAACAAGATGTGATTTCTGTGTAAAACATGTCCCACACTCAGAGCAAGAAAATGGCTTCTCACCTGTGTGACTTCTGTGATGTATAACAAGAGCTGATTTGAGTGCAAAACATTTCCCACACTCAGAGCATGGAAATGGATTATCACCTGTGTGACTTTGCTGATGTGTAACAAGATGTGATTTCTGTGTAAAACATTTCCCACACTCAGAGCAAGAAAATGGCTTCTCACCTGTGTGACTTCTGTGATGTATAACAAGAGCTGATTTGAGTGCAAAACATTTCCCACACTCAGAGCAAGAAAATGGCTTCTCACCTGTGTGACTTTTCTCATGTTTAAAAAGATCTCTTTTGTGTGCAAAACATTTCCCACACTCAGGACATGGAAATGGCTTCTCACCTGTGTGACTTCTCTGATGTGTAACAAGTTCTGATTTCTGAGTATAACTTTTCGTGCACTCAGAGCAAGAAAAAGGCTTCTCACCTGTGTGATTTCTCTGATGAATAACAAGATGTGATTTGTGTGCAAAACATTTTCCACAGTCAGAACATGGAAATGGCCTCGCACCTGTGTGACTTCGCTGATGTCTAACAATATCTGATTTCCGGGCAAAACATTTCCCACACTCAGAGCAAGAAAATGGCTTCTCACCTGTGTGACTTCTGTGATGTATAACAAGTTGTGATTTCCGGGCAAAACATTTCCCACACTCAGAGCAGGAAATTGGATTCTCACCTGTGTGACTTCTGTCATGACTAACAAGATCTGATTTTTGTGCAAAACATTTACCACACTCAGTACATGGAAATGGCTTCTCACCTGTGTGACTTCTCTTATGTTTAACAAGATCTGATTTGTTTGCAAAACATTTCCCACACTCAGGACATGGAAAAGGCTTCTCACCTGTGTGACTTCTCTGATGTTTAACAAGTTGTGATTTCCAGGCAAAACATTTCCCACACTCAGAGCAAGAAATTGGATTCTCGCCTGTGTGACTTCTGTTATGACTAACAAGATCTGAATTTTGTGCAAAACATTTACCACACTCAGGACATGGAAATGGCTTCTCACCTGTGTGACTTCTCTGATGTCTAGCAAGTTGTGATTTCTGTGCAAAATATTTCCCACACTCAGAACATGGAAATGGTGATGTACCTGTGTGACTTCTCTTATGTGCATCAAGAGTTGATTTGTATGTAAAACAGTTCCCACACTCAGAACAGGAATATGGTTTCTCACCTGTATGTATTCTCTTATGTATTACAAGTTGTGATTTATATGTAAAACATTTCTCACACTCAGAACATGGAAATGGATTTTCACCTGTGTGACTTCGCAGATGTGTAACAAGTTGTGATTTCCAGGTAAAACATTTCCCACACTCAGAACATGAAAATGGCTTCTCACCTGTGTGATTTCTGTTATGACTAACAAGATCTGATTTATGTGCAAAACATTTCCCACACTCAGGACATGGAAATGGCCTTTCACATGTGTGACTTCGCTGATGTGTAATAAGTTGTGATTTCTGGGTAAAACATTTCCCACACTCAGAACAGGAATATGGTTTCTCACCTGTATGTATTCTCTCATGTGTAACAAGACCTGATTTGTATGTAAAACATTTCCCACACTCAGAACATATCAGTGGCCTCTCACCTGCCTTAGCTGGCTGATGGGTAATAAGGTTTGTGTTCTGTGTAAAACATTTGGTATCTATAGACCAGGGAAACACTGTATCTACTCTCAGAGCTGTAACAGATGCACCAATATCAGAGTGATCAGGAGAACATTCCCCAGGATCAGAGGGACCAGCTGATAGAGCTGGATGTATAATTGGGGTAATGGGGTTATCTCCTGGAGAATCCTGTCTACTGTCATTATCTTTTATGTCACAATCCGGGGATAACATTAGATGTCCTTCTGAGATATTCCTGCTTGTGTGTCCATCTGCTGGAAATAAAACACATTATGGAAATGTGAAATTTTCTGTAACAATATTAATCTTGTAAACAATAGGAGAAGACGACTTTCTGGGACACTTAATAGTAAATGTGTGTATTAAAACATAACTTTTAATGAAGGCTTTATAATAATGTCTCCTAACGTTACTCCTGGAAGCATTGGTAAGGCAGCATTCCTTTATGTGTGTGCTCATACGCTGGTAAGCCTGTACATGTGTTACTCACCCTTATATAAGGTATATTGCTACAGCAGAGTAGGTGTGGAACAAGGTATTTTACATGCAATATACCATATAATACCCTGTAATCATCATCTACTAGGTTATAATCCACTGTAACACCCCCATCTTCAGTGTCTTACCTCTATTCTCTCACTTGTAATAAGGATGATGTGTGTACGGTAAGTATGATATAGAGAATTACATATCAGAATCTATACAGCTGTCACCATACTTCTGCTTCTCATACGTGTGCTACTGGCAGCAGTGAACATCTGAGTGAGAGTACAGGGAAAACAGCAGAGTCTGATGAGAAAGAGATTGGATCTGCCTTTGCAGGGATGTACCACACTTGTTAGTATATAAAAAAATAAATAAGAGGGGCCTGAGTCCATCCAGACGTGCTTTCTGGAGTTCTCCTCACTAAGTGGCTTATCTACCCTCCTTGATAGCTCTCAGCCACCGGCTGGGACCAAGACCCAATCTATTAAGTACCCCACTCCTCCTGCCCTAAAGCCGCTCACTCTGCTCAGTCCGGGCACTGTTCACTGCTGCAGCCTAGTGACACAGCTGAAGCCATGGGCTGTATTCTGGGGCTAAGTGCGCCCAGTCTTTCTTGCACGCTCCGCGCTTTTGCCTCAGGTGGGAGCACTGGCTCTTGCTACTGCAGGGGGCAGAATGGGCTGCGCACAGTCACTGGAGCCCCTTGGAAAGTGAGGTGATGATCAAGCACTCTTGCTCCATTGCCCTTTCTCCGAATTCCACTAGCCGATCTGCTTAGGTATCCGTGTCACCCCCCCAGGGATGTTGGACCTTCGGCCCTGCTAGGTATGAAACATGGCTGCTGCTAGTAGAGAGGGTGGGGCTTGTGGGTCTCACCGGTTCTGTACAAAGGTCCACTGGTAGGCCGCCCTCTTTGATGCCAACGCCCTTAGCACTCTCTACCTCCACCAAGCTCACGAGTGCCGCCCTCATGATGCTTCTGGACGTGTTGATAAAGGATATCCACACCCTTCTCCTGATACACGATCTCCAGATCATCCTTAGACATTCCGCTGAAGTCCGCCATCTTGTGCGTTCTCCTGCGCTGCAGTTACTCCTCTCCTAACTCGGCTTCTCCAATCAGGTGACTGAAAAGCCACCTAAGATTATCCCACCGCTATGCCAGCAATTTCTGTGACCGGACGGTTCTGTATGAAAGCCCTCGCATCCTGCCCCAGTCACGGAATGGATGTTTAGGTCACACGGGATCTGGCCACTTAGGAGATTCCCACTTACCATCAGTAACCACCTATTACTGACTCGACCCACTGCGCAGTGGGTGGGTACTACGCTGCCACCAGATTCTTTGTTGCCATGGAGTCTGGAACCATGGTACTGCTCTGTATGCGTCGACACGCTGTCTTACCACACCTGCATAGTGTTGACAAAGCACTACTAGTCACTGGACTAGGCCTCCACACGGTAGCTGGTGGGAGGCGGATCTTGGAGATGCTGACTGGACCCTGGACAGCCGTAAAACTGAACTATGTTTGGCATAGCACTGCAGGTCACAAGATGAAGCGGTCGTCTTGAGGCAGATGTTTATTCACTCAAACAGTCTTAAAAAAGACTCTTCCCTATTGCTAGGGGCAACAACAATACAGCAAAATGTTTACAGCAGAGTGAAAATGGTATAATACCTCTGGAGGCTCACAGGCCTCCTCTTTTTTTCTTACTCCAATACACATACCACAGGGGGTAAGTCCACCGTGCTGTTCTCAACCAATCATTGTTTACCCATGTGATGTGCATGCCTTGGCCACATGCACAGCTAACATTGTCCTCTGTGGACGGTGGGGAGTAGTCACTCTCCTTTGACCGTCCCATCCTGGAGGGTTGTTATCCGCCCTGGTGACGTTCAGTCTAGGCAGGGGGAAGCTTTCTCATCTAAACTACTTCCATGAATCTGCCCGGGTTCCCAGCTCACCATCTCCAGCCTAAACTTGGGCTCCAGAGATGGGAGGCCTAGATCCCCGGTTAGGGTTTCCTGCCCACCGAGGGTGATCCCTATGGAGCTCCAGAAAACCATTCAGCTTGTTTTAAAGCTGAGCTGCTCCTCTCTCTCCCCATGATACTTCCATGTGGGAGGCTAGAGAGGAAGGCATTCCATTTTTGGGGAAAAGTACTGGAGGAATCCATCTGCCGGCACAGTAATGGATTCCCCCCCTCCTGGGACACACAACCAAGTAAGTGCATTTCACTTTAAATACAATTCAAGTACACTATGTCAAAGTCAGAAAAATATCCCTATACACACTGCCATATTTGCACCTCACACTGGTCCGCGCTGCGCATGCGTGCGCTTTCCCGTGATAGCGCATACCCGCTGTTGCGTGCACCCGCTCGCACTCAGTATGCGTATTTACGGTAAAGAGTATGTAGTCGTAGCGTGCGACCCAATCGTTACATATTTTCACAATTAACGTAGTTTATAGATCATGGTCCCTTTGATAGATTCTGGAAGTTTGGTTAATATAGAATGTCCCTGAACGGAGGAATCCCTCTTTGCATAGTAGGAAGGGTCTAACAGGAGTCATACAGTAGTGTTTGGTACCCATCGGAAGAGTATTTAAATAGCAATATTCCGGTGTTGGTTTGGAGCGTATTAATCGCTCGTACGAATAGTTATGGACATAAGAAGTTTATGTCCATTACTATTATTTACTCTTACTCAGGTATGCGGCGGGAAACGCAGTGTCCCACCCACCTGAGCTGTTTGAAATCGTCACAGCCCACCTGTATGAATCAACCTATGACCTTTTGTTATAATGCGAAGCCGAATTCCTGTGTCCAATGGACGATAAGATTGTAGAGACCATTAGATTGCATTGTGTGTGGAGCATAAAAGACGGGCCTGTGGCATCCAGCTTACACTTCTCTTCAAACGGTTCTCATTGCTGATAATCGGGAAGCTGGATGTCCAGAGGCGCTTGCGATCGTTTCCCCTTGTGCGTAAGTTTCTCTCCGTAATCATATTGTCTTACTGTGAGCCATTTCTCTCATATCTCTCTCTCTCCCTCTCTTCTCTTTCTCTCGTATTTTCCCTTGATTAGTATTGTATTGTATTGTATTTCTTGTATAGTTATTTGGTTAGGAAGTCTCTGTTATATTGTAGTGTATCATTTGTACTGTGATTCCTTTTTGCAAGTATATTAGTTATAATACATATAATAGGCTTTGGACCCTAAACAAGTATCTGTGTATTTTCTCATAGTGTTAAGTGTTCACAGAGCGTCGGTGATGCTCAAGCAGCTTTGTAGTTAATCAGGTTACACCAGGTTGCACTTACACATTGTCTCTACATAAAGGTATACTGTGTATCTCATTGTTAAAGGTATAGATATAAAGGTATAGCGTTGTGAGCGTCTGCGCCGCTGGTGATCTCCTCGTGGTCTCGAGCGTCCGCTACGCCATAGCGAATCATTACGTTAGTCACAGCCAATAGCGTGCCTGCCTGTGATCTCTGGGCCGTGAGCGAACGTGACGCTTGAGCGTCTCGCCTACGGCTGAGCGATCGTTAGGCAACTAGCGTACCCTTACGGTACTTCTTAAGTAAACAGCGTACAGTGTTCTTAGACCTCATAAAGGGTTGTTTATACGATAAAAGAATTCAGCTTTATCAATTGGGGGCCGTCCAGTCCTTCACATATCTGCACTAGGTAGATCAGCAGACATTATCCCTCAGCAAAGGGCGGGAGGTTGTCTCGCAGTGCTGACGGGATAAGCGTCTGCTTCGCTTAGATAAAGAGTGCTGAAGGAATCCGGGAACCGGAGGTAAGAACAAAACGCTTGTGTCTTTTAAAACTGTATTTTTCTTCTGTCTTGCGTATACACGCACGTATACATCTGTATTTCCTTTTCATTTAAAATTTTCGTATATCACTATCCTGTTTGCCAGTTTTATAGTTGATAGAAAAGTGCTAAAAGAGATTTGCTGTTATTTCATAGTTTAAGAATAGAGGTAATAGTTAAAGTATAGACCAACACACAGTTTGCCTGGGAGATAAGGCGAAGTCAGTGTGGTGTGCGGTAGATGATCAGGGATCATCTACATTGATAAAAGTATAAATTGTGTTACGGTGGATCTTTGCTTTGCGTACACGTGTCCCTAACTGAGACTTGCGTACGCAATCCAAAGGCCGAGGCACGCAGCGTACATTACGCAGCGTAGCGTCCGGTTACGCCCACGTAGCTCAAGTCACGATAAGTTGATTTTTAACGCAAGAGCGATAAGACACGCAAAGCGATAAGTAACGCAACGCGGTAAATAGCGCAACAGGCGAGAAATAACGCAAATCTATTTTTTGGATACGAAATTTAAATTAACAGATCCTGCTCCTAATTGGTAACACAGCTGGTCTAAAGAAAAAATTTCTGCGCAGAAATAGAAATAGAAACAAAAGTGTACATGTGGTGAGTGAGTGGTTTTGTTTGTATTATACATTAGTTTATATAACTTTAAGGTGGAACCACAAGGAAAGTCGGGTACTCGTCAGGAACATACGTGTAAGTGACATATACGGTGGCTAGGGAGGCATCCTTGGTTAAAAATAATATTTGAGCATTAGAGTATAGCGGACCACAAGGTAACAGACCAGGAGGTCATAAGGTAACAGACCAGGAGGTCATAAGGCAACAAGTACAATAGACAAGGAAGTCCGCTATAGAGGTAAGAGGCACAACCCCGGGGGTTGGTGCAGAACCCATATAGGCCATACAAGCTCTGGCTGAAGGAATTCGCAGCCGAAATTTTCGTTTCCGTTGGTCGCTCCGTACATAAGATTAGTTGCTTATGTACTGAACGATTGTACCGCACGTAATTGTGTGCATTAGTAAACCTGACCGGTACCATTTTCGTACAAAGGTCATAAACGCTATTTGTACATTCTGACGTGATTTGTGTAATTTTTTATTTTTGGAAGGGAAGTTCGCTGGTCACTCAGGAACTATCCAACAACCGATACTTGCTGGGGAACGCGCCCCAGTAAATAAAGGTTCACAGGGGCCCTGAGTTGGGTACCGCAGCTCTGGATACAGTGATTGCAGTACTGGCCAACGTGGGCGAGAAGTGAGTGGGGCACTTGGTAAACCGCCACCGCCAGCCTGCCCAGGACATCTTGGTTTGTCTGTAAGGGTTCGCTGAAGACCTTGATATAAAGATCAAAGGAGTAGTAAGCAACACCTGCAGATTATGGGGGCCAGTTGTTCAGGTAGGGGGCGATCAACCTCGGTTCGGGTTGATTCAGAAGACCGTCCAGTAGGATCGGCCAGGTACATAATGTGTGAGAAACATGGAAGTCACACAGAAGTTTTATGTGATGAATGGGAAAGAATGACTGTACATGATGGGGAGAAGTTCCCAAATATAGGCAGCTTTAGCCCAAAAGTGTTACAAAATTTAAGGAGGAGGATATGTCTCATTGAACCAACAAAGAGACGAAGTAAACATTATGATTATTTGCAGTTATGGCAACAGGAAGGTGAATTACAAAGAGATTCAATTGACTTTTCTGACTCTTATCTTGAGGGGAGAGACATGGCAGCAGGGAGGATTGTGGTTGCGGAGAAAAGCACAAGGTTGAACAATAAAAACGCTCTTAGCAACTGTAGTATAAATTATAAGAATAAGTGTAATAAATGTAACAATGATTATTGTAATACTGTTGAATGTACAACTATTAACCTATGCAAGTTGCACCCCATGTCAAACTTCCCCCAGGAATACACTCATGAAAGTGAGGCCAGAACAATGTCGGCACCTCTTCCGGAAGCCATCCTACAAGACATCCAGGTGGACGCGACCAAATTGGTAAAGGCCATAATCGAACCCCCTAACGGAGGGTCAGGTGAGGTCGTGTCCACAGGTACGTACAATGTTTCATATCACGCACAAACAGATGTACCCCAAAATGTAAGACCAACACAAGATGATGTAGTTGAGCTCGATCTGGCCAGGGTGATCTCAGTCCCCAATGGGAAGACTGACGATCAGGGAATCATTCCCGTCAAGGACAGTGCAATGCGCTGTCTCTGGTCCCGGACCGAATTGAGATCAATTATGTCTGAATTTCCTGATCCTAGGAAAAATCTAGCCAAATGTCAAAGGTTTATTAAAGAACTAGGAAACGCCACAGAACCCACCAACAAAGAGTGGCGGACAGTGCTGAGGGCATGTTTGCCCTCCAGTGTTGACCCTGCAAAATTCATTGCTGATTGTAAATTAGACACGGAGGTACCTTGTATGGAGGAACACAATCAGGAATGTATTAGGCAGATTAACCGACAGTTAGGAATATATTTCCCAGCCGCTGTCAAGTGGAATGAAATTTTCTCCATAAGGCAAAACGAAAGGGAAAATGTTTCTAATTATTTCAATCGAGCACTGCAAATAATGGCTAGAAACACTGGGATCGCAGACATCAAGACAAATGCACAACATAAAGGAATAGCGGTTAAGGTATTAATGAATGGTTTAAAGGATGAATTAAAAACAAGGGTACAGACCACCAACCCAAACTGGAGAGATATCTCGGTGGCCGCACTAAGAGAGGCCGTCATTAATCATGATCAGAATATCACCAGATACAGAGAGTCACTAAGAGATAAGTTAATGGCAGCAAATATACAGGCCCTAACCACAAGACCACCCCAACAAAAGCCCCACACCCCTGCGAGAAATCCAGATATGGAAGTCTGTTACAATTGTCATAAAAAGGGACACTTTGCAAGAGATTGTAGCTCAAGAGAAAGACAACACCATAATCATGAAATCCAAGGAATCAGGGAAGTACAGGGGAAACGGTTGATGATGATGAGCATCCGAGCGTATCAACCAAAACCTCAGGTCATTGACACGTGGAGGAAGCCCAGGATTTGTTATCATTGTAGAAGAGAAGGGCATTATGCTAGCAACTGTAACAGCCCACATAAAGTTAGACCCCCTAGACCAAGAAATGAGCAAAGTAAGGACACACCAAATTATAATCAGAGATCCGACAGGAAGAATTTTGGTCCACACTCATGATATGTAGTCAGGAAAGGTGAACATTAGGACTGATGGTAAGCCTGAGGTAACGGTTAATAAATTGGGAGGTCATTCACTGAAAGACACAGGAATGACCAGGTGAAACGTTGTAAATGTATCTGTGAAATGTTTTTTTTTCTCTCTCTCTCTATCCCCATCTCTGACGAGTATTGGTAAGAATTCACACATTGCATATCCACTTGGTCCTTGCAGAAGTCTACCAAACCCCAGCATGACCTCCGCCACAATGTATTTCTGGCCAGATACAGACAGTGGAGTAATGCAGGTGCTGGTGGGGAGGGACTGCTCAAGGAGACCATTAGACACATAGATATGACAGCCTAATAAGTCTGACAATGTTTTTCTAATGCTAACAATGTTTTCTTAATGTTGACAATGTTTAAAAATGTTTTGTTTCTCTTTTCTTATTGATGGTTATTGTCGAGTTATGTAATGTATATATGCACATGAATTGTTCTCTATCTCTTTTGTTTTTTTTTGTTGTCTCTCTCTTCCCACTCATGTTTTCATGGTTTAAAGATGCTATGTCACCCCTCAGTTGGACCAATGGTAATGCCAGATTTTTGCTCCTTACAGAAAGATCATCGGTTGGGAAGGAATATTGCATCACCAGAATGTTCGTTTGGAAGACTGAGAGACAGCACCTTTGAGAGGACAGCAGAACAAGAAGAACAACAAGACGAGAGAACTTATTATCGTAACAAGTTCTCTCCCCCTCAAACTGTTTTCTTATACCCCCTTTACAAATTTCTTCTTTTCTCCTCCTGTAAGATGGACTTGCCCCAAGAGACTGTGATATGGATTTTCCTGTTAACCATGATGTTGACCAGAGCAGTCTGTTTCAGTGAGAGTACCAGTGAGGTCGAGAAAGGATCCAGAAAGGTCCTGATGACTGAGACGGAGGTGTAAATTTCCAATAGCAACCCAATCACCAAGCAAAGGCGAGTACCGGGCACGATCGAACAACCATGTTATCTGTAAACATTTTCTTTGAAGGATTGTTAGTTCAAAAAGAAAACTGTATCTGTAGGCTCTGTGACAATGGTTGAAGATGGATGCATAAAGAAGTGCCAATCCAGTTTTAATATCCATATGGACCGGCATCCATTGAGTGACCATCACTCCTTAGTGGGTAACGTGTTAAATAAAACAGATTGTTGGGTATGCTCTCAAGTACCTCAGGGTCATAGCAAATCAGGGCTAGTACCATTTCCTTTAACGTTAGGGGAGGTACTTGAGTTAAAGGGTGGGAGACTGGTGGACCGGAGGTTTAATATCTCCAGCCCTCCTAGTTTGAAGCTCCACCAATACCATGTGGATAGGTCCCTATTATGTTTTAACATCTCCAATCCCCGAAAGCTGGGAAATTGGGAAGTGTCATGGAGCAACCAAACCATGACCTTTTCGCATAGAGCAGATAGAATGCCTACAGATACAGAGCTTGTACGCCACATAGCCAGTAGAGGAAAATCTTTCCGGTATAGGTATACCTTAGGAAATAGGATTACGAGAGTTGGAGAAGTATCACCAGGATACTGTGCACATATCGTACAAACTGATACGTGTACTAAACAGATGGGAGAATTAGGGTTAGGAGAGTTCACATGGAAAATGTGTAACATGGTAATGACATATTCCGTCCCATATGTTCTCCCCGATGATGCATATTTCATATGCGGGAGAAAGGCGTACAAGTGGCTTGCCCCAAACTCTGAAGGATTGTGTTATATTGGAAAAGTATTGCCTGAAGTGATGACTGTAACACACGACAAAATGAAAGACATACACCGTGGTGCCCAAGCTCCTTATACTCACACTCATTACAAGCACCGGGTTAAAAGACAACTGTCAGAAAGGTTAGAGCATCCGGCCTCTGATCTGATCCATGAATCCACCGGGATTCAGGTTCTGGTGGCATTAGATTTCACTCGTACCGCTCGAGGAGTGATGAATTATAGATACATTTCCGCACTCGCCAATTTGTTAGATAATATCACTGAAATGTATGATGACACGTTTAGATACACTGGAAGAGAACTCCAAGCTTATAAAACAGAACTGGTACAGCATAGAATGGTTCTTAATTATCTTACAGCAGTAACAGGCGGATATTGCGTTACATTGGCAACGCAGTACGGCGTGAAGTGTTGCACGTATATCACAAATAGCACCGAGGATCCGGTAGAGGTCATAGACCAAAAGATGGACGATATTCTCCAATTAAAGTGGGAATTTCGCCGAAAACACAATCTCACTCTTGCTGCTGTAGGTAATGAGCTGACTGGTTGGGTGTCATGGTTGAACCCGCGAAATTGGTTCTCCGGTTTGGGAGACTGGGCTCAAGGAGTCATAATGGATGTTGGGAAATTTCTCCTATGTATCTTAGGTGTTGTTATATCTATTGGATTGATATTTAGATGCGGGCAGGCTTTAATGAGGTGCAAACAAAGTACAAGAGTGATGAGCTTGAGGAGTGAAGAAACCGTAATTAACCTGGATTTGATTTATGACCCAATGATAGAAACCATGATGTGATGAAAATGCGATTATACGGTCCGTTTCTTTCACCTGTTTTTCTGCTTTTCTCCAAGATAAAAAGACCCCCTTGGACGAGGAAGTTGACGAGACGCTATACAGACAACGGATGGACCAAAGAAGGAGTTTTGACCACTTGAGAAATGGACATTTGATGAACTTTGCCATGGATCCCCAGTTTCCCTAGTATTCTTAAACTTACGCTAGCCCAACATTTTTTGTAAATCTGATGGCATTGACAAAGCTTATTGCTCATGCCTAACGAGCAAAACAGCGCAAAGAAGACGACTTTCAACTGATACCGAACAAAACTTCAACGACAGATGTACATTTACCTGACATAGAATATCATTGCATTTTCCATAAGTGTTCTTTATCTTCATCTCTACAACCCTCAGGTAATGACACACATAGTCGATAGGGAATACAGGCACAGATATCAGCAACCACATACTTCCCCCATTCATGTATCATCAACTAAAATGTGCGTCCCCATTTTGTTACAACTAAAAGCCAAAATGAGCTCGGTAGAGTTTGACAGCCCATCCACAGACCCTTGATACGGGATAAGAAGGAATTCAAATGTATACTTCGCAATACCTCGAAGCTTGATTTACAACACGTACGGCACGATGATACATGACCCCCCAAACATGGACTCATACACACATGCTTCTGCTATCTCACTAGGTTATACCCTCTTCACACCTTCTCCTCTCTCCTCCCTTACCCAACCATAGAAATGAATTAACCCCTGACATATATTTTTCTCCTTTTGAAATGTTTTAGAAGGTGGCAGTTATTGACTGCCAAAGGGTGGACTGTCAAAGTCAGAAAAATATCCCTATACACACTGCCATATTTGCACCTCACACTGGTCCGCGCTGCGCATGCGTGCGCTTTCCCGTGATAGTGCATACCCGCTGTTGCGTGCACCCGCTCGCACTCAGTATGCGTATTTACGGTAAAGAGTATGTAGTCGTAGCGTGCGACCCAATCGTTACATATTTTCACAATTAACGTAGTTTATAGATCATGGTCCCTTTGATAGATTCTGGAAGTTTGGTTAATATAGAATGTCCCTGAACGGAGGAATCCCTCTTTGCATAGTAGGAAGGGTCTAACAGGAGTCATACAGTAGTGTTTGGTACCCATCGGAAGAGTATTTAAATAGCAATATTCCGGTGTTGGTTTGGAGCGTATTAATCGCTCGTACGAATAGTTATGGACATAAGAAGTTTATGTCCATTACTATTATTTACTCTTACTCAGGTATGCGGCGGGAAACGCAGTGTCCCACCCACCTGAGCTGTTTGAAATCGTCACAGCCCACCTGTATGAATCAACCTATGACCTTTTGTTATAATGCGAAGCCGAATTCCTGTGTCCAATGGACGATAAGATTGTAGAGACCATTAGATTGCATTGTGTGTGGAGCATAAAAGACGGGCCTGTGGCATCCAGCTTACACTTCTCTTCAAACGGTTCTCATTGCTGATAATCGGGAAGCTGGATGTCCAGAGGCGCTTGCGATCGTTTCCCCTTGTGCGTAAGTTTCTCTCCGTAATCATATTGTCTTACTGTGAGCCATTTCTCTCATATCTCTCTCTCTCCCTCTCTTCTCTTTCTCTCGTATTTTCCCTTGATTAGTATTGTATTGTATTGTATTTCTTGTATAGTTATTTGGTTAGGAAGTCTCTGTTATATTGTAGTGTATCATTTGTACTGTGATTCCTTTTTGCAAGTATATTAGTTATAATACATATAATAGGCTTTGGACCCTAAACAAGTATCTGTGTATTTTCTCATAGTGTTAAGTGTTCACAGAGCGTCGGTGACGCTCAAGCAGCTTTGTAGTTAATCAGGTTACACCAGGTTGCACTTACACATTGTCTCTACATAAAGGTATACTGTGTATCTCATTGTTAAAGGTATAGATATAAAGGTATAGCGTTGTGAGCGTCTGCGCCGCTGGTGATCTCCTCGTGGTCTCGAGCGTCCGCTACGCCATAGCGAATCATTACGTTAGTCACAGCCAATAGCGTGCCTGCCTGTGATCTCTGGGCCGTGAGCGAGCGTGACGCTTGAGCGTCTCGCCTACGGCTGAGCGATCGTTACGCAACTAGCGTACCCTTACGGTACTTCTTAAGTAAACAGCGTACAGTGTTCTTAGACCTCATAAAGGGTTGTTTATACGATAAAAGAATTCAGCTTTATCAACTATACACATTGTTGCTTAAATATACACTGAGCCAGTGCCCTGCACAGGCTCCAAATACCCAGGCACTGCAGTGCCTCACCATACTATTATATATATATATATATATATATATATACACACACATATATATACACATACATATATACACACACACAGTGTTCGCAAATGTATTTTGCCCAGATCAGAGGATGGGGACTCACTTTTCTAAAACGTGTGGGTCCCCGAAAGACGCGCTGCACTGCTGCCAATTCCTGGCTCTCAATTGACTGCACTTCCTGCCTGTAAAAGAGGAGGTGGAGCCTTACCACTACCAGTCCTCTGGCGGTGCCTCCCCTCCTGGTCACATGCAGCCGCGGATTCACACGGGGGCCGGGCAGAGAGTGAAGACGGCTCTACGGCTGCTCTACGCTGTGCTGCGGGCAGGAGGTGAGCGCCGGTGACAGCATAAGTGCTGTGGGGTAGGGTAAGTAGCCTAGGAGCGGGTGGCTGAACTTGGGTGGTGGCTTTCATTGCATGCCTTGTGTGTCTTCTGGGAGTGTCATGGGCTTGTAGCCCGACCTCAGTGGTTGTTTCAGGCATCCACTACAGTAAGTTTCCCTGATATTCCCAGCGCCATTCACAACTAGACCAAGCTAAGGATCTATGAGAATATAACATGAATCTACTGTGCAGGCACTGCTGGTACCTGTGGTACACCCGTTACTTCTGGGATCATCCTGTCAAGCTGCCTAAAACGTCTGCTTCCGTCAAAAGCATTTATAGAAGTGATCTGAGCCCGGGCTACATCATATAAGGCTAGAAATTAGAAACCACACCGGCATCCCAATCGCAGCACTGCCGACACCTAACCCTCCCACTCACAGCCTAACCCTAACCTCCCCCCAGCAGTGCCTAAACCTAACCTCCTTACCCACAGCCTAACCCTAACCTCCCCCCAGCAGTGCCTAAACCTAACCCCCCTTACCCACAGCCTAACCTCCCCCCAGCAGTGCCTAAACCTAACCCCCCTTACCCACATCCTAACCCTAACCTCCCCCCAGCAGTGCCTAAACCTAACCCCCCTTACCCACAGCCTAACCTCCCCCCAGCAGTGCCTAAACCTAACCCCCCTTACCCACATCCTAACCCTAACCTCCCCCCAGCAGTGCCTAAACCTAACCTCCCCTTACCCACAGCCTAACCCTAATCTCCCCCCAGCAGTGCCTAAACCTAACCCCCCTTACCCACAGCCTAACCCTAACCTTCCCCCAGCAGTGCCTAAACCTAACCCCCCTTACCCACAGCCTAACCCTAACCCCCCCTTACCCACAGCCTAAACCTAACCACCTTACCCACAGCCTAACCCTATCCCCCCAGCAGTGCCTAAACCTAACCCCCCTTACCCACAGCCTAACCCTAACCTCCCCCCAGCAGTGCCTAACCCTAACCCCCCTTACCCACAGCCTAACCCTAACCTGCCCCCAGCACTGCCTAAACCTAACCCCCTTACCCACAGCCTAAACCTAACCCCCTTACCCACAGCCTAACCCTATCCCCCCAGCAGTGCCTAACCCCTTACACACAGCCTAACCCTAACCCTATCACCCCTCTCTGCAGAACTAACCCCCCAAGAAGTGCCTAAACCTAACCCCCCTTACCCACAGCCTAAATCTAACCCTCCCCCTTAGTGCCTAACCCTATCCCCCCTCACTGCAGCCTAACCCTAACCTCCCCCACCCCATACCCTATACCGCCCCCCTGGGTGTGCCTAAACCTATCCCCCTCCCGCACGCTAAACCTGTGGCGGCGGGATCCTGATCTCCTCGGGATGCCGGCATCGGTATTCTGGCGGCTGTCAGGATTCTGGCGTCGGTATTACAGCCCAGCAGCATTGTCACCCTCTCGCTCCCCCTGCAACACTTTTGTAGCGTCTAAGGCCCTCATTCCGAGTTGATCGCTCGCTAGCTATTTTTTGCAGCGCAGCGATCAGATAGTCGCCGCCTATAGGGGAGCGTATATTCACTTTGCAGTGTGCGATCGCTTGTGCGAGGGAGCGTTGCAAAAACATTTTGTGCAGTTTCTAAGTTTCTAAGATCATTTCTGTCTTTTTGGAGCCGGAATTGACATCAGACACCCGCCCTGCAAACGCCTGGACACGCCTGCGTTTTCCCAAACACACCCAGAAAACGGTCAGTTGCCACCCACAAATGCCCTCTTCCTGTCAATCACCTTGCGACCAGCGTTGCAAATGGATTCTTCGTTAAATCCATCGCTCAGCAACGATTCGCTTTGTACCGTGCGATCCACCTGAGCATTGTGGTGCATACTCATGCGCAGTAGTAATCTGTTCACTGTGCTGCGAAAAACTGCAGCGAGCGATCAACTCGGAATGACCCCTAAATCCAGTCTGGGGCTTCTATTATAGCAGCACCATAAACCCATTACATATATTAAATGTATTATTTACTAATGTGTTTAGAATCATTTATTCTCCTGTTTTTTTAATCATATAAATGTTCTGCCTGCTGCAATGTGTATAACGTGCTCTACCTGCTGCAATGTGTATAACGTGTTCTACCTGGCGCAATGTGTATAACGTGCTCTACCTGCTGCAATGTGTATAACGTGCTCTACCTGCTGCAATGTGTATAACGTGCTCTACCTGCTGCAATGTGTATAACGTGCTCTACCTGCTGCAATGTGTATAACGTGCTCTACCTGCTGCAATGTGTATAACGTGCTCTACCTGGCGCAATGTGTATAATGTGCTCTACCTGCTGCAATGTGTATAACGTACTCTACCTGCTGCAATGTGTATAACGCGCTCTACCTGCTGCAATGTGTATAACGTGCTCTACCTGCTGCATTGTGTATAACGTGCTCTACCTGGTGCAATGTGTATAACGCGCTCTACCTGCTGCAATGTGTATAACGTGCTCTACCTGCTGAAATGTGTATTACGCGCTCTACCTGGTGCAATGTGTATAACGTGCTCTACCTGGCGCAATGTGTATAACGCGCTCTACCTGCTGCAATGTGTATAACGTGCTCTACCTGCTGAAATGTGTATTACGCGCTCTACCTGGTGCAATGTGTATAACGTGCTCTACCTGGCGCAATGTGTATAACGTGCTCTACCTGCTGCAATGTGTATAACGTGCTCTACCTGGTGCAATGTGTATAACGCGCTCTACCTGCTGCAATGTGTATAACGTGCTCTACCTGCTGAAATGTGTATTACGCGCTCTACCTGGTGCAATGTGTATAACGTGCTCTACCTGGCGCAATGTGTATAACGTGCTCTACCTGCTGCAATGTGTATAACGTGCTCTACCTGCTGCAATGTGTATAATGTGCTCTACCTGGTGCAATGTGTATAACGCGCTCTACCTGCTGCAATGTGTATAACGTGCTCTACCTGCTGCAATGTGTATAACGTGCTCTACCTGCTGCAATGTGTATAACGTGCTCTACCTGCTGCAATGTGTATAACGTGCTCTACCTGGTGCAATGTGTATAACGTGCTCTACCTGCTGCAATGTGTATAACGTGCTCTACCTGCTGCAATGTGTATAACGTGCTCTACCTGCTGCAATGTGTATAACGTGCTCTACCTGCTGCAATGTGTATAACGTGCTCTACCTGGTGCAGTGTGTATAACGTGCTCTGCCTGGCGCAATGTGTATAACGTGCTCTACCTGCTGCAATGTGTATAACGTGCTCTACCTGCTGCAATGTGTATAACGTGCTCTACCTGGTGCAATGTGTATAACGCGCTCTACCTGCTGCAATGTGTATAACGTGCTCTACCTGCTGAAATGTGTATTACGCGCTCTACCTGGTGCAATGTGTATAACGTGCTCTACCTGGCGCAATGTGTATAACGTGCTCTACCTGCTGCAATGTGTATAACGTGCTCTACCTGCTGCAATGTGTATAATGTGCTCTACCTGCTGCAATGTGTATAACGTGCTCTACCTGCTGCAATGTGTATAACGTGCTCTACCTGCTGCAATGTGTATAACGTGCTCTACCTGCTGCAATGTGTATAACGTGCTCTACCTGCTGCAATGTGTATAACGTGCTCTACCTGCTGCAATGTGTATAACGTGCTCTACCTGCTGCAATGTGTATAACGTGCTCTACCTGCTGCAATGTGTGTAACGTGCTCTACCTGGTGCAATGTGTATAACGTGCTTTACCTGCTGCAATGTGTATAACGTGCTCTACCTGCTGCAATGTGTATAACGTGCTCTACCTGGTGCAATGTGTATAGCGTACTCTACCTGGTGCAATGTGTATAACGCGCTCTACCTGCTGCAATGTGTATAACGTGCTTTACCTGCTGCAATGTGTATAATGCACTCTACCTGATGCAATGTGTATAACACGCTCTCCCTGGTGCAATGTGTATAACGTGCTCTACCTGGCGCAATGTGTATAACATTCTCTACCTGGCACAATGTGTATAATGTGCTCAACCTGGTGCAATGTGTATAATGAGCTCTACCTGATGCAATGTGTATAACGTGCTCTACCTGGCGCAATATGTATAACGTGCTCTACCTGGCGCATTGTGTATAACGTGCTCTACCTGGGGCAAAATATGTATAACGTGCTCTACCTGGCGCAATGTTTATAACATGCTCTACCTGGTGCAATGTGTATAATGCACTCTACCTGGCGCTGTGTGTATAATGTGCTCTACCTGGTGCAATGTGTATAATGAGCTATACCTGGTGCAATCTGTATAACGTGCTGTACCTGGCGCTATGTGTATAATGTGCTCTACCTGGCGCAATGTGTATAATGTGCTCTACCTGGTGCAATGTGTATACCATGCTCTACCTGGCGCAATGTGTATAATGAGCTATACCTGCTGCAATGTGTATAATGAGCTATACCTGGTGCAATGTGTATAACGTGCTGTACCTGGCGCTGTGTATAATGTGCTCTACCTGGCGCAATGTGTATAATGTGCTCTACCTGCTGCAATGTGTATAACGTGCTCTACCTGGTGCAATGTGTAGAACGTGCTCTACCTGGTGCAATGTGTATAACGTGCTCTACCTGATGCAATGTGTATAACACGCTCTCCCTGGTGCAATGTGTATAACGTGCTCTACCTGGCGCAATGTGTATAACATTCTCTACCTGGCACAATGTGTATAATGTGCTCAACCTGGTGCAATGTGTATAATGAGCTCTACCTGATGCAATGTGTATAACGTGCTCTACCTGGCGCAATATGTATAACGTGCTCTACCTGGCGCATTGTGTATAACGTGCTCTACCTGGGGCAAAATATGTATAACGTGCTCTACCTGGCGCAATGTGTAGAACGCGCTCTACCTGGCGCAATGTTTATAACATGCTCTACCTGGTGCAATGTGTATAATGCACTCTACCTGGTGCTGTGTGTATAATGTGCTCTACCTGGTGCAATGTGTATAATGAGCTATACCTGGTGCAATCTGTATAACGTGCTGTACCTGGCGCTATGTGTATAATGTGCTCTACCTGGTGCAATGTGTATACCATGCTCTACCTGGCGCAATGTGTATAATGAGCTATACCTGGTGCAATGTGTATAATGAGCTATACCTGGTGCAATGTGTATAACGTGCTGTACCTGGCGCTTTGTGTATAATGTGCTCTACCTGGCGCAATGTGTATAATGTGCTCTACCTGCTGCAATGTGTATAACGTGCTCTACCTGCTGCAATGTGTAGAACGTGCTCTACCCGGTGCAATGTGTAGAACGTGCTCTACCTGGTGCAATGTGTATAACGTGCTCTACCTGGTTCAATGTGTATAATGTGCTCTACCTGCTGCAATGTGTATAACGTGCTCTATCTGCTGCAATGTGTATAACGTGCTCTACCTGCTGCAATGTGTATAATGTGCTCTACCTGGTGCAATGTGTATAACGTGCTCTACCTGGTGCAATGTGTATAACGTGCTCTACCTGCTGCAATGTGTATAACGTGCTCTACCTGCTGCAATGTGTATAACGTGCTCTACCTGCTGCAATGTGTATAACTCGCTCTACCTGCTGCAATGTGTATAACATGCTCTACCTGCTGCAATGTGTGTAACGTTCTCTACCTGCTGCAATGTGTATAACGTGCTCTACCTGCTGCAATGTGTATAACGTGCTCTACCTGCTGCAATGTGTATAACGTGCTCTACCTGCTGCAATGTGTATAACGTGCTCTACCTGCTGCAATGTGTATAACGTGCTCTACCTGCTGCAATGTGTATAACGTGCTCTACCTGCTGCAATGTGTATAACATGCTCTACCTGGTGCAATGTGTATAACGCGCTCTACCTGCTGCAATGTGTATAACGTGCTCTACCTGCTGCAATGTGTATAATGTGCTCTACCTGGTGCAATGTGTATAATAAGCTATACCTGGTGCAATGTGTATAATGAGCTCTACCTGCTGCAATGTGTATAACGTGCTCTACCTGGTGCAATGTGTATAACGTGCTCTACCTGCTGCAATGTGTATAACGTGCTCTACCTGGTGCAATGTGTATAATGAGCTATACCTGGTGCAATGTGTATAACGAGCTCTACCTGCTGCAATGTGTATAATGTGCTCTACCTGGTGCAATGTGTATAATGAGCTATACCTGGTGCAATGTGTATAACGTGCTCTACCCGGTGCAATGTGTATAACGTGCTCTACCTGCTGCAATGTGTATAACGTGCTCTACCTGCTGCAATGTGTATAACGTGCTCTACCTGGTGCAATGTGTATAATGAGCTCTACCTGCTGCAATGTGTATAACGTGCTCTACCTGCTGCAATGTGTATAACGTGCTCTACCTGCTGCAATGTGTATAACGTGCTCTACCTGCTGCAATGTGTATAACGTGCTCTACCTGCTGCAATGTGTGTAACGTGCTCTACCTGCTGCAATGTGTATAACGTGCTCTACCTGGTGCAATGTGTATAACGTGCTCTACCTGCTGCAATGTGTATAACGTGCTCTACCTGCTGCAATGTGTATAACGTGCTCTACCTGGTGCAATGTGTATAACGTGCTCTACCTGCTGCAATGTGTATAACGTGCTCTACCTGGTGCAATGTGTATAACGTGCTCTACCTGCTGCAATGTGTATAACGTGCTCTACCTGCTGCAATGTGTATAACGTGCTCTACCTGCTGCAATGTGTATAACGTGCTCTACCTGCTGCAATGTGTATAATGTGCTCTACCTGGCGCAATGTGTATAACGTGCTCTACCTGGCGCAATGTGTATAAGCAGCACTACTGAGTGGTGCAATGTGAATTGGTACTATGATGTGGCCACGCCCCTTCTCAACGAAGTCATTCCCCTAATTTTTTACTGCACGCGCTCCGCGCACACTGACTTTGCTTTTCGCAATGGGAGGGGGAGCACCAATTCACTTTCTGACAAAATATTTAGTTACATGTCTGGTGCAGAGTGTCCGGTATAGCTACACAGCCCAGCAGCACTGTCACCCCCCCCCCCTTGCAGCACTGTCACCCCTCCTACCCCTTGCAGCACTTTTGTAGTGTTCAAATCAAGTCTGAGTTTTTATATTTAAATCATTAATAAGAACCTTAATTCCGTTGGAAACCAGAAAAGGACAGGTAGGACCCCAACTTTTAAAAGTGAGGGGTCACTGGGACCCACTTTTTTGGGGGCTCATCGCGATCACTCCCTGGAGCGCTGAGGTGCCGGGAGCATAGCTCCCGGACCCCAGCGCCCTACTACTACCCGCCGCATAGGGAGCCGGTTAGCCTGGACCCCGTGAGCAGCGCACATCCCTGCAGCCATACGGTCAAGCTGCTCCCACAACAGCTCAGTGGGGTTGAGATCTGGTGACTGCACTGGCCACTCCATTACAGACAGAATACCAGCTGCCGGCTTCTTCCATAAATAGGTCTTGTATAATTTGGAGGTGTGCTTTGGGTCATTGTCCTCTTGTAGGAAAAAATTGGCTCCAGTCAAGCGCTGTCCACAGGGTATGGCATGGCGTTGCAAAATGGAGTGATAGCCTTCCTTATTCACAATCCCTTTTACCTTGTTCAAATCTCCCACATTACCAGCACCAAAGCAGCCCCAGACCATCACATTACCTCCACCATGCTTGACCGATGGCATCAGGCACTCTTCCAGCATCTTTTCACTTGTTCTGCGTCTCACAAATGTTCTTCTGTGTGATCCAAACACCTCAAACTTCGATTCATCTGTCCATAACACTTTTTCCTCTGTCCAATGTCTGTGTTCTTTTGCCCATATTAATCTTTTCCTTTTATTAGCGTTTTCTTTGCCACTCTGCCTAGAAGGCCAGCATCCCGGAGTCACCTCTTCACTGTAGACATTGACACTAGTGTTTTGCGGGTACCATTTAATGAAGCTGCCAGCTAGGACCTGTGAGGCATCTGCTGCCAGTTAGGACCTGTGAGGCATCTATTTATCAAACTAGAGACTCTAATGTACTTGTCTTCTTGCTCAGTTGTGCACCGGGGCCTCCCACTTCTCTTTCTACTCTGGTTAGAGCCTGTTTGTGCTGTTCTCTGAAGGGAGTAGTACACACCGTTGTAGGAAATGTTCAGTTTCTCAGCAAGTTCTCGCATGGAATAGCCTTCATTTCTAAGAACAAGAATAGACTGTTAAGTTTCACATGAAAGGTCTCCTTTTCTTGCCACTTTCAGAGTATAATCGAACCCACAAATGTGATGCTCCAGACACTCAACTAACTCAAAGATAGCCCAGTGTTATAGCTTCTCTAACGAGCAAAGCCATTTTCAGCTGTGCTAACATAACTGCACAAGGGTTTTATAATCATCCATTAGTCTTCTACCGTGATTAGCAAACACAATGTACCATTAGAACACTGGAGTGATGGTTGCTGGAAATGGGCCCCTAGACACCTCTGTAGATATTCCATTAAAAACCATACGTTTGCAGCTAGTACAGTCATTTACCATATCAACAATGTATAGAGTGTATTTCTGATTAATTTAATGTTATCTTCATTGAAAAAAGCAGTGCTTTTCCTTAAAAATAAATAAATGTCTAAGTGACCCCAAACATTTGAACGGTAGTGTATGATCTGGTGCATCTGAAGATGTGAACCGGACCACTAGCTCAGGAGATCTAATTGAAATGTTCTGGCATGGAACCTTCCATACTGGATCGCCTCGTATGAGGCTAACATCTTTCCCAACAATCTTATGCAAAGATGGATGGAGATCTGATTCAGTCGTATAACTGCTCGGACCATATCCTGGAGCGTCCTTGCCTTGTCCTCTGGGAGGAACACTTTCTGAGCCACTGTATCCAGAAACATTCCCAGGAACAGGAGCCACTGAGTAGGCTCCTGTTCCTGGGAATGTTCCTCAGAAGTAGGGACTTCTGTAAATTGAAGATCAACCCATGATGTGACAGAAGCTGAATAGTGCGGCCTATATTGAGCAATAGAAGCTCCCTGGATCTCACCTTTATCAAGAGCTCGTCTAGGTAAGGGACAATATTGATCCCCTGGACTCGGAGCTGGAACATCATCTCCGTCATCACGTTTGTGAAGACCCTTGGAGCTGTGGCCAGGCCGAAGGGTAGCGCCTGGAACGGGTAGTGATCATTCAAGCAGGGCAAACCGTAGGTAAGCCTGGTGAGGCGGTCAAATCGAGATATGGAGATAAGCATCCTTTATATCAAACAAAACCATGAACTCCTGTTCTTCCAGACCCGCAATCATTGCTCACAAGGATTCCATTGTGAACTCGAAAACCTTTAGTGAAGGATTCAAGGATTTTAGATTCAAAATAGGCTTTAACGAAACCGTCCGGTTTTGGTACCACAAACAGGATGGAGTAGTAACCCAATCCCTGATATTGTAGTGGCACTGGAACAATGACTTGGGACTGGGCCAACTTTAGTATGGCCTGTTGCAGCGTTACTCGTGTATCCTGCAAAACTAGTAAACTTGATTAGAAAAATCGTTGGGGAGCAGCACTGCTGAACTGCAGCTTGTAGCCAAGAAATTAGGTCCTTTACCCAGGCATCCTGGCAGGAGCTTTCCCAGATGCGGCTGAAGTGACGCATGTCAGTGTCCGGAGCCTTACCTCCGGCGCGGTCTCATGGGTGTTGCGATCCGGGTGGTTGGCGCAGTTGCGGCGGCACGGAGCTGCTTGCAGTGGGTCCTTGGGCGCATGTGCGGCTTCCGGAGGTCAGGGGCCGGTGACCCGGATGCTGCGGCGGGTAGTTGCTGCAGCAGAGCCCTCTGGTGGTGAATCTGTCTCAGGAAGTCAAGGCCGGAGCTGGGTTATCTTAAGTGCTGCAGCTGAGAATGTCCCCAGTGCTGGGGGTGGCCATGTTGGAGACCTGAGATCTGCCAATGAAATCCACACTCTGTATCCAGCCAATCCAGTGTAGTCTTCCCTTATAAAAGGGAGACTGGCTCAGGGAGAGAGTGCCAGTGCTTCAAGTTACTTTCCTGTGAAAGTTGCTACAGCTCTGTGATCCCAGGCTGCTCCTGGTTCCCTGGTTCCCATCATCTGTCCATGACCTATCACTGCTGCAGTCCTGTCGCTTAACCCGGCGCCACTCGTGGAGGCGCTCACGGGGCTCCCGGTCGTAAAGGGGCTTCGGGTTCTAAACGTTGGTTCCTACGAGCGTCTCGCAAGCTCAAGCCACAGTCTTTGCTTCTTCAAAGTCAGAGTTTCTCAGCCTCATCTACCAGTCACAAGCCACAGTCTTTCAGTTCTTCAAAAACCCAGTCTCCTTCAGCCTTGTCTACCAACCACAAACCACAGTTTTTCAGTTCCGCAATACCGGTGATCTTCAGCTCCATTCCTCCCCTCGTTTAATCATAGACTTCAGTTCATTATTCCGTGTCTTTCAATTCCTCAAGTATCGGTGTACAGTTGTTTCTTCATTAAAAACACAGTTATCCTTCTACAGAGTTCTCATTCTTTTTATGCCCCCCAGCCAACTCTAACACCCACTAGGCCTCCACTTCATGAGGAAGAACTACATTCAACCTCCTCGTCTACTTCCTACACAGTCAGCTGTCCTCCCAGCCCAAGCTCGATTGTTGGAACCCCCAATCCCCGCCAACGCAGTCGAGATCACACCCCGAGATCCCCTCAGGGTTGGGGGGGCACCATCATGCCAAGGCCCTAGTGGAGGCTGAACTGGTGCTTTGTTACCGAGAACCTGCGGCGGCTGGTTTTCTTGTTTTGCCTCTGGTGCCTCTCACTCATTTGAGGTGCCAACGGCTCTTGGTCTGAACCTGGCAGTCCGAAAGGACTGGGTAAGACCTCCCGGGGTGGGAACGCCTAGCCAGTGGGGCCCCAGAGGGGAGAAACGTGGATTTACCCACAGTAACCTTTGAAATCTATGTATCCAACTCAACCCCGAATAGCCACTCCCCTGAGAAAGGAAGAGACTCCACACTCTGCGCTTGGAATCTGCGTCCGCTATCCACTGACGCAGCCACAAAGTTCTGCGTGCCGACACTGCCATGGCAGTAGTCCTAGCGTTAATAGCGCCTATCCCCTTGAGAGAGTCACACAGGAGGCGTGCAGTGTCCTGAATGTGCTTTATAGGAGTCACCAGCGACGTATCTCCCACAAGGCTTTCTTGAATGTGACTCGCCCATGTATGAATGGCATGTGTCATCCAGCAACCCGCTATCACAGGTCTTTGTGATACACCAGCTGCTGTGTAAATAGACTTTAATGTAGTCTCTATTTTCCTATCCCCAGGGTCCTTTAATGCAGAGGAGCCAGGGACTGGTAATAGCACTTTCTTTGATAGGCGAGAGACTGATAAGTCTACTGCCGGGGGCTCTCCCCAGTGTTTCCTACCATCAGGAGCAAATGGGAAAGTGTGCAGAAACCGATTTGTCACCTGGTATTTTTTATCAGGATTTTTCCAGGTTAACTTAAACATGTCATCTAGTTCCTTAGAATCGGGGAAAGTGACACTAGTTTCTTTTTCTGTGCTAAGAAAAACGACCGCTGTACGGCAGCGTCTTCCAAAGGGACTTTTATCACATCCCTGATAGCAAGTATAAGGGGCTCAATACCCTGTGCAGAAGGTAAATCCTCTTAATAGGATCCCATTCCTCCCCCTCCTCCTGTACCTCGTCCTCAGATTCTGAGAGTAAATCGTGCAGCCCACAACTATATGGACCTGAGCTGGGGGGGGGGGACGGGACGGGACGGACTGTTTATTATCGGCCTTTGCAGCTAGGTCTGCTACAGCCTGCTGATTATTAGCAGTGAGCTGGGATGACATGTCTGCCATCATGGTTTTTATGTCACTGAGCCAAGATGGCTCCTGACCCTCCCCCCAAGTCTCCTCACTAACTTGGGAGGACTGGCTGCATTGTTCACATGAGTGGGAACCAGCCGCAGAGGGAGAGAATCACAGATAAGTATATTAAATAGCAAGCCTGCCCAGACTGGTATGTGAAAAGGACACACAGAGAGAGAGGAACGGCACACCCAAAGCCTGTCAGACTCAGTGAGACTGCAGGCTGTTTATCACAGTATAACACAGGAGTCTTGTACTTTTTAGGACACTATAGTGTGTATAATAGCGGCTCTCCCCTTATTTACACCGCTGTACCAGTTTCCTGTGTATCACAAGTGTCTGCAGGAGCTGTGTGTCCTTGCTGCTGCAGCTGTAAGCAGAGGAAGGCGCCAAAACGCCGCTGCTCCCGCTCTAAGGAAGCTCCGCCCCCTGTAACGGCATTGGAGCTCTATAGATATTTATACTGGCAATGTCTCCTAACAGGTGTAAAATGGAACATGAATGCCTGTTTCCACCACCGCTGCCAGTGTACACAGGGGGGCTATAGCGGATCCCTCCGTAGAGCGTCCGTATGCCGCCCCTGTAATCGCGCCGCACCAAGAGCCGGGGACCCCCTTGTGGGTCCCCTGGTTTGTACTCGCCACTCTTCTGACCTCCCGCCATTGTTAGGGGTGTGCGGCGTGCTGCGATTGCATTTGGAAGAAATTTAAAGTGCATCAGCTCCTTTGGACCCCATCTATACCCCATTGTAATAAGTCCCCAGTATCCCTTATGTAAGTTAGAGAAAAAATAAATAAAGAGTAGTTTAAATATAGACCGGCGTGTGCTAATAGAGAAACTCTCAGGGCATGTAATACCATAGACAGAGGTACTGCTAGCGACACACAGTGACATGATGTGAGGGGGAGAGCAGGAGTATAATAGGGGCTGATGGCTCCTGATGTATGAGATACACCAGAGAGTGAGGGGAGGAGACTGGTCAGATCTCTGGGCTGGTAACACAGTGACATGATGTGACGGGGAGAGCAGGAGTATAATAGGGGCTGATGGCTCCTGATGTATGAGATATACCAGAGAGTGTGGGGAGGAGACTGGTCAGATCTCTGGGCTGGTAACACACAGTGACATGATGTGAGGGGGAGAGCAGGAGTATAATAGGGGCTGATGGCTCCTGATGTATGAGATATACCAGAGAGTGTGGGGAGGAGACTGGTCAGATCTCTGGGCTGGTAACACACAGTGACATGATGTGAGGGGGAGAGCAGGAGTATAATAGGGGCTGATGGCTCCTGATGTATGAGATACACCATAGAGTGTGGGGAGGAGACTGGTCAGATCTCTGGGCTGGTAACACACAGTGACATGATGTGAGGGGGAGAGCAGGAGTATAATAGGGGCTGATGGCTCCTGATGTATGAGATACACCAGAGAGTGTGGGGAGTAGACTGGTCAGATCTCTGGGCTGGTGACACACAGTGACATGATGTGAGGGGAGAGCAGGAGTATAATAGGGGCTGATGGCTCCTGATGTATGAGATACACCAGAGAGTGTGGGGAGGAGACTGGTCAGATCTTTGGGCTGGTAACACACAGTGACATGATGTGAGGAGGAGAGCAGGAGTATAATAGGGGCTGATGGCTCCTGATGTATGAGATACACCAGAGAGTGTGGGGAGTAGACTGGTCAGATCTCTGGGCTGGTGACACACAGTGGCATGATGTGAGGGGAGAGCAGGAGTATAATAGGAGCTGATGGCTCCTGATGTATGAGATACACCAGAGAGTGTGGGGAGGAGACTTTTCAGATCTCTGGGCTGGTAACACACAGTGACATGATGTGTGGGGGAGAGCAGGAGTATAATAGGGGCAGATGTCTCCTGACTCCACCACTGGGCAGATACATTTCCCTCATTAGTCTGTACTGAGCAAGGAGAATATGTGACTCTTTTCTGTAATAAGTGTTTATTACTCACCTGTGCTGATATCTGTAGGGATCTCCTCCTCCTTACACTGCTGATCACCCCTCACATACGTATCTTCTTCTCCCTCTATATCTTCTGCCTTTATATCAGTCACATACGTCTCTTCTTCTCCCTCTATATCTTCTGCCTTCATATCAGTCACATACGTCTCTTCTTCTCCCTCTATATCTTCTGCCTTTATATCAGTCACATACGTCTCTTCTTCTCCCTCTATATCTTCTGCCTTTATATCAGTCACATACGTCTCTTTTTCTCCCTCTATATCTTCTGCCTTTATATCAGTCACATACGTCTCTTCTTCTCCCTGTATATCTTCTGCCTTTATATCAGTCACATACGTCTCTTCTACTCCCTCTGTATCTTCTACCTTTATACGAGAAAGACGTTCTACCTAAATAACCCAAAAAATACAATGGCATTTGCATACTGTTTGATTAAATTGAGGTGAAACAGTATAATATCAGTGTATAAGACACACAGCTCCTCTACACATCAAATAGTGACAGTCACTTTGGTATATTGGATGAGACCCTAAATCCCACCTACCTGATCCTCTTGTGGGATCCTGTGATTCTCCCCTGTACAATCCTGGGAATACAGAGGACGGGGACATCTCTCTGCGGTATCTCTGTTACTGGGCCCATCTGTAGGAGACACACAGTGACTGAGTACAGTGTATATATGTGATTATCAGATGATGTGTGTATATAGGGGCCCCCATACCTGCTCTCCCCTGTACAATACATGACAGTCTCCTCTTACCCAGTGATGTGAGGGGCCGGTATTCTCCATCATCACGTCCTTGTACAGACCCCTGTGTTCCTCTATATACTCCTCCTCCTGCATGGAGACATAGACAGTGACATCCTGATACCTTATAGAAACCTAACACACACAGTGATACAGTCATAACCCAGACACGTCCCCAGGTGTTACTGTATAATGTCCCATTTCCAGCAGTCACCTCTCCAGTCATCACCCAGACACGTCCCCCGGTGTTACTGTATAATGCCCCATTCCCAGCAGTCACCTCTCCAGTCATCACACAGACACGTCCCCCGGTGTTACTGTATAATGCCCCATTCCCGGCAGTCACCTCTCCAGTCATCACTCAGACACGTCCCCTGGTGTTACTGTATAATGTCCCATTCCCAGCAGTCACCTCTCCAGTCACCACCCAGACACGTCCCCTGGTGTTACTGTATAATGTCCTATTCCCAGCAGTCACCTCTCCAGTCATCACTCAGACACGTCCCCTGGTGTTACTGTATAATGCCCCATTCCCAGCAGTCACCTCTCCAGTCATCACCCAGACACATCCCCTGGTGTTACTGTATAATGTGCCATTCCCAGCAGTCACCACTCCAGTCATCACCCAGACACATCCCCTGGTGTTACTGTATAATGTCCCATTCCCAGCAGTCACCCCTCCAGTCATCACCTAGACACATCCCCTGGTGTTACTGTATAATGTCCCATTCCCAGCAGTCACCTCTCCAGTCATCACCCAGACACATCCCCTGGTGTTACTTTATAATGTCCCATTCCTAGCAGTCACCTCTCCAGTCATCACCCAGACACATCCCCTGGTGTTACTGTATAATGCCCCATTCCCAGCGGTCACCTCTCCAGTCATCACACAGACACATCCCCTGGTGTTACTGTATAATGTCCCATTCCCAGCAGTCACCTCTCCAGTCATCACCCAGACACATCCCCCGGTGTTACTGTATAATGTGCAATTCCCAGCAGTCACCTCTCCAGTCATCACCCAGACACGTTCCCTGGTGTTACTGTATAATGCCCCATTCCCAGCAGTCACCACTCCAGTCATCACCCAGACACATCCCCTGGTGTTACTGTATAATGTCCCATTCCCAGCAGTCACCCCTCCAGTCATCACCCAGACACATCCCCATGTGTTACTGTATAATGTCCCCTTCCCAGCAGTCACCTCTCCAGTCATCACCCAGACACGTCCCCTGGAGTTACTGTATAATGCCCCATTCCCAGCAGTCACCTCTCCAGTCATCACCCAGACACATCCCCGGTGCTACTGTACTCCCAAGTCTCCTCAGACCCCAGTCATGTCCCTGTATTATTACTATAGATATAAGTGACGTTATTGTGACGCTCCCAGATCCCCTCATCTCCCCAGTCATGTCCCTGTATTATTACTATAGATATAAGTGACGTTATTGTGACGCTCCCAGATCCCCTCTCCTCCCCAGTCATGTCCCTGTATTATTACTATAGATATAAGTGATATCACTGTGACACTCCCGGTCCCCTCACCTCCCCAGTCATGTCCCTGCACTATTACTGTAGTACCCTAGTGATCTGAAGGCCTTTGGACACTATGAGGGGGCAAATCAATTAATGAATGTGTAGTTCTATAAGGTAATAGAGATGCTGCCAACTGATGTATACCATATATGTGATAATAACTTGGATCTTTCTAGTGATCCAATAATGTATAGTGTTTATGCATGTTATTATTCTGTGCCTGCTGAAGGTGAGGGGACTCTGGTAAGCGCGCAGTGCGCGGGGGAGATCACGGAGAAGCTTCCAGAGGTCCCGTGTGCTGAGAGAGGTGGCTGGGCGCGTGTAGTGGCGGTTTTGTTGGTGGGGTGACTAAGGGGAGAGAAAAAGGCTGGCGGCTGAGACGAGGGAGCTTACAGGAAGGCGGTTCCCTGCGAGTGAGAGAGCCCCTGTGGGGGAAAGGAATTGGATGTCTCCCGCTGCGGGTGAGAAGCGATGTGTTAATTTCCCCTGGTGGACGCCGAGCAGGGACGTCCCGTTGCCTGGTTGTCACGGAGAGTGCTGGGAGGCGGAGCGCTGGCGGGGCAGGCTAGTACATGGAAGGAGACCCCAGTGCAGGCAGCAGCTACCAGGACTCCAGCAGTAGCAGACAGTTCCCCCCCCCCTCCCCCCGAGGCAGAGCTGTGCCCCTCATCCCATCCAACCCGCAGGAAGACAAGAAGAGCCCGGTTGTTGGTGGAGGCGGAGTCGGGGGGAGGTCCAGACCGGGCACACTATCATTGTAAGTGCAGGATGCCCCCATATAAATCCTGCTAATCTGCATACTCCCTTACCATCCTTTAACTATTAAAGTACCAGCCCCCAGCACAGTAGCACAGGGACCAGCAGCATCGGTGGATCTGAGGAGTATAAATATCACCTCTAGAGACTCCATATCCATTAGATAATGACCAGCCGGGTACCAGTCATAGAGTGCGGTGGTGTATAATGATGAAAGCAGCTCGGAGAGGGCGCAGGGTCGCCTAAACTTGGAAATGGTACACTAGAGAGACTAAGCACCCCTCACCTATCAGAGACAGGTGCCAATAACCGGGACTTCTGTATGTTCTGGAGCCACCCCCACGGATCTACAGTGGGGCTATACTTATACTGGGACAGGTAACACAGATCATCACCCCACTATATGTAACGAGTAGACCACGGGTGTCAGGGATTCCAGGGTGGAGAGCTCCACGTACTACCTTCCTGTGTCAGGTTGTCTAGGAGCGCTACAATTAGATCTTCCATGGAAACCATGCTATTCATTGCCGTGAAGTAGGGATTGCTCAACAATCGTGAGGACAATTGCTCCAAGTGTATACCCATATAACCCAGAGGACTTCTTATACACAGACACGAAAGGGCCCCAACCGTGCACGATTATAGTAAGAGAACCCGGGTGGTTTTTCAAACACAGCCCCACAACTTTCTTGTGGAATCATATTTTATGTATTGTATGCATTACCTTATGTATAGGTGGGGTATATTATTATGTATAGGTGGGGTATATTATTATGTATAGGTGGGGTATATTATTATGTATAGGTGGAGTATATTATTATGTATAGGTGGGGTATACTATTATGTATAGGTGGGGTATATTATTATGTATAAGTGGGGTATATTATTATGTATAGGTGGGGTATATTAGAAGAACGGTTCATGGTTTGAGTATTATATGATATAACTGTATAAGGTGGCCTATAACTTCTTACATATTAAAACTAATATACTTACGGGTGGAACTGTCTCCGTATCTGTGGAAGAGCCTGAAATCACAAAGGAAAGGTACGATAGGTAAATGTGCATAGTCCTATCTGCTTACATCACATACTAATGTTATAGGCGACCACTACAGGGGTAGGTTATTTCCTAAGCGATTAGAGTATTGGGCTCTAAATAGCTTGGGTGGAGGCACATTGCACATATACACTGTACCCCCAGGTAAAGAGGAGTTACATCACTAAAGATATGTGATGTCACTGTGACGCTCCCAGATCCCCTCACCTCGTCAGTAATGTCCCTATATTATTACTATAGATATAAGTGATCTCACTATGACAACCCCAGATCCTCTCACCTCCCCAGTCTTGTCTCTGTATTATTACTACAGATATAAGTAATGCCACTGTGACGCTCCCAGATCCCCTCACCTCCCCAGTCATGTCTCTGTATTATTACTATAGATATAAGTGATGCCACTGTGACGCTCCCAGATCCCATCATCTCCCCAGTCATGTACCTGTATTATAACTATAGATATAAGTGATGTCACTGTGACACTCCCAGGTGTGTGATATACATTTGCTTCATACTGAGCAATATTTTCAATCCCCACAATTACATATAATACATTTTATAATAATGACACTAAAGGCTGCACCCCAGTATAAAAATAATAACAGACGTCTTTAAAAGCAGGACACCTCAGGCCATTCATCCAGTATTGTAGGACATCACCACCACTCACAATGTATAATAATAATACCAGGACACCACAAGCTGCTGTACATGTATAATAATAACCGTACACAAAAATCTGCTCCCCCTGTATAACAGTAATAACAACAGGGCACCACAGGCCACTCCCCATGTATAAAAATAATAACAACAGGACACCACAGGCTGCTCCCCTGTATAATAACAATAACAGGACACCACAGACTGCTCCCTCTGTATAATAATAATAATAATAACAACAACAGGACACCTTAGGCTGCTACCCCTGTATAATAATAATAATAATAATAATAATAATAATAATAATAACAGGACACCACAGGCTGCTCCCTCTGTATAATAATAACAGGACACCACAGGCCGCTCCCTCTGTATAATAATAACATGGCACTACATGCTGCTCCCCCTGTATAATAACAACAACAACAACAGGACACCTAAGGCCGCTCCCCCTGTATAATAATAATAATAACAGGACACCACAGGCTGCTCCCCCTGTATAATAATAATAACAGCAGGACACCACAGGCTGCTCCCCCTGTATAGTAATAATAACAGGACACCACAGGCTGCTCCCCCTGTATAGTAATAATAACAGGACACCACAGGCTGCTCCCCCTGTATAATAATAATAATAATAATAATAATAATAATAACAGGACACCACAGGCTGCTCCCCCTGTATAATAATAATATTAGGACACCACAGGCTGCTTCCCTGAATAATAATAATAACAGGACACCACAGGCTGCTCCCCCTGTATAGTAAGACGCCATTACCTGATCTCCACGGACACTGGGAGGCTGCAACAGTCGATGAAAACTCACTTCCTGTATGTGGACCGCACAATACGGAAGTAAGCTGGAACGCACAGTCCGGAAGTAGGGCATGATTGGCACAAGCTGCTTACTGGTTACTGGCCCCTCCCCTCCTTCAACCCGCCCACAGTCCCGCTCTCTGCTAATGAAGATTAACATACATGTCCTCAGTGCAGGAGGCCGGCGGCCATTTTCTTGTAGACCAGTCCGGCAGCAGCAATAGGTTCCCTGTTCGTGTAGTGACGTCAGGAGCGGCGGCCATTTTCCCCTGGTCTGAGCTCCGCTTTCCTTCTATCATTCCCACAAGGCAGCAGGAGCAGAGAGCAGCCATTGCTGTGTCTGGCAGCAGGTAATGATATTATTATTATTATTCTATAGGCTGAGCAGCTCTGGTGTCAGGTTCTGTACTACAGGGGGAGCAGACTCTGGTGCCTTGTTATACTGCAGCTGGAGCAGCCTCTGGTGCTGCATTATCCCTGTACAGGTGGCTGACACTCTAGTGTCCTATTACTGTAATACAGGTGGCTGAAGGGTTAGCTCCTCTGTGCTTTGTAGATATTACTTTTTATATGATCAATTTCCTTATAATAGTTACAGTGTAAAAGTGAATATTTCTATTTCCCTAGTGAAGGGTTAAAACATGCTTTATGAACTCTTATGTGTTTGCATTGGATGCATGCTGCCCTGTGTTAGATGCCTTTGTCTCTCATACAGATACCAGGCTTGTGTGGGTCTGGCATCCAAGGTCAGCTCTATACTAGATGAAACCTGCTTTTTCTACTTCTGTGTGTTACTAAAAGATCCTTTGTTAAGTTCCGTCTGATGCAACGTATATAACATCTGCCTAGCAACTGCTATATCCAATTATGTTATGTCAAGTATTAACCACCCCTACGTACCCCACTAGGGCACCACCCCTAAGCCAATGAGCCCTGTTACACTTATCAGTTACACCCTTATGTGTTCTCTTTTTATACCAATGTTAAACATTCAATAAAACAGTGTGAACTTTTACTGCTTGTGTTTGTGCATGTAACTGATAGCGTAAGGGTTTACACTCCAGACGTCTGTGAGGCCATCACATCGAGGGTTAAAGAAAATAAGGTCAAATCCTTTCAGCTGGGGGCTCGTCCGGGATTCAGTGATCGTCCCTGAATGGTAAAAATAGAGAATTTATTGTCTATCTTTGCCATACAGGATTGCGGTCATACACTGAAGCTGAATCCGTGTCAGTGTTCCGGGAACACGTGACAAGGTAATATTTAAGTCCGGGACTTAATATTACGAAGTTTTATGTAAAACCATAAAACAGGTATCAGGGATACCATAGAATCTTTAATGTCTGGGACTTAAAGATTCGTCTGAGAAGGGACCAGGGGTCCAAGCGCACTTCTCCAAAGACGTTAGTATCTGGGATACTTAAAAAACATAGACCTGGGGTCTATACGTAACGTAGAGAATACCCCGATTTGATCGCCTATATATTTTTGTATGTTGTAGTGAGATAAGTCCTTATATTTGGTCCAGACGGCTGGTAAGTTTTCGTCTGCCAGATATCTTTACTCAAACACTTTTCTTGCTTCCTGTTTAAAACGCTGTATTTTTCTGACATCTTGTACGAAGGTAAGCGTACCCGTCAAAAGATTTCATGTTCTCATTATACAGATAATATTGTGATATTGTCAATGACTAATTAACTGGTTAAGCTGATGCATGTATAAGTAAGTAGAGTGTTGTATATTTTAGATAATTTTCTTTTAAAAGTTGTATTGTTGATTTATATTACTGTCTGACAATGGGCTCTAGTCAGAGTAAAAAACTGCATATCCCCCGCCCCTCCCTGGTGAGACATGCAGGATGTATGTCGCCCGCAACTCTACCTCAGAGTATTATTTAGTTAACCCATGGGTGGATAATTTAGCGGGATGGACAGAGAAAGCAGGACAGGACCCATTCCTACGGGAAGGCAGTAATTACCCTTTTCTATATGGAGATTTAAGAAAAAATGTCAGTTCCCAACAGCACAGAAGCGAGGCTGCAGAGAGATCCCTCTCGCCTCCCCCCCCTTGCATTCCAATGTATCCTGCGCTCAGAGACACAAATCTCTTGGCAGCAGTAACCCTTTCACACTAAATGGGATCGCCTCCAACTTCACTGCTGGAGGGTGCCTGCTGGAGGGTGCGTCCACTAGCTCTATCCCTAACGCATCAATAACCCAGAGTTTAGATAATAGTAAAACACTGTCCCAAGCCCACCATTACCCTCGATGGCTGTATATCTTATTTGCGCCAAGCTTGCAAAGGACTGCTGGACAGATGACGCTGGCTTACCTTTGCTTAACTCAGAAAGCTTACTCACTTCCCCACTCACTCATAACTATCAGAACTCCAGACGCTTTGACAGACAGAACCAACCCCGCAGTCAGGGAACATTCCAAAGACCCCGCGCACTGACGGGGCCCGGAGGAGGGCATCCCAGCCTTTATTCAACTCTCCCGTCATAGTAAAGATTCACCTCTGCTGCCACTTATTATAAATGGAAGTAAAATTCCCTTTTTAGTGGACAGCGATGCAACAACCAGTGTTTTGTGTTCTGACTTATGCAGTATCCCCTCTCACCAGAAAAGATAGAAGGTCTCCGCCCCATGATACAGCAATTCTTACAACAGGGTATTCTCAGACATATTGTATCACCATACTGTACTCCTGTGAACCCTGTTGCCAAAGCTGATGGTAGTATGGGATTTGTACAGGATCTCAGAGCGATCAATCAGTTAATTGTCCCAATTGCACCAATTGTTCTAGATGTAAACTCACTCATTTCTGCAATCCCTGCAGATGCTGCGTTCTCTGTAATTGATTTGAAGAATGCCTTTTTTTTTTTTTTTCAGCATACCTGTAGATTCACAGACACAATTACTTTTGCCTTTTCTTTTGAGGGTAAACAACTTACCTGGTGCAGATTATTGACGCACCTGTTGTCTCCAGGCCACATTGGGGCCCTGGCAACCTCACCATGGTTCAGTCCTGCTACAGTATGCAGATGATCTGCTGCTCTGTAGTCAAACTGAGGAGGCCTGCCGAGAGGATGGTGTTTCATTACTAAACTGGCTTTGTGAATGTGGACACAAGGTGTCCAAAATAGAAATGCAATGGTGTAAAAAGCATGTTGATTACTTAGGTTTTGTGCTCACTCAGGGAGAGAGGAAAGTCAGTCCACAACGCATACAGTCTGTATTGGGCTTGGTCACCCCAACTACCCAGAAGGAACTACTGTCCTTCCTGGGTATGGTAAATTACTGCAGACAGTGGATATCTGATTGCTCTTATTGTGATAACATTTTGAGACAAGCCACACTGAAGGACAAACCTAAAACTGTACAATGGTCACAAGAAATGTTAACTGCATATGAAAGTTTAAAATGTATGTTGATGAAAAGTCCGGCACTTGGCCTCCCCAATTATGTACTACCTTTCCATCTATATGCAAGGGACAATTGTAAAACCATGGCGGGGGTGCTCACACAGTTTCATGGAGGGAAGTTGCGCCCCGTGGCATTTTTTTCCCAAAGTCATGCCAGTGTCTGTGCAAGGTGTGCCTGCCTGCCTCAGGGCTTTGGCAGCCTGTGCAATGGTTGCAGAAATGGCCACTACCCTCACTTTAGGCCACATCACAGTACTCCACACCACACATGATGTCCTGGCAATACTTAAAGGCTTACACACAGCACATGTCAGCACAACGCCTTAGTGGATATGAAGTACTCCTTTTGAGTAACCCTACCCTTACCATCAAGTACACTGCTAGTTCTTCTGGCCCTGCACCCATTCTCAATACCCTTTTAGGCTTGAAAGGTCCCGAGGATGAACCACCCGACCTACATGACTGTGCTGCTTCCATTGAAGCTGAAACTTCTCCCAGACTTGACATGTCTCCCGTTCCCATACCAGGCGCAGACATTGTTTTTGTTGACGGCTCCTGTAAGTAGGCCCAATGACAATACATACCAGGCTGGCTATGCCATTGTCACCCTCCCTGATACTGTGTTGGAAACCCTACCAATACCTTATCAGTCCGCGCAAGCTGCAGAACTCATTGCACTCACTAGAGCATGTCCCTCCCTTTACAACGTCCATCTGCTCACTCAACTTCAAGCTGCTGCGACTAATACTGATCTCTCCGACTGGACTTACCCAATTCTGCAGAAAAAATCCTAAATCAGGATTAATCTGCAAAGAGGGGAAACCCTGTATGCCCCAGTCCAGTGCCCCTTTGCTCGTTGCCCAGTGCCGTGGTGTTGGTCACCGTGGTGAAGCCACAACACTCCTCCTACTAACCAATGATTTTTATGTTACTAATGCCAAATCACTTGTGGACCAGTATGTTAGCAGATGCATCACTTGCCTCAGGAACAACCCTAATAAAGCTAAACACCAGCATCTTGAATACCCCACAGAAAACTCTAGGATACTCACCCTTTGAAATACTAATGGGCAGGCCTTTTCCTACACCCTGGGCTAAGAAACCACTAGTAATACAGGAAGGAGATCTAGAACTCATCAGAGAAGAGTATGTCAGGTCCCTGATAACAAAACTGAATGAAATTGAACATGAGGTTGTTTGTAAAAACCCTTTGAATCCACAGGAACCTACACACCCCTTTAAAGTCAGAGACAGAGTCGTGGTGAAGGTGCTCCCCAGGAACAAGAGCCCAGGAGACTTCACCTATGGTCCAGAGACAGAGGTCGTAGCAGTTACCCGAACAGCAGTCCTGACAGAGGAAAGTCCTACCTGGATCCATGCATCCCGAGTAAAAAAGGTTCCTAGACCAGACCTAGAGAGGGAAGCAAGTGATTCCAGTGAGGTACGAACCGGGGCAGACAGCCCTGACCTCCCACCTAGCGAAGAAAGAAGAACAGGAGAAGATGAGGAACCTGTCCCCTATCTTTATCCTGGGGACTATCTCGATAGCCCTACTGGCCCTCATTCACCTCACAATATGTGAAGTCGACATCACACAAACAGATGGGGTCCCCACCTTGTGGTATAATTGCTCTAACACACACGTAGCCACATATATCCTTGACTATTTTATGTTCCCCAAAATTGCTGATGACAAATATTATATACAACAAAGGAGGAAATCAGGAATGTCTGAGACAGTATATATTTGTGTTACTGACGAATGGTACTATGACAATAGATATTATGGATCTAATTGTAATTCCTGGGAAGCTGTGGGGTGGAATACAGGAGTAGATTGGAAATATGGCCCATCGTTTGCAAAGAATAGATGGAGCAAATATGGAGTACCCCTACTTTCTAGACTATCCATTCATAAGATGGATGAAGGCCCAAATTCATACAGGTTTAGACTAAACATAGTGAACCCTAGCAGAAGCGACAATGAGACTTATGTACTTGGTATATGGTGGCAAGCAGGATACTATAGTGCAAGACAAATGTTTTATTTGTGGGACATGTACAAAAAACCCAAAATACCAGCCTAAAATTGCTCCCCAAAACAAACCTTTAAAGCCCCATATTGCCACTTTTAAAGATATGGTGGCTATTACTAACCCTACCTTTGAAGACACCCTAGCTATTGAAACTGGTTTCTCTGACATTAATTTTGGTTGGAATGGATGAAGTATAGTGCTAACAAACACAATAAAAGCAACTGTTATGTCTGTGGCAAATCTAGGCCCCACCTAGGTACAGTGCCCCTTAATATACCCCTAGAACAAGAAAATTGTTTTTTTTTCAGCCTTTTTAATGACACCAAAACAAATGACAGTCAGTGCGAAATGTGGAAAAGGGAATATCCCATATTGTCAAAAAATCCCAACCCAGGAAGCACCATAACTATATATCCTGGAAACTACACTTGTTATACATCTAACACCACCACAGGGAGAAATTTAAAAACCTTCCCACCAGGGTATTGTGCAAATAAGCATATTCATACTTGTAACTTTAATTCTTGTAGGCATTATAGTTTATTGTATAATTCCCTGTGGAAAGAAACTTACCTCCAAAGGCATTGATAAGGCCCTGATGTACTATGATATAACCACCAGTCCTGTCACCTCCTCTGATAGTAAGGGACCCGACGATTATGTCCAATAGCTCAAGAACTGGAGGAACAAGAAAGGAGCCTCACTCAAGAATCATGTCATATATTAATCATGATTCTAAGAGGGGATTGAAGGGTTAGCTCCTCTGTGCTTTGTAGATATTACTTTTTATATGATCAATTTCCTTATAATAGTTACAGTGTAAAAGTGAATATTTCTATTTCCCTAGTGAAGGGTTAAAACATGCTTTATGAACTCTTATGTGTTTGCATTGGATGCATGCTGCCCTGTGTTAGATGCCTTTGTCTCTCATACAGATACCAGGCTTGTGTGGGTCTGGCATCCAAGGTCAGCTCTATACTAGATGAAACCTGCTTTTTCTACTTCTGTGTGTTACTAAAAGATCCTTTGTTAAGTTCCGTCTGATGCAACGTATATAACATCTGCCTAGCAACTGCTATATCCAATTATGTTATGTCAAGTATTAACCACCCCTACGTACCCCACTAGGGCACCACCCCTAAGCCAATGAGCCCTGTTACACTTATCAGTTACACCCTTATGTGTTCTCTTTTTATACCAATGTTAAACATTCAATAAAACAGTGTGAACTTTTACTGCTTGTGTTTGTGCATGTAACTGATAGCGTAAGGGTTTACACTCCAGACGTCTGTGAGGCCATCACATCGAGGGTTAAAGAAAATAAGGTCAAATCCTTTCAGTGGCGTAGACCCCGTCGTTACCATTTTACAGGTGGCGCAGACCCCGCCGTTACCGTAATAGAGTTGGCGCAGACACAGCCGTTACCGTAATACAGGAGGCGCAGACTCCGCCGTTAACGTAATACAGGTTGCGCAGACCCCGCCGTTACCATAATACAGGTGGCGCAGACCCCGCCATTACCGTAATACAGGTGGCGCAGACCCCGCCGTTACCGTAATACAGGTGGTGCAGACCCCGCCGTTACCATAATACAGGTGGCGCAGACCCCGCCATTACCGTAATACAGGTGGCGCAGACCCCGCCATTACCGTAATACAGGTGGCGCAGACCCCGCTGTTACCGTAATACAGGTGGCGCAGAACCCACCCTTACCGTAATTGTATACCCGGGACATTACAGGTGTTGTGTCCTGTGGCATTGTGCTGTACAGGGGGAGCGACCTGTGTTGTCATATTATACAGGAGGAGCAACCTGTGTTGTCATAATATACAGGGGTAGCATCCTGTGCTGTCATAGTATACAGGGGGAGCTGCCTGTGTTGTCATAATATACAGGGGTAGCATCCTGTGTTGTCATAGTATACAGGAGGAGTGGCCTGTGTTGTCATAGTATACAGAGGTAGCATCCTCTGCTGTCATAGTATACAGGGGAGTGGCCTGTGTTGTCATAGTATACAGGGGGAGTGGCCTGTGTTGTCATAGTATACAGAGGTAGCATCCTCTGCTGTCATAGTATACAGGGGAGTGGTCTGTGTTGTCATAGTATACAGGGGGAGTGGCCTGTGTTGTCATAATATACAGGGGGAGCAGCCTGTGTTGCAATAATATACAGGGGTAGCATCATGTGTTGTCATAATAGACAGGAGGAGCAGCCTGTGGCATCCTACTCTACAGGTGGAGCAGCCTGTGGTGTCCTGATGTTATTATTATACAGGAGTAGCAGCCTGTCGTGTCCTGTTGTTATACAGAGGGAGCAGCCTGTGGTGTCCTGATGTTATTATTATACAGGAGGAGCAGCCTGTCGTGTCCTGTTATTGTTATACAGAGGGAGCAGCCTGTGGTGTCCTGTTATTATTATTATTATTATACAGGAGGAGCAGCCTGTCGTGTCCTGTTATTGTTATACAGAGGGAGCAGCCTGTGGTGTTCAGTTATTATTATACAGTAGGAGCAGCCTGTGGTGTCCTGTTAATATTATACAGAGGAAGCATTATTATTTCAATAGGGGGAGTAGCCTGTGGTGTCCTGTTGTTGTTGTTATTATTATTATTATTATTATTATACAGGAGGAGCAGCCTTTGTTGTCCTATTATTAATATTATAAAGGAGTAGCTATTGGTGTCCACTTATTATTATTATACAGGGGCAGCAGGCTGTGGTGTCCTGTTATTATTAGTATACAGAAGGGAGCGGCCTGTGGTGTCCTGTTGTTGTTATTATTATTATTATTATTATTATTATTATACAGGAGAAGCAGCCTGTGGTTTCCTTTTATTTTTATTATTATTATTATTATTATTATACATTGGGAACAGCCTGTTGTGTCCTATTATTATTATTATTATTATTATTATTATTATTATTTTGCAGAGGGAGCAGCCTGTGGTGTCATTTTATTATTGCTATAAAGGGAGAGCAGAATGGGGTGTCCTGTTGTAATTAGTATAATACGGGGGGAGCAGGTTTTTGTGTATGGTTATTATTATACAGGGACAGCAGCTTGTGGTGTCCTGGTATTATTATTATTATTATTATTATTATTATACATTGGGAGTGGTAATGATGTCACAGTGACATCACTTATATCTATAAGTAATTTTTCCTTAAAGTTCAGGGGAAATTTAAGGAAAAATTACTTCACAGAAAGGGTAGTGGATAAGTGGAATAGTCTACCATCAGAGGTGGTAGAGACTAAGACTGTAGAGCAATTTAAACATGCATGAGATAGACATAAGGATATCCTTACAAAGAATTAAGGTTCAAAAAGGGTTGAGATTACCTAAAGGATTAAAAAAAAAAGGGGCAGACTAGATGGGCCAAGTGGTTCTTATCTGCCGTCAAATTCTATGTTTCTATGTTTCTATAGTAATAATACAGGGGCATGACTGGGGAGGTGAGGTGGTCTGGGAGCGTAACAATTACATCACTTATCTATAGCAATAATAAAGTGACATGACTGGGGAAGTGAGGGGGATGGGGAAGCGTCACATTTACATTACTTATATCTATACTAATAATACAGGGACATGACTGGGGAGGTGAGGGGATCTGGGAGCATCATAGTGACATTACTTATATTTATAATTGTAATAATAATTCAGGGACATGACTGGGGGGGGTGAAGGGGTCTGGGAACATCACAGTGACATCACTTATAGCTATAGTAATTATATAAGGTCATGAATGGGGAGGTGAGGAGGTCTGGGAAAGTCACAGTGACATCACTTATATCTATAGTAATAATACAGGGACATGATTGGGGGGGTGAGGGGATATGAGAACATCACAGTGACGTCATTTATATGTATAATAATAATAATAATACAGGGACATGACTGGGGGGTGATGGGGTCTTGGAGTGTTACAGTTACATTACATATCTATAGTAATATTACAGGGACATGACTGGGGAAGTGAGGGGATCTGGTAGTGTCACAGTGACATCACTAATATCTATAGTAATAATACAGGGACATGACTGGGCAGGTGAGGGGGATCTGGGAGCTTCACAGTGATATCACTTATATCTATAGTAATAATACTGGGACATGACTGGGAAGGTGAGGACATCAGTGACATCACTTACATCTATAGTAATAATAAAGGGACATGACTGGGAAATGAGGGGATCTCGGAATGTCACAGTGATTTCACATATCTATAATAATAATACAGGGACATGACTGGAGAGGTGAGGGGATATGAGAGCATAACAATGACGTCACTTATATCTATAGTAATAATAATGGGACATGACTGGGGAGGTATGGGGATCTGGAAATGTGACAGTGACATCACTTATATCTATAGTATTAATATAGGGACATGACTGGGGAGGTGAGGGGATCTGGGAGCATCAGAGTGACATCACTTATATCTCTACTAATAATACAGGGACGTGACTGGAGAGGTAAGGGGATCTGGGAGCGTCACAGTGACACCACGTATGTCTCTAGTAAGAATATAGGGACATGACTGGGAAGGTGTGGGGATCTGAGAGCATCACAGTGACATCACTTATATCTCCACTAATAAAACAGGGACATGACTGTAGAGGTAAGGGGATCTGGGAGCATCATAGTGACATCACTTATTTCTTAAATAATAATTATAATAATAATAATACAGGGACATGACTGGGGGGTGAGGGGGTCCGGGAGTGTTACAGTGACATCAAATATCTATAGTAATAATACAGGGACATGACTGGGGAAGTGAGGGGATCTGGGAGTTTCACAGTGACATCACTAATAGCTATAGTAATAATACAGGGACATGACTGGGGAGGTGAGGGGATCTGGGGGTGTCACAGTGACGTCACTTATATCTGTAGTAATAATACAGGGACATGACTGGGGAGGTGAGGGTGATCTGGGAGCATCACAGTAACATCACATATCTATAGTAATAATACAGGGACGTGAGGGCGAGGTGAGGAGATCTGGGAGCTTCACAGTGAAATCACTTGTATCTATAGTAATAATACAGGGACATGACTGGGGAGGTTAGGGGATCTGGGAGTGTCACAGTGACATCACTTATTTATTTTTCATCCACTAGGGGGCACTGTAGTACTCTTGGGATATGGACGGTGCGATAGCAGGGATAGGCACATTTAAATATTTAAATGTGTAACCCTCTTCCCCCCTCCATACTCCCAAGATGCCTCAGTGATCTTTGTGCCTTCACTAGGGAAGGTCACATTTTGGAGTCATTCCAGGGTTTACTTTAAATTTTCTAAATATTTTTTCTTGTATCAATCACACTCCCTTCCCAGCTTATTAGAAAGCGTGGGTCCGTGAGTGTGTGCTGCTGTTGTGCAGCGAAGGCTTATTGGTGCTTAGACAGGGAAGCCCCCCATAGACCTTCATCAGTGTTGTCTGTCTATCTGCATGACAAAATCAGAAACAGCAGCTTGTCTGTGATAACTGTGAGAACAGCTTATGCTGCTGCCGCTCCATTGGGCCTGTTTGTTGCTGTGATAGTGGGGTAGTCAGCTCCTGCTGCCGCCCCTCCATGTGCGGGGAACGTGTTTTCCACAAGCTGCTTACTAAGGTATAGCTTTACTGGATCAAACTCCCCCTCTTCCCGGCTCCCACCAGCGGTCAGACACATACTGCCACTGGGCGCCTGTGTCGCTCCACACCTGCCCGGCTCCCGGCAGCGCAGCTCCAAACAGCGCTGCTGCTGCCCTCTACAATCTGCCCCTCTAGACAAGTGGGAAGCGGCTTCCAGCAGTGGTCACATAATGCTGCCGCTGGGCACCTGTCAGGCTACACCTCACTGCTCCAGAGAAGCGGCTCCCGGCAGCGCGGCTCCCATCAGCAGACAGATCACACTGCCGCCGCTGGACGCCCGTCACATTACACATCTACCCCGCTCTCCAGCTTCCACCAGTGCACAGACCACGGTGGGTAGCTGAGGCTGCTGCAGGGCGCCGTCACTCATAGCTGGCGCACGGTATACAATGCGGGGGGGGATGGGGTGGAAGAAACTAGGCGCGGCTCACTGCTTTAAGCATTGGGGGAGGTCATGGCGTTCCCTGGTTCAGCGGTTCCCCTAAATATAAGGGATGGTGGTCAGGGCTATAAGGGACATAACAGGCTATTAGGCCTAGGTTATGAGTACTTTTGGGGGTCATAGGTTATAGTCAGATGCACATGCTGGGACGCCGTTTTCACACAAAGGTTACACACCTACTTCTTGCTTCTTCCTACAGCAATATGTCAGTCCTACAACACACGGCCACTGGAGGGGGCAGGGGTGTTTAGTAGGTGGCACAGTGACCATCATAGATTTCCTCTATAAGACAGTGCGGTGCACGCGGTATTATAGACACTACAGTTATTTTCACTGAGTTGTGCGGACGTTGTCTCACTGTATTATTGTCTGTCTGTCTGCATGACAATATGAGAAACAGCAGCTTGTCTGTGATAACTGTGAGAATGCCTGATTTGCAGTCAGAGTTGTCCGCTGCATGAAAAGACCGTGAGGCGGCTAAGTCTGATTCATGATTAATACCGTGTGAGCAGCCAATGTGGGCTCAGCATGTTTCTAGAACTTTGCTGGGTTACAAAGTCCATGTATAGTTCAATTTCTAAGAATGGTCATCGTTTGTCTCATAATTACATTCTGACGATTCAACGCCACTGTAACGGATGCAGCTGCAGCTGGCTCTTGAGTACTTTTTGCCAGCCTGTTTCTGGATTCAGTGCGTTAGTGTAAAGAGACAGGACAGAACTGACCTATACAGCATGCTGCCTGGATTCCCAATAGAACTGGACATCACATATTATTGTGAAACATCATCCCTCTGTTATATGTGTTTGTGTTTATCAGGGAATAATATGTCCAGCCTGATGTTTTGTACAGAATGCATATGAAGATGTATATATATATATGATTGTATTGTATTGTGTTGTGTTATTATATTGTACAGTTATATTTTATATGTTATAACTATGTGGTTTTTTTGGTTATACTGTGTTCAATGTGTGTAGTTGTTAATATGAATAGTTCTCTGCCAGAGGATTTCACAGACAAATAGCAGCTAGAATCCCTTGTCTGCTACAAAGGTGATAAATCTGGTGGTGAATGGACACTATCTGATACTTGGAGGAGGGATAACCTAATTAGCATCCATTGTTCTTTAGTAAGCATGTATAGACATGTTACAGGACAACAGCAGGGTTTACCCTGCAATGAACCTGGCCTTTTCCCAGTCATATCCACCCCTTACTCTGCAGCTCCAATAAGCAGAGAGCACCATGTCTTGGACAGCCCTGGAAGGCAGGTCTACACCTAGAGGAATTGGGGGGAGTTTTGAAAGAGAGTGAGTTCTGGACAGAAGGTCAGAGAGAGTGGAGTTCTTGACCTGAGAGGAATAAGGTGTATGGCTTCTGAAAGCTACTGGTAGGATAGCGCTTCCAGTGTGCTGAGGCCTAGAAGTATTGTTGTTATCCTCTCGTTTCAAAAAGGCTACTGGACGGGCACTGAGGACGAGGCTGCCAGTGTGCTGAGTGAGGATTGGGTCTGAATGCATTGTGGACACTGGATGACAAGCTTTTCCTGGGAGTGCAGACTTGTTGGCTCTGCTATACAGATACTCCCTCACACATCAGTAATCCTATACTATTGTGGGAACCTAGTAGGTAAGATACCATCCTGGCATGTAATAGTTACTGTTATTGTGTACTGTGTGTGTATATTTACAATAAAGGGCATTTGCCACTTTACTAAACTGTTTACCTGAGTGATCTGAGAATCCGTATCCTCCGTTACAGCCACGTCTGATATCTCAGCATTGGGTCAGGGGTCAGATAGTGAGGTCACTAATAGCCCGAGCTATGATGATCTCATTAGAGCGGTACGCCAGCTGCTAGGTTGCACTGAAACATATGAGGTTTTATTGCTAGCAGACTATGGGCGACTGTGTGTTTTTCATATCTCTTAATAAGCAGTTAATAGAAGCATGGCTAAATCCAGTTAAACACTTTTCTGGGACAATGCGATTTCTGTCTAAATATCTTTTCCCACAGCCTATGACAACTAAATCGCCATCAGTAGAGTCTTCAGTTTCTAAACTTTCACTAAAATTTACTATTCCAGTCCCAGGTGCAGCTACGCTTAAAGACCCCTCGGAGAGTAAGCTGGAGGCCATGCTAAAGTTCATGTATACAGCAACAGGGGTGATGCTTACACCTGTTTGAGTTGGAGTTTGGGTTAACAAGGCTGTAGTTGCATGGGCGAGACAGCTCAGGTTAGGCCTACAACAGGGTTTATTCTCAGACCAGCTTATATTTCTTACCGATCACATTTGTGAATTGGTTGAGTATTTAGGTACGGCTTCATTGGATGTCGGACAAGTTTGTTCTCGGCTTGCGTCCCGACAGACGCTGTGGTTTAATTTTTGACAGGCCGAGGCAGAGTCAAAATGAGGAATAGAGGCGTTGCCTTCCACTGATGTTATTTGGTCCTGAATTGGACAAATGGAATTCTCAGTCAACGGGGGAGGGGAAGAATCTGTTTTCCTGCCATTGCCTGCACCAGTTCCTAAAAGGGAATGCGCTGGACCAGCGTTCAAATCTTTTAGACCTCAGTCCTTTCGATGCTGGGCTGGAGGAATAACCATGCAGAGGGACGTGGTGTTCAACAAACCACTAACCGTCGTCAGGACACAAAGCCCGCTGACGAGCCAGTGGCATGACGTTCTTCCAGCCCATCTCGGCTCTTCAGTTGTGGGAGCACACCTTCAGAAGTTTCACTTTGCGTGGTTTCAGACATCACAGACAGATGGATCCGCAATTTTGTTTTCAAAGGTTTCAAAATAGAGATTGATTGTCTACCACCGATGCGGTTTTTTGAGCAGGTCTGCAGGCCGCTAATCAGTCTCTCATACATTCAGCAGTTTTGGTTCAGGTTCCAGTACACCAGCAAGGTCAAGGGTTTTTTTTTGTAGTACCAAAGCCGGATGGCTCAGTCACACAGATATGGAACCTAAAGGGGTTCAATCAGTACGTCACTTACTACACATTCAAGAACCACAGCAATTCATGATTTTGCGGGATCTCAAGGATGCATACTTACACATTCCAATTTGGCCACCGCATCAGGCGTACTTAAGTTTGCAGTACAACAAGCGCCTCGGGTATTCACAAAGGTGATGTCTGTGATGATAGTTCATCTCAGATCCCTGGGAGTGATAATCGTTCCGTACTTAGATGACCTTCTCATCAAGGCTTCGTCTCAACAAATACTTCATAAACATGCCTTACTGTTGTACAGTGTACTAGTTCAGTACGGTTGGATTGTCAACTTTAAAAAAAAAATCAAGTCATGTCCCGTGTCAAAGAGCTCAATTTTAGGAATGATTCTGATTACGGTGGATCAACGCATTTACCTGCCATAACAGAAAGTACATGCTATTCATCATCCAGTACTGCTAGTGCTCAAACCACGGACAGTCTCGGTGCATTTGTGCATTCGACTGTTAAGACAGATGGGGGCATCTTTCAAAACACTCCAGTTCGGAAGATTTCACTCACGTCCCGTTCAACTGGATCTTCTCGCATAGTGATCCGGCTCTCGTCTACAAATTCATCAGATGGTGCGCTTGTCTCCAGGGCCAGAGTATCAATACTCTTGTGGCTCCACATACACAATCTCACTGCGGGAAAAAGGTTTGTAGTCTGGAATTGGATAATTCTGATGCTGGACGCAAGTCTCAAAGGTTGGGGAGCAGTGGTCCAACATTGTCAGTTTCAGGGTCTATGTTTAGACCGAGAAAGATTACTGTCAATCAGTGTCCTGGAACTCAGGGCAATTTACAACGCTCTGCGTCAGGCAGTTCACGTGCTCTTGTTTCAGACTGTTCAGGTTCAGTCGGACAACGCGACAGAAGTCGCATACATCAACAAACAAGGAGGGACTCGAAGTCGCATGGCCATGCGAGAAGTTGCTCGAATCCTCAATTGGGCCGAACATCTCCACATGATATTGTTGGTGGTCTTCATTCCAGGACTGCACAACTGGAAAGAAGATTATCTCAGTAGTCAGGATTTTCCTCCGGGAGAATGGGCCTTACATCTAGAAGTGTACCAGATGTTAGTCCAGCGGTAGAGTTACCCAAAGGTGGATCTAATGGCTTCTCACCATAATCATCAGACAGTTATGTGTCCAGAACAAGAGATCCAAAGACAGTGGCAGTGAATGCTCTCACCATAGCGTGGCCGTACAGCCTCGTGTATCTATTTCCATTTCCGCTGCTTCCTCGGTTGCTAAAGTGGATCAAACGAGAGTCCACGACCGTCATACTAGTGGTGCCTCGTTGGCCTCGGAGAGTGTGGTTCTCGGATCTTCATGGTCTACTCGCAGATGATCCCTGGCTGATTCTGCTACGTCTAGACCTACTACAGCAGGGGTCGTTCCTTTACCCCGATTTAGCGTGGCTGCGTTTTACAGGGTGGCTGTTGAGACCACTCTCAACACGAGAGGGCATTCCACAGTTGGTTATACCAACCATGTTACGTGCTAGGAAGCCAGTTTCAGCAGCTCATTATCACAGGATTTGGCGAGCTTATATAGGTTGGTGTGAAGCTAGGATATTTCCGACATCTTCTTTCACGTTATCCCATCTTTTGCTCTTTTTACAGATGGGGTTAGATGGAGGATTACGTTTCGCGACACTAACGGTGCAGGTCTCTGACTTGTCAGTTTTCTTTCAAAGGCATTTGGCTCTTTTGACAACAGTTCACAATTTCCTGCAAGGTGTCCTTAGAGTTCAGCCTCCATTCATTCCACCTACAGCTCCATGGGTCTTGAATCTGGTTTTGCATGTTTATTCAGTCAAGTTTTGAACCCTTGCAACACGTGGATGTTAAGTTTATAACTTGGAAAACTGTGTTTCTCCTAGCCTTAGCTTCAGCAAGGTGTGTTGCACAATTTGGTGCCTTGTCATGCAAGCCACCGTATCTGCTATTTCATACTGACATATTGATAATTCTGCGGCACCAGCTTCTAGCTTTGGCCGTCTACTGTTACAGGTGCCAAACAGCTCTCCCGCCCCAGAGGGAAGCTTTGGTACGTCCCAAAAGTACTTCAGTGACCCCTAGTGGATGAAAAAGAAAATATGATTTTGGTACTTACCAGATAGATCCTTTTCGTTGCACCCACAGGGGGCACTGGACACCCACCCAGAGCAGTTTCTCCTGGCTGGTGGTAAGTTCAGTAGTTCTTATGGTAACACATTTTCACCGACTTGTTCAAATGTTAATGTGATTGCTATCTATTGTCATGTAAATTTTTTAGTTGTCCGTTATGTTATAATGTTATATGTAATTCTCCGTTGTTCATCCTCTCTGTCGCTCCTATTTAGCTCAACAAAAAAACACTAAGGCGTCTTGGGAGTATGGAGAGGGAAGGAGAGTTACACATTTACATTTTTAAATGTGCCTATCCCTGCTATCGCACCGTCCATATCCCAAGAGTACTCCAGTGCCCCCTGTGGATTCAAAGAAAAGGATTTATCTGGTAAGTACCAAAAGCCTATTATCTGTAGTAATAATACAGGGACATGACTGTGGAGGTGAGGGGATATTTACAGTGATATTTATGTCTCCCCCATTTCACAGAGGTGTGAAGAAGACATCTGGTGAGCGTGAGACACCCAGCAGCCATCCTCGTGTGACAGGAGGACTGAGCAGGTCCCAGAGCCCCATCATGGTGCCTCCACCTCACTCACTGGTACATGAGAGACACAGTGACCAGAAGATCCAGGAACTCACCAACAAGATCATTCAGCTGCTGACTGGAGAGGTGACTGCTGGGAATGGGGCATTATACAGTAACACCAGGGGACGTGTCTGGATGGTGACTGGAGAGGTGACTGCTGGGAATGGGGCATTATACAGTAACACCAGGGGATGTGTCTGGGTGATGACTGGAGAGGTGACTGCTGGGAATGGGGCATTATACAGTAACACCAGGGGACGTGTCTGGGTGATGACTGGAGAGGTGACTGCTGGGAATGGGGCATTATACAGTAACACCGGGGGATGTGTCTGGATGATGACTGGAGAGGTGACTGCTGGGAATGGGGCATTATACAGTAACACCAGGGGACGTGTCTGGATGGTGACTGGAGAGGTGACTGCTGGGAATGGGGCATTATACAGTAACACCAGGGGATGTGACTGGGTGATGACTGGAGAGGTGACTGCTGGGAATGAGACACTATACAGTAACACCAGGGGATGTGTCTGGGTGATGACTGGAGAGGTGACTGCTGGGAATGGGATATTATACAGTAACACCAGGGGATGTGTCTGGGTGATGACTGGAGAGGTGACCGCTGGGACTGGGACATTATACAGTAACACCAGGGGACGTGTCTGGGTGATGACTGGAGAGGTGACTGCTGGGAATAGGGCATTATATAGTAACACCAGGGGATGTGTGTGGGTGATGACTGGAGAGGTGACTGCTGGGAATGGGGCATTATACAGTAACACCAGGGGACGTGTCTGGGTAATGACTGGAGAGGTGACTGCTGGGAATGGGGCATTATACAGTAACATCAGGGGATGTGTCTGGGTGATGACTGGAGAGGTGACTGCTGGGAATGGGACATTATACAGTAACATCGGGGAATGTGTCTGGGTGATGACTGGAGAGGTGACTGCTGGGAATGGGGCATTATACAGTAACACCAGGGGATGTGTCTGGGTGATGACTGGAGAGGTGACTGCTGGGAATGGGGCATTATACAGTAACACCAGGAGACGTGTCTGGGTGATGACTGGAGAGGTGACTGCTGGGAATGGGGCATTATATAGTAACACCAGGGGATGTGTGTGGGTGATGACTGGAGAGGTGACTGCTGGGAATGGGGCATTATACAGTAACACCAGGGGACGTGTCTGGGTGATGACTGGAGAGATGACTGCTGGGAATGGGACATTATACAGTAACACCAGGGGCTGTGTATGGGTGATGACTGTATCACTGTGTGTGTCAGGTTCCTATAAGGTGTCAGGATGTCACTGTCTATGTCTCCATGCAGGAGGGTGAGTGTATAGAGGAACACAGTGGTCTGTACAAGGACGTGATGATGGAGAATCACCGACCCCTCTTATCACTGGGTAAGAGGAGACTGTCATGTATTGTACAGGGGAGAGCAGGTATGGGGGACCCCTATATACACACATCATTTGATAATCACATATATACACTGTACTCAGACACTGTGCATCTCCTACAGATGGGCCCAGTAACAGAGATACCCCAGAGAGATGTTCCCATCCACTGTATACCCAGGATTGTACAGAGGAGAATCACAGGACCCCACAAGAGAATCAGGTAGGTGGGATTTAGGGTCTCACCAATATAACAAAGTGACTGTCACTATATAATGTGCAGAGGAGCTGTGTGTGTCTTATACACTGTTATACTATTAATATACTATTATTAATGTATATTGTTTTATGGGCTATTTAGGATGAATGTCTCACTGACATTAAGATAGAAGATACAGAGGGAAAAGAAGAGACGTATGTGACTGATATAAAGGCAGAAGATATAGAGGGAGAAGAAGAGACGTATGTGACTGATATAAAGGCAGAAGATACAGAGGGAGAAGAAGAGACGTATGTGACTGATATAAAGGCAGAAGATATAGAGGGAGAAGAAGAGACGTATGTGACTGATATAAAGGCAGAAGATATAGAGGGAGAAGAAGAGACGTATGTGACTGATATAAAGGCAGAAGATACAGAGGGAGAAGAAGAGACGTATGTTACTGATATAAAGACAGAAGATATAGAGGGAGAAGAAGAGACGTATGTGACTGATATAAAGGCAGAAGATATAGAGGGAGAAGAAGAGACGTATGTGACTGATATAAAGGCAGAAGATATAGAGGGAGAAGAAGAGACGTATGTTACTGATATAAAGACAGAAGATATAGAGGGAGAAGAAGAGACGTATGTGACTGATATGAAGGCAGAAGATATAGAGGGAGAAGAAGAGACGTATGTGACTGATATAAAGGCTGAAGATATAGAGGGAGAAGAAGAGACGTATGTGACTGATATAAAGGCAGAAGATACAGAGGGAGAAGAAGAGACGTATGTGACTGATATGAAGGCAGAAGATACAGAGGGAGAAGAAGAGACGTATGTGACTGATATAAAGGCAGAAGATATAGAGGAAGAAGAAGAGACGTATGTGACTGATATAAAGGCAGAAGATATAGAGGAAGAAGAAGAGACGGATGTGACTGATATGAAGGCAGAAGATACAGAGGGAGAAGAAGAGACGTATGTGACTGATATGAAGGCAGAAGATATAGAGGATGAAGAAGAGACATATGTGACTGATATGAAGGCAGAAGATATAGAGGGAGAAGAAGAAATGTATGTGAGGGGTGATCAGCAGTGTAAGGAGGAGGAGATCCCTACAGATATCAGCACAGGTGAGTAATAAACACTAATTACAGAAAAGAGTCACATATTCTCCTTGCTCAGACACTGCAGCAATTCCTTCTCCTACACCCTCCTCTGTCGGTACAAACTAATGAGAAATATATATTTTCCCAGTGAGGGAGTCAGGAGCCATCAGCCCCTATTATACTCCTGCTCTCCCCCCTCACATCATGTCACTGTGTGTTACCAGCCCAGAGATCTGACCAGTCTCCTCACCACACTCTCTGGTGTATCTCATACATCAGGAGCCATCAGCCCCTATTATACTCCTACTCTCCCCCTCACAACATGTCACTGTGTGTTACCAGCCCAGAGATCTGACAAGTCTCCTTCCCACACTCTCTGGTGTATATCATACATCAGGAGCCATCAGCCCCTATTATACTCCTGCTCTCCCCCTCACATCATGTCACTGTGTGTTACCAGCCCAGAGATCTGACCAGTCTCCTCCCAACACTCTCTGGTGTATCTCATACATCAGGAGCCATCAGCCCCTATTATACTCCTGCTCTCCCCCTCACATCATGTCACTGTGTGTTACCAGCCCAGAGATCTGACCAGTCTCCTCCCAACACTCTCTGGTGTATCTCATACATCAGGAGCCATCAGCCCCTATTATACTCCTGCTCTCCCCCTCACATTATGTCATGTGTGTTACCAGCACCACAAGAGATATAGCATGTTGGGTAGTTATTGGTAAACTGAGGTGGAGAGTTCAATGGAACATGTGATTCCTGAATGGCTACCACCGCCACCTTCTGGTTAGTGAAATATTTTAATGTAAGGTGTCTCTTACGGGGAGAATTGAGACCTTTTACATTAAGACTTAGAAACGTCACCGTGATAGAGAGCGATCAGATCATGGTATGAAACATCTAGGATCATCTGTGTAAAGTTCAATAGAGTGTGTAGGGCGTGTGCATACTTCAAACTATCAAATCGCAGAAAAAATAAAATAGTGAACTAAAATGGGAGACAAACAGAAATAGCGTCCATAAAGGAGCTAGAGATTCCGTCACCAGGGTACCATGACTGAAAGGCAGAAAAAGGTGTCAGTCTGGCCTAAAAGGAAAACCCACCGACTACCCCAAGTAGCCATACGAGAGTGCAAAATCTAGTCATCATAGTAACAACTGTACAAAGAAATATCATATCTCAATGTAACCAATGTATCCAAAGAAGGTAAAGGCCAGGAACATGGCCTGATATCCAATTTAGGTTCTACCAACACCTTTATAAGGGCAACAGGATGTTAGACGATCAGTCATGCTTTACCTGAACACCCAAACATTCTAGAAAGGTATTATGAAACGTAACAGTGGAAAGAATGTCAGACCATATACCATATAGCAATTAAATAGCACAGGAAATAAAGATACAAATGTACATATTATACCATAATAAGAGCAAATAAATCTGGCCCAAAAATAGATCCATGTCCAGTAACTTAGTCCCGGTTGGCACATGTTACAGTAGGAAACAAACTCTGAGTGTCTGCAACAGTCTTACTCCTTTAGCATATTACTTAAAGACGGAAGACAACTCCTCCGGGATTGGTTTAGGTAAAGTGTCATGAAGGACTGTCAACAGGAGTTTCCCACTTTTTCAGAATAGCAGGGACATCCTCGGGTGAAGGTATCACTGTGAAGGCGCCGTTTCGCATCACAATATTCTTAGTAGGAAAGCCCCATTTGTATTGTACATATCCTTGGGTGGAATAGACGCCTTTTGTCCAGCGTCACAGTAGAAATATCCAGAAATAGCTGCAGATTATCCAGGCACTAAGTTATGGACGAGGAATACAAAGCAACCCGTAGAATGCATTCTTTAATGTGAAAAAGTGGACCCTTAGCAGAGTGTCCCTCAGTGCTTGGATAGGGGCCTGTTTGGACTTTGGGAGTCTATGGATCCTATCAATAAGAAGGTCTGCGGCAGAAGCCTTCAGTGAAAGTTTCTGAAAAGAGAACCGTGGCATAATCATAAAGCTCAGCATTTGTAACATAATCCATAACGCCCATTATTCTGATATTATTTCTCCGAGACCTGTCTTCTAAATCAATGACTTTATCACAAATAGAGACCATGTCTTCCTGAAGGGAGCGTAGAGTAGCAGGACCATCTAGAGTGTCTTAAGAAGTCTTCAGCCATTACAGCTGGGCTGTGCATCTGGCAAGAAGTAGCAGATGATGATGTGGCAGTCTCAGAAGGACCACCTGAATTCGAGGTACCAAAGAGATGGACAGGTGGGGCCGATTTGGTACCTTTTTAACCTTTTTTGGAGGTATTGTAAGCCGGCTACAAAGAGACGGACCTCTCAGAGATAGGAAAATACAAACAATCTATAAATAAATGGATCAGTAGGACACTGTCAGGAGGTTACATCAAGATTACTTAGTTCAAAATTAAATTCTTAGTCAAGCTGATGGGGGTATCCGAGCCCAAATTTCAAGTAAACATGATGTAATGCAACTCAAATAACCCAGTAATGACCGAGAAATTCCACTAGAGGTCAGCGTGATCACAGACGTGAAGTACTCAGCACAGAGACACACAAATGGCAAAATGTATTAAATCCACAAAATAATATACTGTGAGGTTGTAATCAGAGTGTAATGAGCTGTACTCAGACGATACTTGATACTAGGCTCTGCATGTAGACTGAGAGGAAGTAGATGATAGTGGTACCATATAAATAGAAGGTATTGTCACCTCCAGGCAAATGCCTCAATTTAGTGTAGTGACCCCGGTCCAGCCGTCAGGACACTTATTTAGCGGCTTATATCAATTTTACACCTTATTGAAGGCAGAGCATGTGATGGCCGGGCACCAGGATCCAAACTGGCAGCCATCTCACTTCCCAATACCACCGCCGGACTCCAGTGACTGTGGGCAGCCCGTTCTGTCCCCAGCAGTATTGGGAGCTGTGCACCCGTCTGAGACCAAAGCGTCTCCAAGTCAGGAGTTCGGAGCGTGCAGGAAAGACTGAGTGCACTTAGCCCCAGAATACAGCCTGTGGCTTTAGCGGTGTCACTAGGCTGCAGCAGTGAACGGTGCCCGGAGTGAGCGGCGCAAACGGATTTTGGACAGAAGGAGTGGGGGACTTAATAGATTGGGTCTTGGTCCCAGTGGCGGCTGAGAGCTATCAGGTAGGGTAGATAAGAAGCCACTTAGTGAGGAGATCTCCATAAAGCACGTCTGGATAGATCACGCCCCTTTTATTTATTATTTTATATACTAACAGGGGTGCCAGGTGTGGTACATCCCTGCAAAGGCAGATCCAATCTTTCTCATTAGACTCTGCTGTTTTCCCCGGACTCTCACTCAGATGTTCACTGCTGCCAGTAGCACACGTATGAGAAGCAGAAGTATGGCGGCAGCTGTATAGATCCTGATATGTAATTCTCTATATCATACTTACTGTACACACAGCATCCTTATTACTATTGAGAGTATAGAGGTAAGACACTGATGATGGGGGGGGGGGGGTTTGTAAAAATGAATTATAACCTAGCAGATGATGATTACAGGGTATTATGTGGTGTATTGCATGTAAAGTACCTTGTTCCACACCTACACTGCTGTAGCAATATACGTTATATAAGGGTGAGTAACACATGTACAGGCTTACCAGCGTATGAGCACACACATAAAGGAATGCTACCTTACCAATGCTTCCAGGAGTAACGTTAGGAGACATTTCTCTGATCCATCAGCTCATATGACTGATGTTATTGTTCTCAGGAGGGTGGACACAATGATAGTCTGAGACACAATATTATAAAGCCTTCATTAAAAGTTATGTTTTATTATACACACACATTTACAATTAAGTGTCCCAGAGAGTCGTCTTCTCCTATTGTTTACAAGATTAATATTGTTACAGAAAATGTCACATTTCCATAATGTATTTTATTTCCAGCAGATGGACACACAAGCAGGAATATCTCAGAAGGACATCTAATGTTATCCCCGGATTGTGACATAAAAGATAATGACAGTAGACAGGATTCTCCAGGAGATAACCTCATTACCCCAATTATACATCCAGCTCTATCAGCTGATCCCTCTGATCCTGGGAAATGTTCTCCTGATCACTCTGATATTGGTGCATCTGTTACAGCTCTGACAGTAGATACAGTGTTTCCCTGTTCTATAGATGCCAAATGTTTTACACAGAACACAAAGCTTATAACCCATCAGCCAGTTAAAGCAGGCGAGAGGCCATTTCCATGTTCTGAGTGTGGGAAATGTTTTACATACAAATCAGCTTTTGTTACACATCAGAGATATCACACAGGTGAGAAACCATTTCCATGTTCTGAGTGTGGGAAATGTTTTGCACGGAAATCAAATCTTGTTAAACATCAGAGTAGTCACACAGGTGAGAGGCCATTTTCTTGCTCTGAGTGCGAGAAATGTTTTACACGGAAATCAAATCTTGTTAAACATCAGAGTAGTCACACAGGTGAGAGACCATTTCCATGTTCTGAGTGTGGGCAATGTTTTGCACAGAAATCACATCTTGTTACACATCAGAGAAGCCACACAGGTGAGAAGCCTTTTCCATGTTCTGAGTGTGGAAAATGTTTTGCACAGAAATCAAATCTTGTTACACATCAGAGAAGTCACACAGGTGAGAAGCGATTTTCTTGCTCTGAGTGTGGGAAATGTTTTGGACGCAAATCAGATCTTGTTACACATCAGAGAAGTCACACAGATAAGAATCCATTTCTATGTTCTGAGTGTGGGGAATGTTTTGCACACAAATCAGATCTTGTTATACATCAGAGAAGTCACAGAGGTGAGAATCCATATCTATGTTCTGAGTGTGGGAAATGTTTTGCACACAAATCACATCTTGTTACACATCAGAGAAGTCACACAGGTGAGAAGCCATTTTATTGCTCTGAGTGTGGGAAATGTTTTACCCAGAAATCATGTCTTGTTATACATCAGAGAAGTCACACAGGTGAGAAGCCATTTCCATGTTCAGAGTGTGGGAAATGTTTTGCACACAAATCAGATCTTGTTATTCATCACAGAAGTCACACAGGTGAGAAGCCATTTTCTTGCTCTGAGTGCGGGAAATGTTTTGCACAGAAATCACATCTTGTTACACATCAGAGAAGTCACACAGGTGAGAAGCCATTTTATTGCTCTGAGTGTGGGAAATGTTTTACCCAGAAATCAAGTCTTGTTACACATCAGAGAAGTCACACAGGTGAGAAGCCATTTTATTGCTCTGTGTGTGGGAAATGTTTTACCCAGAAATCAAGTCTTATTATACATCAGAGAAGTCACACAGGTGAGAAGCCATTTCCATACTCTGAGAAATAAATCAGCTCTTGTTTCACACAACAGACATCACTTAGGTGAGGAACCATTTTAATCTTCTGGAGTATACTCATCATTGCCATGCGTTTTTCTTCAAGGTTCTTATCCTATCTCCTATGCTTTTTGCAATATACATGCTACTGTTATGATTCCTGAACTCCAGACCGGAGGAGATCTTATGACAGGGATCTGAGTTCAGGAAAATAAGCTGGTTGTGGGAGCTGGAAGGCCTAGTAACCCCTGGCGCCCTAACTCCGTTGTCTCGCCCGTGTTATCAGAAATCCCCTGCGAGACTATGGTTGCTTGAGCCCATGGCAGCCGCGTTCGAAGGGCGGATTATGTCTGCCCAACCCCGATGCCCCCGCAGGTCTTAATGGGAGACAAGGGGAAATCCGAGACAGGGTGATAACAAGGGGCCCTCTGACTAAGCAACACGGCCAGGGGTTACAAGCTGACTAACTAAATCAAAAGGTATGTGCGGATTTGCCGCCAGGGAAAAGGACAACCTAAGATCCACTGATCCGACACTCCTATCCGGCACCGCTGGACACCAGAGTGGATCTGTGGAAGCGGAATCCTCCGCAAAACTCCAGAACACAATATAAACAAAATAAGAAACAGTAGCGGACTAGCCGCAACACACGGCTGCGCCGCGACTCACGAACACCACCAGATGTTAAAGGTGCTCGGTCAAACTCCAGGAACAGATGGTAACTTCCGAGTACAGGATCTCTGAGGACAGGAACAATCAAATAGACCGGGACTGGGAACTCTCTGCAGCAGACAAGGCAAACAGGAAACTATCACCGGCGTCTGTAGGAAGTCCTGAGGATGCCTTTATTCAGGCATCCTCCAATCCAGATCCAGACAGGACAATCAAAAGAAATGCCGTGCAGCTTGCATGCTGCACGGCCAGCACATAATCAGGGCAATAGGATAGACCCAGCAACGGGGAACGCGGCTGCACGTGGCGTCCCCGTTGCTAAGGCCAGAGGCGGCTCCGTGCGCCCAGCGTCTCAGCGTTGCCAGGGAGCCGGCGGCTGAACGCGCCCGGCGTCCCTGGTTGCTAGGCGCCGGGCCGCACGGCCGAGCGGACCCCGGCGCCTAACAGCTACCACTGGGTGAAATAATCAGATGTCATGCCCTCATCTACCACTGCTATGCAGATGACCTGTCTTTTGCTCCAGGTACCCAGTACCAATCCTAAATGGTTGTCTAGCTGAGCTCCAGGTGTTGGTGATGCCAGTTGGCTTTGACTCAGTCCTGGTGAAACAGGTCTTTATGATAGAAGCTCACCACCAAAGGACAGGGCTACAGCTCAGCTTTGCAAAGCAACCAGACTTACGCTTGGGGGTTCAGAGTTACAAAATGCTGATCATGTGCGGAATCTTGGTGTCCTGGGTGGTGGAGTGACACTTAGACATCAGGTATCTGCCACAATTAGATTGTCATCTGAGGAACATAGCCAGACTCCACCACTTATTTAGCTCAGAAGATCTACCTACAGTCATACATACACTTGTATAATCACACATAGACTACTTCAATGTCCTCTAACTGGGTCTCCAAGCAAAAGAATTGCACCGCTTGTAGCTTGTACAGAATGCAGCAGCCAGGCTGTTACCTAACCAGCCCGTTCCTGCCACATCACACCCATTCTCTACTCCCTTCACCGGCTGCCAGTAAGATGGGGACTATTAATCTTACTGACTCTCCCAGCCCTACATGACCGGGGTCCAAGGTACCAGAAGCAGCGTCTTCCTCCTTACTGCCCAGCTTGCTTCCATCTGCAGATGGACTGTTACCAGCAGTTCCAAGAATCCTCAAGAAGTTCTGAGATGTCAGAGTGGAGACATGTTGGATGGCACTATTGCTGTGGTGGGGACTGCCGGAGGCACTATCTGTGGCTAGTATCCCCAAGCGGTGCTGAGGTGTCAGAGGGGAGAGACAGGGTGGGTGGCACTAGTGCTGTAGTGGGGCTGCCGTAGGCACTATGGGTAATTTATTTTTCATCCACTTGGGGTCACTGTAGTACTCTTGAGATATGAACGGAGAGTTAGCAGGAACAGGCACATTTAAATTAGTAACCCTCCTTCCCCTCCATACTCCCAAAGGTACCTCACGTGGAGAGTTCTCCACAGTTTTTCTATTTTTCACAGATTTTTTCTTTTTTACACTCAATCCCTTCCCAGATTATTAAGAAGCTTTGGTCCGGGATTGTTTGTGCTGCTGCTGCAGCAATTGGCTTGTCGTGCTCAGGAGAGGAGTACGAGTACGGCGGCTGCCGCGACTCTGTCTTCAGAAGGAGGAGAGGGGGGAGGCTGAGCGCAATATATATTGGCTAATATGGTAATAAGTCTCATCTTGCATGCTTTATTATACTTGAGTATAGGCATGCACATGGCAGGACGCCATTTTAACCTTACTTCCTGGTTCTTCTTGCAGGAAGTTTGCTGCTGTCCTACGACACTCGCCCACTGGAGGAGTTGGGGTGTTAGTAGGAATTCGGTACAGCACAGGTTTCACTGATTGCAGTGTGTCCCACGTACACTGCACTTCTGGGTTATTCACACTTTAGTTAAATTTTTACTGAGTCGTGGGACTTGTCTGTTTTTTGTCTACTTGTCTGTGTACATAATGAGTAAGGCAAATGCAAAATCAAAAAAGCAGCTTAGCTGCAAGGTCTGTGAGAGTGTGTTACCTGACTGAACTGCTGCATACAGTATGTCTTGCAAATACGAACCCATACCCTGATCCTCCTTGGGTAATGTCTGGGTTACAATAGGAATTGGCCGCTGCGCGAAAGGAGCGTGAGACGGCTAGATCTGAGGCTAGGGTAATACCAGAAGGGGCTCAGGAGATGTCTAGGACTTTGCAAGGGTTACAAAAGTCCAAGTCTAGCTCAGTTCCGAAAGATAGCATTTGTTTTATAACTTACCAGTTTCAGCGATGTTGCATTCTGACGATTCAATGCCAGACCTGATAGCTGAAGAGGAACATGAGGAAGGTGAATTGGGCCAGAAGTCAGATAATGAGGTTACTGATAGTCTGGCCATTGATAATCTCATCAGGGCAGTACATCAGGTTCTAAATTTTACAGAGGTTGAAGAACCTCTTTCAAATGATGAAGTGTTATTTGCTAAAAGACGGAGAACACCGGTGTGTTTTCCTTATTCAGATTCTCTGAATAAGCAGTTAACAGAAGCATGGAAGAATCCGGATAAACGGTTTTCTATGACTCAGCGGTTTCTGTCTAGTTACCCGTTCCCAGAGTCTATGACGTCTAAATGGTGAAATTGGCCGGCTGTGGATTCCTTGGTGTCAAAACTTTCTAAGAAGTTAACCATTCCAGTTCCAGCTGCTACAATGCTTAAAGGCCCATCAGAGTGTAAGCTAGAAGCTGTGCTAAAAAGTCAGTGTATACAGCAGTAGGGGTGTTGCTTAGACCTGCTTTGGTTGGAGTTTGGATTAACAAGGCTGTAGTTGCATGGGCAACACAGCTTAAGTTGGGCCTACAAGAAGAACATCTGTGAATCTGCTGAGTATCTAGGTATGGCTTCTATGGTCGTCGGCCTGGTTAGTTCTCACCTTTCAGCTTCACAAGTTGCAGCACAACGTGCACTTTGGCTGCATTCTTGGCAGGCAGAGGCAGAGTCCAAATGAGGAATAGATGCATTGCCTTATGCTGGCAAGATGTTGTTTGGTCCTGAATTGGACAAATGGATTTCTCAGGCCACGGGGAGAAAGTCTGTTTTCCTACCATTGCCTTTACAGGTTCCTAAATGGAAATTCTCTGGATCAGCATTCAAATCCTATAGACCTCAGTCCTTTCGAGGCCATACTAGAGGAACAACCATACACAGTAGACATGGTAGATGACGTGGTTTTCAACAAACCACTAACCATCATGACACTAAGACGACCGACAAGCCAGTGGCATGACGGGCTTCCAGCTCATCTCGGATCTTCAGTTGTGGGTGTCACAACTGAGGCTGACTTAGGGAACCCTCAGATGTAGGGGCTGGCGTGTAGGTGAACCGTGCAGGTAAGATTAGGTTCCTAGAAATGCAGGATGTTTGAACACCATCAACCCAAAGGCGTGACCACAACAATGGAGTAAAATATAAAAGTCAATTTATTGAACACACAGTATATATCTTGGCAATGAGATATCTTCAACAGTGAGTGCAGAATGAAATGCAGTACAGTTCCTGGGAATGCAACTGCTATTTGAGACTGTGGCTATGCAGAGCAAGATGGTAAAGTCCTTGCCAAAATCCAGAGTTGAAAAGTCTGTGGCCACAGCTAACCGCTGTAATGAGGAACCAGCAAGTACCGCCCAGTAGGTGGTAGACAGGAGACTGGGACAGGCGCTGATACACTGAGGTTGAAGTGAAGTAGATAGAATTGCCAGAGACTGCCGAACGGAACCGGTGTGAGGAAAGATGTGCTGAACTCACCACTGAAGCAACAGTTCGATGGTGAGCATCGATGGATATTGTGGTTCGATGTTGTGTGGGATACTATGCAGAGCGATATATGAATACCACTGGAGATGACGTGAAGCACCTCTGTAGGCAGATGGTAACACCAAGCACTGCTGGAAGCCAGTGACACTTTACCACAGAGGCTAGTGAGCGATGCTGTAGATAATGGAAGTAGCAACAATACCAAGACACCACTGGAAGCAGAGCAGGTCCATAGCTGGAAGCCGATGTGAGGATCGCAGTAGAAGCAGAGCTGGAACACTGCTGGAGTCAGGCGGCACCGCAGGGTGGTAATTGGTGCCGGTCTCTTGGAGAAGCAGAAATTCACCAAACAGGAGAGACATGTATGCAAGGATTGACAACCAAAGCACTGACCCTTACCCAGCCCTGGAGCAGGAAATTTATACCAGCTGGTGAGCCTGGATTGGCTGGATAATATAGGCAGAGTCCAGACTGCAGCGGATAGGCTGAAAACAACGTGATAAAAAACAAACATGGCTGCACCTATGTTTGAAACTGGAAGGAAAGTCTGTCTGTATTTTACATGTGGGAATCGGCAGTAATGGCGGTGGAGGCCATGGAGGGCAGAAGATGCGATACTTTAAACAAATGGATGTTTTGTGTAATGTTGCCATGCCAGCGCTGCTGCAATCAGAGAGGAGAACCTTGAGACACAGATATGCAGCGCGCTGCCCGCAGACAGCGGAGGTGGAATCCAGGCCTGGAACGCCGGGCCAGTCTCAGAAGGCACTTAGCAGGTAAATAATGGGGGTAATAACCCGGATCGTGACAGTGGGAGCACGCCTTCAGACGTTTCACTTGGCGTGGTTTCAGACATCCATAGATGGGTGGATCCGCAATTTAGTGTTCAAAGGTTACAAAATAGAGTTCGATTGTCTTCCACCAATGCGATTTTTCAAGACATGTCTGCCTGTGTCAGGAGACAAGAAGGCGGTTCTGCAGACCATGATTCAGTCTCTCGTAGACTCAGAAGGTTTGATTCCGGTCCCAGATCACCAACAGGGTCAAGGTTACTATTCCAGTCTTTTTGTGGTACCAAAGCTGGATGGTCCTGTCAGACCAATATTGGACCTAAAGGGGCTCAATCAGTACATGACCTACTACAGATTCAAGATGGAATCCCTGCGGTCAGTGACTGCAGGTTTAGAGCCACATAAATTCATGATTTCTCTGGATCTCAAGGATGCGTACTTACACATTCCAATTTGACCACCACATCAGGTGTACTTCAGGTTTGCAGTACAACAAAACCATTATCAATTTCAGGCACTACCATTTGGCCTCTCGTCAGCTCCTCGGGTGTTCACGAAGGAGATGTCTGTGATGATAGCTCATCTCAGATCCCTGGGAGTGATAATAGTTTCGTACTTAGACGATCTGCTCATCAAAGCTCCGTCTCAACAGATACTCCTTCAACATAGAAATTGGTGTTGAATCGGCGCTCCACAGTACACACAAACCCAATTAAACTCTGGTAGCTGCTCACCAGTTGTGGACGGGCTGCCCCAACAGATTATCAATAAGATCAAAAAAAGCATAAGACGGGAGCGCTAGGAGAGTCTAATATTACATTTATTAATGAAACAGTGGCCCTCATTCCGAGTTGATCGGTCGCAAGGCGAATTTAGCAGAGTTACACACGCTAAGCCTACGCCTACTGGGAGTGTATCTTAGCTTCTTAAAATTGCATCCGAAGTATTCGCAATATTGCGATCACAAACTACTTAGCAGTTTTAGAGTAGCTCCACACTTACTCTGCCTGTGCGATCAGTTCAGTGCCTGTCGTTCCTGGTTTGACGTCACAAACACACCCAGCGTTCGCCCAACCACTCCCCCGTTTCTCCGGCCACTCCTGCGTTTTTTCCGGAAACGGTAGCGTTTTCAGCCACACGCCCCTAAAACGCCGTGTTTCCGCCCAGTAACACCCATTTCCTGTCAATCACACTACGATCGCCGGAGCGATGAAAAAGCCGTGAGTAAAAATACTTTCTTCATAGCAAAATAACTTGGCGCAGTCAAAGTGCGAACATTGCGCATGCGTACTAAGCGGATTTTCATTGCGATGCGATGAAAAAGAACGAGCGAACGACTCGGAATGAGGGCCCGTGTTTCAAATGCCACATGAATCACAATATAGCCTATTAAAAAGTATACACATTTATTTAATAAAATACTGTATTAAATACAGCTGCAATGTATCACCTGAATTAAAAAATAAATAGTGAAATTACACTTAATATAACCCGTATTTTGGCCGTGCGTCCACAGACTAAAAGGTCTTATGGATAGGAGACTAGTGAGAGGTACCTCTTAAATAGTCATTGCTGTTAAACTGAATATAGGTGGTCATTCCGAGTTGTTCGCTCGTTGCCGATTTTCGCTATATTGCGATTAGTCGCTTACTGCGCATGTGCAAGGTTCGCAGAGCGCATGCGCTTAGTTATTTTACACAAAAGTTAGGTATTTTACTCACGGCATAACAAGGATTTTTCATCGTTCTGGTGATCATAGTGTGATTGACAGGAAGTGGGTGTTTCTGGGCGGAAACTGGCCGTTTTCTGGGCGTGTGTGAAAAAACACTGGCATTTCTGGGGGAAACGCGGGAGTGTCTGAAGAAACGGGGGAGTGTCTGGGCGAACGCTGGGTGTGTTTGTGACTTCAAACCAGGAATGAAACTGACTGAACTGATCGCAGTGTAGGAGTAAGTCTGGAGCTACTCAGAAACTGAAGAAATTTCTATTCGCAATTCTGCTAATCTTTTGTTCGCAATTCTGCTAAGCTAAGATACACTCCCAGAGGGTGGCGGCTTAGCATGTGCAATGCTGCTAAAAGCAGCTAGCGAGCGAACAACTTGGAATGAGGGCCATAGTCTCTCCTCTCCTCATGCGTATAAAAGTCCCGCTGTGATGTTAGAGACGGCTCGGCTTAACTGAGCGGGCAGCATCTCAATATTTGAATCATGGACGTTGACACTGAACTACTCATACATACTGATTAGACGGGAACCGATCACTCCTGTTAGACGGTGTCCGATGTGAAGAAAACTGCATACCCGGCTCAGTACAGCGTTTACAACTGAAAAGTTATACGCATGAGGAGAGGAGAGACTATATTCAGTTTAACAGCAATGACTATTTAAGAGGTACCTCTCACTAGTCTCCTATCCATAAGACCTTTTAGTCCGTCGACGCATGGCCAAAATACGGGTTATATTAAGTGTCATTTCACTATTTATTTATATTTTTAATTCAGGTGATACATTGCAGCTGTATTTAATACAGTATTTTATTACCGTATATACTCGAGTATAAGCCGAGTTTTTCAGCACATTTTTTGTGCTGAAAAAGTTCCCCCTCGGCTTATACTCGAGTGATGCTCCGGAGCAGAGCGTAGAGAGCTCTGGGAAGGAGGAGGAGGGAGGGGGACACGGGAGCCGCAGCAGCGCACTGTAATTGGTGCATCAATCAGTGACGCTGCTGCAGCCGTCCGTCTCCCTGCTCGCTGAAGCACCGCCGCGCCGCCCGCCTCCTCAGCCGCTGCAGACTTTCCTGTATGACCTAAGGCCGGCCTCCGATGCCCGCACCGCCTGCTGCTGCCCGCATTCCGCTGCCCCTTCATTCGTTTACACATAGCCCTTCAATGGTGAGTAGAGACAGGCGGCGGCAGTGGGGGGGTGGGGGGGGGGGGGGCGTTGGGGGCTGTGCATATCTGGCACCATGAGGGTATATCTGGCACTGTGAGGGCATATCTGGCACTGTGGGGGAATGTGTAGCACTGTGGGGGCATATCTGGCACCGTGGGGAAAATCTGGCAGTATGAGGGCATATCTGGCACTGTGGGGGCACATGTAGCACTGTGGGGGTATATCTGACACCGTGGGGGAATATCTGGCAGTATGGCACTGTGGGGGCATATCTGGCACTGTGGGGGCATATCCGGCACTGTGGGGGCATATCTGGCACTATGAGGGCATATCTGGCACTGTGGGGGCATATCTGGCAATGTGGGGGCATATCTGGCAATGTGGGGGCATATCTGGCACTGAGGGCTGTGTACGGCTAGACTTGCATTTCCCACCCTAGGCTTATACTCGAGTCAATAAGTTTTCACAGTTTTTTGGGGTGAAATTAGGTACCTCGGCTTGTATTCGGGTCGACTTATACTCGAGTATATACGGTAAATAAATGTGTATACTTTTTACTAGGCTATATTGTGATTCATGTGGCATTTGAAACACTGTTTCATTAATAAATGTAATATTAGACTCTCCTAGCGCTCCCGTCTTTTACTCCTTCAACATGACTTACTAACGTACAATGTACTAGTTCAGCACAGTTGAATTGTCAACTTCAAGAAATCAAGTCTGATTCCATCTCAAAGACTTCAATTCCTAGGAATGATTCTCGACACTGTGGATCAATAAATTTACCTGGCAGAACAGAAAGTACAAAGTATTCATCATCTGGTACAGTTAGTGCTCAAACTACGGACAGTCTCGGTGCATTTGTGCATTCGACTGTTAGGAAAGATGGTGACGTCTTTTGAAGCACTCCAGTTCGGAAGATTTCACTCACGTCCTTTTCAACTGGATGTTCTCGCACAGTGGACAGGCTCGCATCTACAAATTCATCAGATGGTGAGGCTGTCTCCAAGGGCCAGAATATCACTACTCTGGTGGCTCCAAGTACACAATCTCACAGCAAGAAAAAGGTTCAGAGTCTGGAATTGGATTATTCTGATGACAGACGCAAGTCTCAGAGGTTGGGGAGCAGTGGTCCAAAATTGTCAGTTTCGGGGTCTCTGGTCAGACCGAGAAAGTTTACTGTCGATAAATGTCCTGGAACTCAGGGCAATTTACAACACGCTGCGACAGGCAGTTCACATGCTCCAATCTCAGACTGTTCAGGTTCAGTCAGACAACGTGACGTCACATACAGCAACAAACAAGGAGGAACTCGAAGTCGCATGGCCATGTGGGAAGTTGCTCGAATCCTCAAGTGATATTGCTGGCAGTGTTTATTCCAGGAGTGGACAACTGGGAGGCGGATTATCTCAGCCGTCAGGATTTTCATCCAGGGGAATGGGCATTAAATCCAGAGGTGTTCCAGATGTTGGCCCAGCGGTGGGTTTACCCACAGGTGGATCTAATGGCATCTTGCCAAAATCATCAAACACCCCAGTATGTGTCCAGAATGCGAGATCCAAAGGCAGTGGCAGTGGATGCTCTCACAATCTCGTGTCCGCACAGCCTCGTGTATCGGTTTCCACCTTTTCCACTGCTTCCTCGGTTGCTAAAGCGGATCAAATGAGAGTCCATGATAGTCATATTAGTGACGCCTCATTGGTCCTGGAGAGCGTGGTTCTCGGATCTCAGAGGTCTACTCGCAGACAACCCGTGGACACTCCCGCTACGTCCAGCCATGCTACAACAGGGTCCCTTCCTGTACCCCGATTTAGCGCTGCTGCGTTTGACGGGATGGCTGTTTAAACCACTCTCTTGAGATGAGAGGGCATTCCAGAATCAGTTATACCAACCATGTTACATGCTAGAAAGAGAAAGCCAGTAACGGCAGCTCATTATCACAGGATAATACAATACAATACACATTATTACACAGCTTTATGCCCATTACACATTATTACACACAGTAATGCCCATTACACATTATTACACACTGTAATGCCCATTACACACCATAATGCACATTACACATTATTACACACCATTATACCCATTACACATTATTACACAGCGTAATGTTCATTACATATTATTATTAGATATGAGCGGGTTTGGTTCCCTGAGAACTGAACCCCCTGAACTTCACACTCTGAGCCCGGATCTGACTCCAGCTCGGGACTTCCAGCCAGACTCGGAAACCAGAATGAGGCAAAATGTCATCATCCCGCTGTCGGTTTCTCACAGGATTTGGATTCCATATAAATATCCACGTCTCCGCCATTTTCACTCCAGACTTGGAGAGTGAGGGTGACAGACCTCTGTCTCTCTCTGTGGGTGGTGGCATTGGGTGGGGTTAGTGTGTGCTCTGTAGGGGTGCTGCTGCAGTCACTGTGGTGTACCTGTGCTGTGTTAGGGGTGCTGTCCTGGCTGTCACTGGTGTTTCATGTGCTGCAGCTGTACATGGGTGTTGCTGTCCCGGCTGTCACTGTGTTGTACAGGGTGCAGGGGTACTGTCCTCCTGTATGTTGGGAAATATAGGGGTGCTGGTGCTCAAATAACATTACACTGGCCCTGTAGGCTATAAAAATTCAGGGGTGCAGTTGCTAAAAATTAAAAGCACACTACTGTATGCTATAAAATATAGGGGTGCTGTTGGCCTAGTATGTTGTAAAAATTCAGAGGTGCAGTTGTTGAAAATTAAAAGCACACTGCTGTATGCTGTGAAATATAGGAGTGTTGCTGTTCAAATAACATTACACTGGCCCTGTATATTGTAAAATTCAGGGGTGCAGTTGTTACAAATAAAAGCACACTGCTGTATGCTGTAAAATATAGGGGTGTTGCTTTTCAAATAACATTACACTGGTCCTGTATGTTGTAGAAATTCAGGGTGCAGTTAAAAATTAAAAGCACACTGCTGTATGCTGTAAAATATAGGGGTGTTGCTGCTCAAATAACATTACACTGGCCCTCTATACTGTATGCATACAGGGGGGCTGTAAAAATAAAAGGGCACTGTTCTGTAATAATAAAGGGGTGCTGTCCTGTGAAATGGAGAACAACAATTTAGAGGAAAAAATAGTGGCAGATAAGGAACCACTTCCAGTGCTAGTGCTGAAGCTGCTGCTGCCACCAGTCAAGACATTGACGATTTAATTCCATCAACTTCGTCTGCTAAGGCCAATGCCCAATGTCATAGAGGGCGTGTAAAATCCAAGAAGCAAAAATTAATAAAAAAAAGAAATCTGCCGAGAAACGTAAGATTGGCAATATGCCATTCACGACACGAGGTGGCAAGGTAAGGCTAAAGCCTTGGCCTATGTTCATGACTGGGGCTCAGCTTCTCATGAGGATGGAAGCCCTCCTCTCTCTTGAAAAATAAAAAAATGAAGCTTGTTAAAGCACAGGAAAATGTAACTGTGCATTCAGAGATATCACAAATCCCCAAGGAGAGTCCAAGTGTGTCCGCGGTTGCGATGTCTAGGACTGAACTTCCCAAGACTGTATGGAAAGAGGAGTGTCATGTCTGAGGATTCTTGTGGATCCGGATTTGGGGAAGATGATTCTTGTGCACTTGGATCTCTGAATAACAAACGAGCGGGACGGATGAAGGTCTTGCGCATTTGTTACTTGGAATAGTTTAACAGAGTTCGCCAAAGACAGTTGAATAGAAATACTACTGTAGGTTAGCGGGTGGCTGAGGATACCAGAACCGTGACCCAGTACTTTAAGGATAAATTCCGAAGGCTGGTTACTGCGGCATCCGGAACAGGTAGCTGGGTAGGACACAGGAACAGAGTTGTCAGTCTGCGTAAGGCTATATCAGGAGGCTTGGGTAATTTGCTGTAACAAGAACCTGACACTGGAGACGCTGTGGGAGCACAGAGAAGTAGCTTCACAGATACTGTGCAAGATGTTGCACAGGCAATTTCCCTCCTCCAGGCCTTCCTGTCTTATAGCAGCTGCTCAGAGCTTATTGTCCACAGGGAAGTGATAAATTGGTGAAGTGTGGGCAAGACAGGCTTTTTGCCCACATCCAAGATGGCCACCAGGAACACAGCCCAGCCTGTTCACAGAAGCCCTAGCTCCACAGCAGCATTGCTAACCCCTGCCAGAGGAACATACTGCCAGTCTGCTGAGCTGCCTTCCAGTGCCCCTGCCTGTTCTCCCAGCACACCCTGCCCGGTGCCAGCAGCCCGCACCTCTGCCAGCTGGACCTCTCCTCTGCACAGTCTCCACCCGAACCGTGACATTACCCCCCCCCTCTTTAGAGTGGCCCCTGGACACAATTTAGGCTTCTCTGGATGTTCAGAATAAAATTTGCGAACTAATGCTGGGGCATGAACATCTGTTGCGTACTCCCAGGACCGTTCCTCCGGACCATATCCTTTCCAGTCCAATAGGTACTGTAACTGACCATAACGAATTTGGGAGTCAAGTACCTTTTTAACCTCAAACTCTATTCCACTCTGGGTGAGTACTTTGGGCGGTCGTGGTAACAGTCTCCGAACTCGGTTCAAAACTAAAGGTTTTAGCAAGGAAACATGGAAAGAAGAAGGAATTTTGAGGTAAGGGGGTAGTTTGAGTTTATAAGGCACTGGATTAATTATTCCCACAATTGGAAAAGGACCTATAAAGCGGGTGGCAAACTTCATTGAAGGTACTCGTAAGCGTAAGTTCCTTGTAGAAAGCCAAACTTGGTCTCCTACCTTGAGACTAGGAATTGTTCTTCGTTTTCTATCAGCCCATTTCTTGTAACGAAGAGAAGCCTTTTGAAGATTGGTATGAACCTGATTCCAAATGTTCAAAAAATGCTTAAGGGAAGTTTCCACTGCTGGTAAGTCGAGTGCCGGTAGACTTTGAAATGCTGGAACTTTAGGATGGGCTCCGTAAACAATGAGGAAGAGCGTAAACCCAGTAGAAGAATGGTAAGTATTGTTGTGGGCGAACTCAGTGCAAGGTAATTGTTCTACCCAATCATCCTGAGAAGAGGAAAGGTGAATGCGTAGAAAGGTCTCCAAATCTTGATCAACTCGTTCCGTGGAACTGTTGGAATGTGGATGATAGGCTGTGGAATACTGCAATTTGATTTGTAAGGCTGTGCAAAGAGATTTCCAGAACTTTGCTACAAATTGCACCCATCGATCAGACACTATTTCGGTGGGAAGACCGTGAAGCCTGAAAATCTCAGAAACGAAATGATGGGCCAATTCAGACGCTGTTGGTAATTTCTTCAATGGTACAAAGTGGGCCATTTTGGAAAATTGGTCTATTACCACCCAGATTGTAGTGTAGCCTCTAGAAGATGGTAAATCTGTTATGAAGCCCATTGATAAATGGGACCACGGTTGAAAGGGTTCGGAAAGAGGCAGTAACTTCCAGCTGGAGGTTGCCGAGAGATTTTGTGTTGGGCACACAACACAGTAGGAAATGAAGGCTGTCACATCTGCTTTCAGCGTGGGCCACCAATAGATTCTTTGCAGAAATTCCATTGTCTTCTGAACACCTGGATGACCTGAAAATCGGGAAGTGTGAGCCCAAGATATGAGTTTCTTCTGCAGTTGGGGAGTGACAAAAGTTTTCCCTGCAGGAGGTTGTAGACAAGTGGAGGCAAAAACTTTTGCACCTAGGACGGGGTGTGTTTGAGGAGGTTCTTCAGATTCAATGGAGGTAGTGGACCGTGACAGAGCATCTGCTTTTAGATTCTGTGAAACAGGCCGATAAGTCGGGATGAACGAAAAGCGGGAGTAGAACATGGTCCAACGAGCAAAAAGCGGACTCAGACATTGTAGATCTTTCAGGAAGGTTAAGTTCCGATGATCTGTATAAATGGTAATAGGGAAGTTAGCTCCTTCCAGGAGGTATCGCCATTCCTCTAGGGCTAGCTTGACTGCCAACAACTCCTGCTCCCCGATAGTGTAGTTCTTCTCGGCGGGGAGAAACTTCTTCGAGAAGTAACCACAAGGCTGGAACTTATGATCTTCGTACCTTTGAGAGAGTACTGCTACTACCGCTTCCGAGGAGGCTTCCACTTCAAGGAAAAAGGGCTTATTTATATCTGGTTTCCTTAATACTGGTGCTGATATTACTGCTTGTTTAAGTAGATGGAAAGCGGACACTGCTTCTGGGGACCAATGAGACGGGTCTGCTCCTTTCCGAGTAAGAGCGGTGATGGGGGCTACCAAGGCGGAGAATCCTCTAATAAATTTCCGATAGTAGTTAGAGAACCCTAGAAAACGCTGCACCACTTTATGAGAGGAAGGTCTTGACCAATTCAATATGGCTTGTACTTTCTCCGGATCCATCTGTAATCCGGAGCCTGAAATTATATACCCTAGAAAGGGAACTGAAACCTGCTCGAAGATGCATTTATCTAGTTTGCAATACAGATGATTCTCCCGTAGTCTACGTAGAACCTCTAGGACGTGTCGTTGATGTGTGCCAAGGTCTGGGGAAAAGATTAAGATGTCGTCCAGATAGACCACGACAGATTGATATAGAAGGTCTCGGAAAATCTCATTGACGAAATTTTGGAATACGGCAGGGACGTTAATCAGACCAAATGGCATGACAAGATATTCAAAATGACCATCCCTGGTATTGAACGCGGTTTTCCATTCGTCGCCTGCTCATATCCTGATCAGATTGTAGGCTCCTCTTAGGTCTAGTTTGGAGAAGATGGTCGCTCCCTTGATTCGATCAAATAATTTGGAAATGAGGGGTAGAGGGTAACGATTTTTTACAGTGCTGTTATTCAGGCCTCAGTAATCTATACAAGGTCTTAACCCCCCCATCTTTTTTCTGGACAAAAAGAACCCAGCTCCGGCTGGTGAGGTAGATGACTGAATTAACCCCTTGGCCAAGTTTTCTTGGATAGACTTGGACATAGCCTTAGTTTCTGGAATTGATAAAGGGTAGGTCCGAACTCTGGGTGGATCTTTCCCGGGTTCGAGGTCTATAGGACAGTCCCATTTCCTATGGGGTGGTAAGATATCTGCTCCCTGTTTACTGAAGACGTTGGAGAAGGAAGCGTACGGAGACCGAATCTGCGGGGGTGATGTGACAAGGGTTTTATTGAGTGGTTTGATACATGGCAAACAAGAGGTCAAACAAGACTTTCCCCAGGATAAGATTTGCATGGAGTGCCAATCGATATGCGGGTTATGCCTACTAAACCAAGGGTAACCCAGCACAATTTCATGTGATGCCTTGGGTATAACTAAAAGTTCCAATTGCTCTTTATGAAGAGCACCAATACCAACTGAAATAGCAAGAGTCCGTTGAGAAATTACTCCACCAGGAAAACGGCTTCCATCAACCGCAGATAACGAAATGGAACGAGACAAATCTCGCACAGCTGCTAAACCAGATGGGCTGTGATGAAATTCTCTGCTGCTCCTGTATCTAAAAGAGGGAGAATGGACTTAGTACCTTGCGAGAGTTCAATAGTGACTGGTAGAGTAGGTTCAGAGGATTTTGGAGACCGAGACAAGACTCCTAACCTGGTGTCTCCTAGCCCAGTTAGGAGCGTGTTTCCTGGACGCTGTGGGCATGATGCCACCATGTGTCCCGGTGCCCCACAGTAAAGACACAAATTTTCTCGCCGCCGTTTCTGGCGCTCCTCAGGAGTAAGTCGGGCCTGGTTCAGCTGCATGGGTTCATCAGGAGAATCTACTGCTAGCGAAGAGGGTGCCAGAGGTACAGGGTGGAAACGATAGCGATCGTCCTTGCTTTTTTCGGCCTGCCTCTCCCGGAATCGTAGATCAACTTTGTTACATAATGAAATGAGGCATCCAGTTTTGGTGGTAAGTCTCGAGTCGCTAGATCATCCTTCAAACGGTCAGAAAGGCCACTCCAAAATGCTGCAACCAAAGTTTCCTCATTCCATTGTAGTTCAGATGCGTAGGTTTGAAACTGAATGATATACTGGCCGACTGGCCTATTCCCTTGGCGTAGACGCATAATCTCAATGGATGCTGATGTCGAGCGTTCCGGTTCATAAAAGATCTTCCTAAAAGTGGCTAGGAATTTTGGATAGTCACTCAGCAGAGCATCATCTCTTTCCCAGAGCAGTGAGACCCATTCCAGGGCTGCCCCTGAGAGTAAGGAGACTATGTACGCCACCTTCGCCTTTTGCGTTGGGAAATTGGCTGACTGTAACGTAAAGTGCACATCGCACTGATTAAGGAATCCACAACAGAGTTTAGAGTTCCCGTCGAACTTGATGGGGGTTGGCAAATGGAGAGAGGATGGTGATGACCCCAATGATGCCAGGACGGGCTGAGAAACTTGTGACTCCGGTCGACGGGCAGGAGTAGTATTCGCTAGAGAGGGTTGGATGGAATCCTGCCGAGTGGATATCTCTTGGAGGCACTGCGCCAAATGTCGCTGTGAATTTTCCAATCCCTCCAGACGCCTCGCTATGCTGTGTAGGAGATCCGAGCCAGAATCCTGTCCAGTTACTGGATCCATATGGCCAGAGCAAACTGTTACGTCTGAGGATTCTTGTGGATCCGGATTTGGGGAAGATGATTCTGGTGCACTTGGATCTCTGAATAACAAACGTGCGGGACGGATGAAGGTCTTGCGCATTTATTACTTGGAGTAGTTTAACAGAGTTCGCCAAAGACAGTTGAATAGAAATACTACTGTAGGTTAGTGGGTGGCTGGGGATACCGGAACCGTGACCCAGTACTTTAAGGAGAAATTCCGAAGGCTGGTTACTGCTGCGTCCAGAACAGGTAGCTGGGTAGGGGACGGGAACAGAGTCAGCAGTCTGCATAAGGCTATATCAGGAGGCTTGGGTAATTTGCTGTAACAAGAACCTCTGGAGACGCTGCAGGAGCACAGAGAACTAGCTTCACAGATACTGTGAAAGATGTTGCACTGGCAAATTCCCTCCTCCAGACCTTCCTGTCTTATAGCAGCTGCTCAGAGCTAATTGCCCACAGGGAAGTGATAAATTGGTGAAGTGTGGGCAAGACAGGCTATTTGCCCACATCCAAGATGGCCACTGGGAACACAGTCCAGCCTGTTCACAGAAGCCCTGGCTCCACAGCAGCATTGCTAACCCCTGCCGGAGGAACATGCTGCCAGTCTGCTGAGCTGCCAACCAGTGCCCCTGCCTGTCCTCCCAGCACACCCTGCCCGGCAGAGCCGGCCATAGGCAAACTAGGCAATTGCCTAGGGCATTTGATATGCCTAGGGGCATCAGCGGCTTCTGTTGATTAAAATGATATGCGGCATGCCTATATTCTGTGTGTAGCATTTCATATGCAGATACAGCCACAGTCTCACACAGTATATAGGCATGCTGCATATCATTTTAATCAGCAGCCGCTGCTTGTGCATCATAGCCATATAGCAATGCAAATAAGATGCATATTCATAAAAAAAGGTGCCCGACATTGGCATTGAGGCAAGATTTATGAGGACACATCTGTATCTAAGCAGAGGCAGAGGTCACAGTGTTAGAGTGCTGTGTGCATGTGAGTGGGTTGGTTGTGCAGTTGTGTTCGGAATATGTGTAAGGAGCATTAAGTGTGTCATGTAACAAATGCATTAATAATGTGCAACATATGTGTATTGGGGCACTATGTGTGTCATTATGTGTATAAGGTCTGACAGTGTCTATAATATTTATCCTATTTAAAACACTCTAAAAGGTTAGGAGACACAGTACGCAATTGGCGCAAAAAGTACCGCAAGGGTACGCCCTTAGCGTAGCAGACGCTGTGCACAGGGTTTGAACACAGGCGTTGCAGATACTTACAGAATTAAACTAGAATAACTATACCTTAAGGAATGTACTTATACTGTAAACCTTTGTGCAGTGATAATGTGTAGATGTAATGCAATGTAACCTTGTTAGCTTAAAAGCTGTATGAGCGGCTGTGATGCTCTGAGAACCCTTTATCAATATAATAATCAAATACCGGTCTAAGGTTCTAACGCCTTTAAGGAGAGAATGAACGTTCAATTGCAAAAGAATAAACAATACAAGTTTATACACTACCAAAATAACATAGACTTCCTAACCAAGTTACTACACATAAAATACAATAAAAACAGTAGTACTTTTAAGGGGAAGGAGAGGGAGAGAGAGAGAGAGAGAATGGCTTACAATAACAATAAAGACAATATGGTTGCAGAGAAACCTACACATGTGAGAAACAATCGCTGCGCAGTTAGTCAATGCTGAGAATCTTTGTGGAGAGAATACTTGAGTTTACCCAGACTGGCTGTCCCTACATACACAACACCCAGCAACAACACAATGGTCCCTACAATACCGCATGGGACAGAAGCTAGACTCCATTTTGGGAAAAACTCCCATGATTCCAAAGACTGCAACACATGGTTCAAGGGGGGGAGGAGAAAACACCCAGCAGCAGCCATCTTCTACAAACCAACTAATTATATTCCACATTCCAATCCAACTTCCTAGAACCATCTTATTCAATTTCACATTCCAAACCAACTCAGTATCTCAATAACCAGAGCATATGGTATGCTGGCTATGCTATATGAACCACCACAACACCAGATCACAATGTAACCACACATCCCAGCATGCCATTGCTACAAAACCCATATTCACAAGTAACTGCATGGCGGTATTCATGATTGACAAGGTATATTATAACAAACCAGTACAATCTATTTTAAATCACCATAGGCAAACAAATACCACAAATGCTATGCTACAGGTTGTCTAATGTCCCAGCTACCATCACAGATTCCCAGATCTACAACAAACAAGTATCTAATTAGTATATCCTAATTAAACCAGCACCATTGACCTTAAAGCCATCTGTCTATATTTCCTTATCTAGCCATGTGAATTCAATACTTAGCCTTCGTAAGGTAGTCAGTCCTGGGGATAAGCCAGCCATGCTTCTGGGTGCCAGGTAGCTGTGTGAGTGACTACAGTACATCTGTCCTTTGAGACCACAAGCAACTGCACTGATCTCTTCTTTTGCCAGGAACTACTTTCCTGTTTGACTAGTTCCTGGGGGAGGGGTCTCCTGCACGATTCAGTTACTATTCTCTTTGTATATGCTGATCAGGTCCAGCCCTGAAAACTGCTAAAAAGGGTTGGCTTCAGTTCCCTGTCCACTGTATCATTCATTGTTCTAACAAAGTGATTTTAGCTTTTATACATATAATCATAACTATCCGCAGCAATGTCCCACAACTTCACAACAAGTATCAAATTAATCTACACACCAATCTGCTTGTTTCAATAGTAAACATGATGGGTGTATCTGGTTCTGTTCAAATAATACACATTCATGACATTAATTCATTAAGTAATTTTAAATCTCCATGATGTCTGGTGCTTGATATTATTATAATTATGTACTGTATGAAATAAGTGTCGAATCCATCTCTGTGCCATGTCCGTGTAAATGCGTGTGTTAACATATATTGCTGTGCTCGCTGCGCATATTTGCAAGTATAGCGACTTAAATGTGTGCAGTTTGTATGTTCTCTCTATGTAATATTTTTGACTTTGACAGGTCATTAATAATGTGCGGCATATGTGTAACAGAGTACCTCTGTATGTGTGTTATTATGTGTATTGCGGCACTAATAATGTTCAGCAAATGTGTATGGGGCACTATGTGTCATTATGTGTATAAGAGCATTAATAATGTGTGGCATATGTGTAAGGGACATTATGTGTAAAAGGTCATTAATATTGTCATAATGTGTAAAGAACATTATGTTTATAAGGACATTAATAATGTGTCTCATGTGTAAGGGGCGTTACTGTGTGGAATTAAGTATATAAATGCATTACTAATGTGTAGCATTATGTGTATAAGGTGCTCTACTGTGTGGCGTAACGTACAGAAAGGGCAATACTGTGTGGTCTAATGTGAATAAACAGCAATATGGTGTGGTGTAATGTGAATAAGGAGCAATTCAGTGTGATGTAATGTGAATAAGGGGCTCTACTGTGAGGAGTAACGTTTATAAGGTAAAGTGATACTACTGTGGGATGTATTATGAATTATGGACACTATCGCATGGTAAAATGTGAATAAAGTTGCAGTACTGTGTGGTGTAATTAGAATTGGGGTTACTATTGTGTGGCCATGACCCTTGCCAGCAAAAACACCACCATTTTTGGGCTGTGCGCCATATGTGTGAACTGTTCCTATTTAAATATAGTGGGTACAAACACCAAAATATGGACTGCAATGGGTGAGGGGTGATGGTGCTGGGAAAAAGGTGCAAGGTCAGAGGCGGAACAAGTGGTGGTGCTAGGGGGCACCAGTCAAAATCTTGCCTAGGGCATCATATTGGTTAGGGCCGGCTCTGCTGCCCGGCGCCAGCAGCCCGCACCTCGGCCAGCTGGACCTCTCCAAACGGACCAGACAGGTAATAGCCGGCTCCCCTGCACAGTCTCCCGCCAGACCATGACAAGGAGGCTCCTACCACCATTTGCACGCCCCCTGCAAGTGCTGGGAAGAGCACCGCCAGTCCAGTTGCTGATATTGAGATTGAGGATGGCACTGTAGACGTACACCAGGATGAGGAGGATGTCAGTGGAGCTGGCTCTGAGGAGGTGTCAGGTCTGACTGTTTTTGTGAATCCGTTAACCCTGGACCAACCGAAGGTGTAGGTGCTGGAGTAAGGTGAAAACAGGGAGGACAAAGAAAGTTCCGTTTCATATATTTATTTAAGGAGAATAATTCCAATAATGAGTTAAATGACAATCATGAGTCACCAAATGTAAACTGACATACTGCAATGAATGGCATAATAATAAGTAGGAACAGTATTATAGATGCATTGAAGAAATGTTCAAACAACTGAGTTCAAACAGGCTTGAGAATGAATGAAGAATTGTCCAAATGAAGCAATGATTGGTCCCAAACTGTAAGGAGTATTAACTGGATATTGTAGACATAAATGAATAACTGTAGAGACTTGTACTGAAGCTTAAAGGTTAAACTGGAAGGCTGTGAAGAATTGTCTTTAAATTAAGCAACAATGAAGATACAATACTGAAAAGAATACTTGCAAGTTTTGAAGATAATGCTTGAAGCACTATGAAGCTGCAGCAGATAATAATGGAGAAGAATGAGTCAACTGGATGATGAGAGAACGAGAACCAGGATTGAGGAGAAAGTTCCACAGACTGTGTGATGGATGCAGGCAGTCACGGAACAAGCAGGGAAACCTCTCACAGGACTCTGGGAATCCACTTGTTGCCACTTGGAGAGCAATTGACTGACAGCACAGCAGGGAGCTGGTGGATCTCTTGCGGTGAAGGCTGCAGGCAGACCTCTGGGAGTGGAGTTGAGATCAGGACCACTGGAACCACACAGGATATCACAGAGAGAGAGCACAGAGCTAGGGCATAGAGTAGATACAACAAAGCACTGGCTCAGAGTAACATAATCCCAGCCTACTTAAAGGCAGCACAAGCACGGGATTGGCTTACAGTTACCCACAGGTGTTTCACAAGTGCTCTCAGGTGCTCATTTGGTCTCCAACATGACCACCTCCTATACTGCAGACACACAGCATTTGGTTCCCACACTCCCAGCTCCCAGAACCTGCATTACCTCTGCTGCTGACCACACCACATCCCCACACGGCCACACAGCACTGCAAGCAACCGTGCCGGCAACGGACAGACCCCAGAACCCGCAGTGGTGAATGATCGGTTCGTGACAGGAGGAAGTTGACGATGAGGATTCTGAGGGTGATGTGGTTTGTCTGAATAAGGCAACAGTGGAGACAGTTGTTGTCTGTGGGATGTGTCGAAGTCAGAAAAATGTCTCAATGCACACTGCCATATTTGCACCGCACACTGGTCCGTGCTGCGCGTGCGTACGCTCTCCCGTGGAGGCGCATACCCGCAATAGCGTGCACACGCAGGCGCGGTATGCGCATTTACGGTAGAGTTTATGTGATCGTAGCGTGCGACTCATTCGTTACAAATGTTCACAATTAATGTAGTTTATAGATTATGGTCCCTTTGATAGATTCTGAAAGTTTGGTTAAAATACAATGTCCCAGAGTTGAGGAATCCCTCTTTGCATCGCACGAAGGGTCTAACAGGAATCATACTGCAGTGTTTGGTACCCATCGGAAGAGTATTTAATTAGCAATATTCCGGTGTTGGTTTGGAGCAGATTAATTGCTCGTGCGAATAGTTATGGACATAAGAAGTTATGTGCATTTACTATTATTTATTCTTACAGATATCAGTAGGTATCAGTGGCTCTTTGACCTTAGAGATCCCCCAAACAATAGTTTGCATGTTAAGAGGGCCTCATACCTACACATGCATAAGGTAAACGCATGAATAGTAATTGAAGATCAATTGTACTCCAAATCAGAATCTTTCCCGCAGACGGAGTACAATAGTCTTTAATTACACTGAGCTTTTGAGACTCAATGAGGAAGGCCAACACCTGTGTTTACAAGTGGGGCTGGATTTGTATACAGGAGAATGAGGGCTGAGATGTCATTGTCTCAACTGAAAGTGGACATCATGAATATAGAACAAAACCCAGACAGGAATGTGTTGGTCATCACCCATTGTGTTACATAACCAAGGCCACTGATGCAGCTGGCTCACATGCTGGGAGGGACACACACTTCCTGTGGTTGACACACCCCCACAGCTGGAATGCAGGTATGATATACCCACTGGAGATCACAGGGCTGACTCTCTCACTCAGAACTAAGCTAGCATCAAGCAGCATGGCGGCTACATCCCCGGGACAGAATTCCTTCCCAAAGGCTAAGTATAGAATCACATGGCTATAGAAGGAAATATAGACATATTGCTTTCTGGTTTAAATAGGATATTGTAACTTGGCTGGGATGATTGTTGGGTGTTTGTGTTGGTGCCCTGTGGAATCTGTGATGGTAGCTGGGATCTTGTTAATCATAAATACCACCATGCAGTACTTTTGAATATGTGCTGGTAGCAATGGCAGGCTGATACTTGTGAGTACATTGTGATCTGGTCTTGTGATGAATATGCTCTGGTTAGTGAGATACTGAAGCTGTTTGGGATGTGAAATTATGAGATGGTTCTAGGAAGTTGGATTACATTGTGAAAGGTGATTTAGATGGTTTGGAATTGTAAAATCAGAACATATGCATTGTTTTGAGGCTTGGACTTTGGAATAAAATGGAGTCTTGTGTTTTCTGCTATGTGATTGTGGTGCCATGTGTTTGGACCTGCAAATCTAAAATGGCTGCTGCTGGATGTCTTCCCCTCCCCCTTTCAGGCATGTGGTGTGGTCTTTGGAATCAAGTGGAGGTTTCTCAAAATGGAGTCTAGCTTCCATCCCAGGCTGTATTCAGCATTGACTAACTGCGCAGCGATTGTCTCTCACATGTGTAGTTTTATCTGCAACCATGTTGTCTCTTATTTAATGTAATCATTGTCTTTCTGTGAGCCAATCTCTCTCTCTCTCTCTCTCTCTCTCTCTCTCTCTCTCTCTCTCTCTCTATCCCTCTCTCCTCTTTTCTCTTATATATCTCATAGTATTATAGCATTGTATTGTATTGCATTTAGGTCAGTGTAGTATTGTCTTTTTGTATTTATTGTTTAGTTCTGTGGTTAGGAGGTCTCTGTTATATTGTAGTGTATCATATGTACTGTTATCCCCTTTTACAAGTATATTAGATATAATACAGTTAATAGGCTTTGGAAACCTAAACCAGGATCTGTGTATTTTCTATAGTGTTAAGTGTTCACTTGAGCGTCGGTGACGCTCAAGCAGCTTTGTAGGTAGCCAGGTTACACAAGGTTGCACTTACACCCTGTACTCACATTAAGGTATTCTGTGTATTTCATCGGTATAAGGTTTTAACATAAAGGTATAGTGTTGTGAGCGTCTGCATCGCTGGTGACCTCCTCGTGGTCTCTAGCGTACGCTACGTTACAGCGAATCTTTCCCCTAGACATAACCAATAACGTGTCCTGTGATCACTGGGCCGTGAGCGAACGTGACGCTTGAGCGTCTCGCTTACCGCTGAGCGATCGTTACGCAAATAGCGTGTCATTACGGTAGTTCTTAAGCAAACAGCGTACAGTGTTCTTAGCTTCATAAAGGGTTGATTATACGACAAAAGAATTTAGCATTGTCAATTGCGGGCTCGTCCTATACTTCTCACATCTGCACTAGGTAGATCAGCAGACATTATCCCCCAGCAAAGGGTGGGAGATTGTCTCATAGTGCTGGCGGGATAAGCATCTGCTTCACTTAGATAAAGAGTGCTGAAGGAACCCGGTAACCGGAAGTAAGAACAAAACGCTTGTGTCTTTTTAAAACTGTTTATTTTTCTTTTGTCTTGCGTACGCACGCATATACCTGCATTTCTTTTCACTTGTGTATTTCATTTTTCGTATATCACTATTCCTGTTTGCCAAATTTTATAGTTGATAGAAAGGGCTAAAAGGAGATTTGCTGTTATTTAATAGTAGAGGTAATAGTTAAAGTATAGAACAACACACGGGTTGTCTGGAAAACAAGGCAGTCAGTGTGGATTGCGGTAGATGATCAGGGATCATCTACATTGATAAAAATATATTGTGTTACGGTGGATCCTTTGCATTGCGTACACGTGTCGCTAACAAAGACTAGCGTACGCAATCCAAAAGGCAGACGCACGCAGCGTACATTACGCAACGTAGCGTCCGGTTACGCCCACGTAGCTCAAGTTGTGGTAAAGTGAAGTAACGCAAAGGCGATAATTAACGCACAGCGGTAGATAACGCGACGCGGTAAATAAACGCAAATCTATTTTTGGAAAATCTGAAATTTAGTTTAACAGATCCTGCTCCTAATTGGTAACACTTTTGGCCTAAAGACAATTTCTGCGCAGAAATAGACATAGAAACAAAGTATACATGTGTTGAGTGAGTGTGTTTATACAATTTAAAAGGTGGAACCACAAGGAAAGCCGGGTACTCATCAAGGGACATACGTGTAAGTGACATATACGGTGGCTAGGGAGGCATCTCTGGTTAAAATAATATTTGAGCATTAGAGTATAGCGGACCATAAGGTAACAGACCAGGAGGTCATAAGGTAACAGACCAGGAGGTCATAAGGTAACAGACCAGGAGGTCATAAGGTAACAGGTAAAATAGACAAAGAGGTCCGCTATAAAAGTCCAGTGGCACAACGCCTGGGGTGTTGGTGCAGAACCCATATAGGCCATAAGCTCTGGCTGAAGGAATCACAGCCGGAAACATAGATTCCATTGATCTTTCAGTACATGACAAATAGTGCTCGTGTACTGAACGATTGGACCGCACGTAATTGTGTGCAGTAGTTAGTAATCTGACCTCATACCATTAGAGTAAAGTGGTCACAAACGCTATTTGTACATTCTGACGTGATTTGTGTAATTTTTTATTTTTTTGGGAAGGGAAGTTCGCTGGTCACTCAGGAACTATCCAACAACCGATACTTGCTGGGGACTGGTAGGTCCAGCACGCCCCAGTAAATAAAGGTTCACAGGGGCCCTGGGTTGGGTACCACAGCTCTGGTTACAGTGATTGCGGCACAGGCCAACGTGGGCGAGAAGTAAGTGGGGTACTTGATAAACCACCACCGCCGGCCTGCCCAAGGACATCTTGGTTTGTTTGTAAGGGTTCGCTGAAAGCCTTGATATTCAAGGAGGAATAAGCAACGCCTGCAGATTATGGGGGCCATTTGTTCCGGTAGGGGGCGATCAACCCAGGTTCAGGTTGATTCTGAGAACCGATCCATCGGGTCGGCACGATATGTGATGTGTAAGAAATATGGAAATCACGCTGAAGTTTTTTGTGATGAATGGGAGAGAATGACTGTACAAGACAGGGACAAGTTCCCAAGAATAGGTAGCTTCAGTCCAGAGGTGTTACAAAATTTAAGGAGGAGGATAAGTCTCATTGAACCAACGAAGAGACAAAATAAACATTATGAATATTTACAGTTATGGCAACAGGAAAGTGAATTACAAAAAGAGTCTATTGACTTTTCTGACTCTTATCTTGAGGGGAGAGACATGGCAGCAGGAGAGGAGTTGATTGCGGAGAGAAAGACACAAGGGTGAACAATAAAAACGCTCTTAGCAACTGTAATATAGATTATAAGAATAAGTGTAATAACTGTAACAATGATTATTGTAATACTGTTGAATGTACAACTATTAACCTGTGCAAGTTGCATCCCATGTCAAACCTCCCTCAGGAATACAAACAAGAAAGTGAGCCCAGAACGATGTCGGCATCTCTTCCAGCAGCCATCCTACAAGACATCCAGGTGGACACGACCAAATTGGTAAAGGCAATAATCAAACCCCCTAACGGAGGGTCAGGTGAGGTCGTGTCCACAGGTACGTACAAATGTTTTACATCACACACAAACAAATGTACCCCATATTGTAAGACCAAAACAAGGTGATGTGATTGAGTTTAGTCCTGTCAGGGTGATCACAGTCCCCAATGGGAAGACTGATGATCAGGGAACCATTCCCGTCAAGGACAGTGCAATGCGCCATCCCTGGTCCCGGACAGAATTGAGATCAATCATGTCTGATTACCCAGATCCTAGGAAAGATCTAAGTGTATGATCAAAGATTCACAGAAGGTATATGAACCCCCTAGACAACGACATAATCATGGTATCCAAGGAATCAGGTAGGTACAGGGAAAGCGGTTGATGGTGATGAGCATCCAAGCGTTTGAGGAGGCATCAAATCAACCAAAACCTCAGGTCATGGACACGTGGAGGAAGCCCAGGATTTGTTATCAGTGTAGGAGAGAAGGGCATTGTGCTAGCAACTGTAATAACCCATATAAAGTCAGACCCCCTAGACCAAGAAATGAGCAAAATTATAACACACAAAATTATAATCAGGGATCATATAGGAAGAATTCCGGGCCACACCCATGATATGTGGTCAGGAAAGGTGATCATTAGGACTGATGGTAAGCCTGAGGTAACGGTTAATGAAGTGGGAGGTCATTCCCTGAAGACACAGGAATGACCGGGTGAAAAGTTGTAAATATATTCGTGAAAATCTTTTTCTCTTTTCTCACTCTCTATCCCCATCTCTGACGATTATTGGTAAGAATTCAAACATTGCATATTCGCTTGGTCCTTGCAGAAGTCTACCAAACCCCAGCATGACCTATCCACCACAATGTATTCTGGCCAGATACAGACAGTGGAGTAATGCAAGTGCTGGTGGGGAGGGACTGCTCAAGGAGACCATTAGACACGTAGATACAACAGCCTGATAGTCTGACAATGTTTTTCTAATACTAACAATGTTTTCTTACAATGTTTAAAAATGCTTTGTTTCTCTTCTCTTATTGGTGGTTATTGTCGGGTTATGTAATGTATATATGCACATGAATTGTTCTCTATCTCTTTTGTTTTTTTTATTTTCTCTCTCTTCTCACTCATGTTTCCATGGTTTAAAGATGCTATGTCACCCCTCAGTTGGACCAATGGTAATGCCAGATTTTTGCTCCTTACAGAAAGATCGTCGGTTAGGAAGGAATATTGCATCACCAGAATGTTCGTTTGGAAGACTGAGAGACAGCACCTTTGAGAGGACAGCAGAACAAGAAGAACAACAAGACGGGAGAACTTATTATCGTAATGAGTTCTCTCCCCCTCAAACTGATTTTCTTATACCCCATTTACAAATTTCTTCTTTTCTCCTCCTGTAAGATGGACTTGCCCCAAGAGACTGTGACATGGATTTTCCCGTTAACCATGATGTTGACCAGAGCAGTCTGTTTCGGTGAGAGTACCAGTGAGGTCGAGAAAGGATCCAGAAAGGTCCTGATGACTGAGACGGAGGTGTAAATTTCCAATAGCAACCCAATCACCAAGCAAAGGCGAGTACCGGGCACGATCTAACAACCATGTTATTTGTAAACAACTGTGAAGGAATGTTAGTTCAAAAAGAAAGTTGTATCTGAAGGCTCTGTAACAAAGAAATGCCAATCTAGTTTTAATATCCATATGGACCGGCATCCATTGAGTGACTATCACTCTCTAGTGGGTAACGTGTTGAACCAAACAGATTGTTGGGTATGCTCTCAAGTACCTCAGGGTCACAGCAAATCAGGGCTAGTACCATTTCCTTTAACGGTAGGGGAGGTACTTGAGCTAAATGGTGGGAGACCGGTGGACCGGAGGTTTAATATCTCCAGCCCTCCTAGTTTGAAGCTCCACCAATACCATGTGGATAGGTCCCTATTATGTTTTAATATCTCCAATCCCCGTAAGCCGGGAAATTGGGAAGTGTCATGGAGCAACCTTACCATGACCTTTTCACACAGAGCAGATAGAATGCCTACAGATACAGAGCTTGTACGCCACATAGCCAGTAGAGGAAAATCTTTCCGGTATCAATATACCTTAGAAAATAGGATTACTAGAGTTGGAGAGGTATCACCAGGATACTGTGCACATATCGTACAAACTGATACGTGCATTAGACAGATGGAAGAATTAGGGTCAGGAGATTTCACCTGGAAGGTTTGTAACATGGTCATGTCTTTCTCCGTCCCTTATGTTCTCCCCGATGATGCATATTTCATATGCGGGAGAAAGGCGTACAAGTGGCTAGCCCCAAACTCTGAAGGATTGTGTTATATTGGAAAAGTATTGCCTGAAGTGATGACTGTTACACATGACAAAATGAAGGACATACACCGTGGTGCCCAAGCTCCTTATACTCACACTCACTACGAGCACCGGGTTAAAAGGCAACTGTCAGAAAGGTTAGAGCATCCGGCCTCTGATCTTATCCATGAATCCACCGGGATTCAGGTTCTGGTAGCGTTAGATTTCACTCGTACCGCTCGAGGAGTGATGAATTATAGATACATTTCCGCACTCGCCAATTTGTTAGATAATATCACTGAAATGTATGATGACACGTTTAGATACACTGGAAGAGAACTTCAGGCTTACAAAACAGAACTAGTTCAGCATAGGATGGTTCTTAATTATCTTACAGCAGTAACAGGCGGATATTGTGTTACCTTGGCAACACAGTACGGTATAAAGTGTTGCACGTATATCACCAATAGCACCGAGGATCCGGTAGAGGTCATAGACCAAAAGATGGATGATATTCTCCAATTAAAGTGGGAATTTCGTCGGAAACACAATCTCACCCTTGCTGCTGTAGGTAATGAGCTGACTGGTTGGGTGTCATGGTTGAACCCGCGAAATTGGTTCTCCGGTTTAGGAGACTGGGCTCAAGGAGTCATAATGGATGTTGGAAAGTTTCTACTGTGTATCTTGGGTGTCGTTATATCGTTTGGATTGATATTTAGATGCGGGCAGGCTTTGATGAGGTGCAAACAAAGTACGAAAGTGATGAGCTTGAGGAGTGAGGAAACTGTAATTAACCTGGATTTGATTTATGACCCAATGATAGAAACCAGAATGTGATGAAAAATGCGATTATACGGTCCGTTTCTTTCACCTGTTTTTCTGCTTTTCTCCAAGATACAAAGACCCCCTTGGACGAGAAAGTTGACGAGACGGTATGCAGACAAAGACCACAGACAAGACCAAAGATGAAGAAGATTTGACAACTTTAAATATGGACACTTGATGAACTTTGCCATGGATCCCCAGTTTCCCTAGAACTTTTAAATTCACGCTAGCCCAACATTTTTTGTAAATCTGATGGCTTAGACAAAGCTATTTGCTCATGCCTAAGGAGCAAAACAGCGCAAAGAAGACGACTCTCAACAGATACCGAAAACGACTTCGACGACAGATGTACATTTCCCTGACATAGAATATCATTGCATTTTCCATAAGTGTTCTTTATCTTCATCTCTACAACCCTCAGGTAATGACACACATAGTCGATAGGGAATACAGGCACAGATATCAGCAACCACATACCTCCCCCATTCATGTATCATCAACTAAAATGTGCATCCCCATTTTGTTGCAACCACAGCCGAAATGAGCTCGGTAGAGTTTGACAGCCCATCCACAGACCCTTAGTACGGGATAAGAAGGAATTCAAATGTATACTTCGCAATACCTCGAAGCTTGATTTACCACACGTACGGCACGATGATACATGACCCTCCAAACATGGACTCATACACACATGCTTCTGCTTTCTCACTAGGTCATACCCTTTTCACACCTACTCCTCTCTTCTTCCTTACCCCACCATGGAAATCAATTAACCCCTGACTTACATTTTTCTCCTTAAATATTTTGTGGCAGTTATTATTGACTGCCAAAGGGTAGACTGTCGAAGTCAGAAAAATGTCTCAATGCACACTGCCATATTTGCACCGCACACTGGTCCGTGCTGCGCGTGCGTACGCTCTCCCGTGGAGGCGCATACCCGCAATAGCGTGCACACGCAGGCGCGGTATGCGCATTTACGGTAGAGTTTATGTGATCGTAGCGTGCGACTCATTCGTTACAAATGTTCACAATTAATGTAGTTTATAGATTATGGTCCCTTTGATAGATTCTGAAAGTTTGGTTAAAATACAATGTCCCAGAGTTGAGGAATCCCTCTTTGCATCGCACGAAGGGTCTAACAGGAATCATACTGCAGTGTTTGGTACCCATCGGAAGAGTATTTAATTAGCAATATTCCGGTGTTGGTTTGGAGCAGATTAATTGCTCGTGCGAATAGTTATGGACATAAGAAGTTATGTGCATTTACTATTATTTATTCTTACAGATATCAGTAGGTATCAGTGGCTCTTTGACCTTAGAGATCCCCCAAACAATAGTTTGCATGTTAAGAGGGCCTCATACCTACACATGCATAAGGTAAACGCATGAATAGTAATTGAAGATCAATTGTACTCCAAATCAGAATCTTTCCCGCAGACGGAGTACAATAGTCTTTAATTACACTGAGCTTTTGAGACTCAATGAGGAAGGCCAACACCTGTGTTTACAAGTGGGGCTGGATTTGTATACAGGAGAATGAGGGCTGAGATGTCATTGTCTCAACTGAAAGTGGACATCATGAATATAGAACAAAACCCAGACAGGAATGTGTTGGTCATCACCCATTGTGTTACATAACCAAGGCCACTGATGCAGCTGGCTCACATGCTGGGAGGGACACACACTTCCTGTGGTTGACACACCCCCACAGCTGGAATGCAGGTATGATATACCCACTGGAGATCACAGGGCTGACTCTCTCACTCAGAACTAAGCTAGCATCAAGCAGCATGGCGGCTACATCCCCGGGACAGAATTCCTTCCCAAAGGCTAAGTATAGAATCACATGGCTATAGAAGGAAATATAGACATATTGCTTTCTGGTTTAAATAGGATATTGTAACTTGGCTGGGATGATTGTTGGGTGTTTGTGTTGGTGCCCTGTGGAATCTGTGATGGTAGCTGGGATCTTGTTAATCATAAATACCACCATGCAGTACTTTTGAATATGTGCTGGTAGCAATGGCAGGCTGATACTTGTGAGTACATTGTGATCTGGTCTTGTGATGAATATGCTCTGGTTAGTGAGATACTGAAGTTGTTTGGGATGTGAAATTATGAGATGGTTCTAGGAAGTTGGATTACATTGTGAAAGGTGATTTAGATGGTTTGGAATTGTAAAATCAGAACATATGCATTGTTTTGAGGCTTGGACTTTGGAATAAAATGGAGTCTTGTGTTTTCTGCTATGTGATTGTGGTGCCATGTGTTTGGACCTGCAAATCTAAAATGGCTGCTGCTGGATGTCTTCCCCTCCCCCTTTCAGGCATGTGGTGTGGTCTTTGGAATCAAGTGGAGGTTTCTCAAAATGGAGTCTAGCTTCCATCCCAGGCTGTATTCAGCATTGACTAACTGCGCAGCGATTGTCTCTCACATGTGTAGTTTTATCTGCAACCATGTTGTCTCTTATTTAATGCAATCATTGTCTTTCTGTGAGCCAATCTCTCTCTCTCTCTCTCTCTCTCTCTCTCTCTCTCTCTCTCTCTCTCTCTATCCCTCTCTCCTCTTTTCTCTTATATATCTCATAGTATTATAGCATTGTATTGTATTGCATTTAGGTCAGTGTAGTATTGTCTTTTTGTATTTATTGTTTAGTTCTGTGGTTAGGAGGTCTCTGTTATATTGTAGTGTATCATATGTACTGTTATCCCCTTTTACAAGTATATTAGATATAATACAGTTAATAGGCTTTGGAAACCTAAACCAGGATCTGTGTATTTTCTATAGTGTTAAGTGTTCACTTGAGCGTCGGTGACGCTCAAGCAGCTTTGTAGGTAGCCAGGTTACACAAGGTTGCACTTACACCCTGTACTCACATTAAGGTATTCTGTGTATTTCATCGGTATAAGGTTTTAACATAAAGGTATAGTGTTGTGAGCGTCTGCATCGCTGGTGACCTCCTCGTGGTCTCTAGCGTACGCTACGTTACAGCAAATCTTTCCCCTAGACATAACCAATAACGTGTCCTGTGATCACTGGGCCGTGAGCGAACGTGACGCTTGAGCGTCTCGCTTACCGCTGAGCGATCGTTACGCAAATAGCGTGTCATTACGGTAGTTCTTAAGCAAACAGCGTACAGTGTTCTTAGCTTCATAAAGGGTTGATTATACGACAAAAGAATTTAGCATTGTCAGATGAGAAAGTGTTATGCACACCAGTACCTGCAGGAAAGTACTGGTGTCAGAACTGTTATGCAAAACAAATGGACTCACAGACAGACTGGGGAATATGACATAACGTACACAGAAGGTGATAGGGTAACAAAATACACACAAAGTGAACAGAGAAGCCCAGAGGCTAAGGAACTGGGTATCTCCCTTGTATTAGAAATGCTCAGATGGGAAAAGCAAGATGTTGTGTTTTAATACGTAGAGAACCCGAAATGCTGTTGCTAAGGGCAACAGCGAAACCCTAAAGGGTTACCAACGGGTGTGGCAGTAAACTCCTTGGTCAGAGTTGGAATGATAGACACAAGGAGAGTCTCCACAATCCTAATTCTCACTTGCAGTGCACAGGTTCAGCTTACTGCCACTAAACTGACCCCTGACACCTAGCACAGTGAGACAGGATTAGACAGGCAAGTCTTAGAATACAGCCGCAAACTTGCTAAGTTCACAGAGTAGTAACAGAACCCCAGCAAGCTAAACGACTGACTCCAGTCTTACTGCTAGGTCTGGATTGGCAGAGTGTAATACCAAATCCCCAGGCCTATTTGCAGTAAGCAACAAACAAATACAAAGCTACACAGTACTGGTTAACTTTCAGGAACTGACTAACCAACAAAGATTCAGCAGCATCTGCTTACCCTGAGAAGAGGCCTTATAAAGCAGGTGCTGTCCACGCCCCACTCAGACCTCACAGACTGTGAGCACAAAAACCAGCACCGGATCCCCTGCCGTGCACAGAGCCTATAACCACTGCACAGCAAAAGACCCGAACCGGAGTATCAGCTGCGCTCAGGTTACTCCGCTAGCACTTGTCTCCCGGTTGCCATGACGACGTGGCAGCACAGGGCAGGAGACCCTAACAGTACCCCCCCTCTGACGAGGGGTCAAAGAACCCCTACCACCGGGTTTATCAGGGAACTGCGAGAAGAAAGAGCGTATCAGTCTGGGGGCATGAAGATCACAACTGCGCACCCACGACCGCTCCTCCGGGCCATACCCCTTCCAGTGCACCAAAAATGACAGCCGACCCCGAACCACCTTGGAGTCAAGAATCCTTTCAACAACAAACTCCCTCTGGCCACGTATCAAAAGAGGGGAAGGTCTTCCACTGGAAGAAGGATTACTAATCGCCCGTTTTAAAAGGGAACAATGAAATGTTTTATTGATACCCAAAGAACGGGGCAGATCTAACTGAAATGCCACCGGATTGATAACCCTGGTGATCTTATAAGGGCCGATGAACCGGGGGCCTAACTTATGAGATGGCTGTCTCAACTTCAAATTCTTGGTAGACAACCAGACGAAGTCTCCTAATTTGAAGCTGCAGGGTCTTTTCCGCTTATCAAAAACCCTTTTGGTCACTAATGACACAGACACAAGGGCTTTCTTCACTTTCCGCCAAATACCTCTAAGGACCGAAACCACAGAGGAACCACCAGGCGTGGAGTCCAGGGGGTCAAAAGAATTGGCCTTAGGATGATGCCCATACACACAAAGGAAGGGAGAGATCCCTGTAGCAGAGTGAGCCGCGTTGTTATAGGCAAACTCCGCCATGGACAGATGAGCAACCCAGTCAGTCTGACACTTGGAGACATAACACCTGAGGAACTGCTCCAAGGACTGGTTCACCCTTTCAGTCTGCCCATTAGACTGCGGATGGTAGCCTGACGACAAGCTGACAGAAATCTGGAGATCGGAACAAAATGCCCTCCAGAATTTGGCCACAAACTGGGATCCGCGGTCAGAGACCACATCAAGTGGCAACCCGTGGAGACGCACAACATGCAGCATAAATAATTCAGACAGGCGTCTGGCCGATGGCAGCCCAACCAGTGGAACGAAGTGCGCCATCTTCGAAAACCTGTCAACGATAACCCAGATGGTTGTCATCCCCGAGGATTTGGGCAAGTCCACCACAAAATCCATTGAAATGTGGGACCATGGCTTAGATGGGATAGAGAGTGGATGTAATGGGCCAACAGGAACCCCTCTAGGAGTCTTATTTCGGGCACAGATGTCACATGCCCGAACCCACTGATCCACATCCTTAGCCACCGAGGGCCACCACACATCGCCCTAGATAGCAATTCCCGAGTTCTGGCAATACCCGGGTGACCTGCCGACTTCTTGGGAAATTCTGACTTCTGGCCTGACAGGATATTTCCCATCACCCTCAGGCCCTGAAGTTTTCCGGCTTTTCTGGGCATGATACTACCACATGACCTTTATTCCCACAGTACAAACACAACCCCTGCTGTTTCCTCCGCGTCTTCTCACGCGAGGAGAGGCGGGTAGCCCCAATCTGCATAGGCTCCTCGGAAAATTCCTCAGAGTCTGAGGTTCCCTTGGGAAGGAAATCTCAGTCTCCCTTTCAAGCCTACGCTCTCTCAGCCGTCTATCCACCCGGATGGATAACTGCATGAGCTGATCCAAGCTATCAGGCAAGGGATATTGTACCAGTTGGTCCTTTATCTGGTTAGAAAGACCTCTTCGGTACTGGTGTCTCAGGGCTGGGTCATTCCACTGGGTATCATGGGCCAACCTCCAAAACTCCGTACAGTAAACCTCAACTGGCCTTCGCCCTTGCTTAAGGATCGAAATCTGAGCCTCGGCTGAGGCCGTCTTGTCAGGGTCATCAGTGCCGTAAAAAAAAACATCAACACTTTTAAGCGACGGACAGTCAGGCTGCAACCCATATGCCCAGACCTGTGGGTCTCCTTGTAGCAAGGAAATCACTATGCCCACCCGCTGAATCTCCGACCCAGAAGACTGAGGCCTAAGCCGGAAGTATAGCTTGCAGCTCTCCTTGAAACAAAAGAACTGCGAGCGATCTCCAGAAAAACGATCCGGGAGATTTACTTTCGGCTCCTTAACCCCTGCAGGTGCTGCTGCTGCGGGAGCTCCGCCAGCAGCCTGGGAGGTGTGCATTTTAATGGACAAATCATTAAATTGTCGAGTCAGGACCTGCACCTGATCGACCACCTGTTGCAACGTATTTTGAGGGGTATGCTCCATATTCCCACAAAATTTCAACAGGAGTATTAGGCTACTGTTAGGGTCTCCTGCCCTGTGCTGCCACGTCGTCATGGCAACCGGGAGACAAGTGCTAGCGGAGTAACCTGAGCACAGCTGATACTCCGGTTCGGGTCTTTTGCTGTGCAGTGGTTATAGGCTCTGTGCACGGCAGGGGATCCGGTGCTGGTTTTTGTGCTCACAGTCTGTGAGGTCTGAGTGGGGCGTGGACAGCACCTGCTTTATAAGGCCTCTTCTCAGGGTAAGCAGAAGAGGCCTTATAACAGAAAGCCCATTATCATGCCTGGGCAAAATACCAAAAAAGCCACCTCTTCGGTGTGGAATTATTTTTCCACAAATCCGGACAACAGGTGTCAAGCCATCTGTTGCCTTTGTCAATCCATAATAAGTAGGGGTACGTATTTTAACCACCTAGGAACATCCTCCCGTATACGTCACCTGCAGCGCATTCATCAGAAGGCATTGTCAAGTTCAGAAACTTTAGGTAAGAGCATAAGTAGTCAATTGACACCTAAATCCCTTCTTCCTGTTGTACCCAAGCTCCTGCAAGCCACACCACCAACTCACTCAATGTCAATTTCCTCCTTAGTCAGGAATGTCAGTGTTTCTGCAGGCTATGTCATTGGGATGACTGACGAGTCCTCTCCTAACTGGGATTCCTACAGAAGATCCTTGGGTGGTATGCCTACTGCTGCCATTGCTGCTGGGAATTGTTAGTCATCCTAGAGGGGAAGTCAGAAGACCACTTGTACTACTTCAACTAAGCAATTGACTGTCCAACAGTCCTTTGCGAGGAAGATTAAATATGACAGCAGTCACCCTGTTGCAAAGCGGATTGCTGAGGCCATAACAAATATGCTGGTGTTAGACATGCATCCAGTATCCGCCATAAGTGCAGTTGGATTTAGACAGCTGATGGACATTCTGTGTCCTCGATACCAAATCCCATCTAGATTCCACTTCTCTAGGAAAGCAATTCCCGGACTGTACAGGGACATTAAAAAAGTGTCCTCAGTGTCCTGCGGTTGTACCCAGTGTCCACTTAACCACAGACATGTGGACAAGTGGAGCAGGGCAAACTAAGGACTACATGACTGTGACAGTACACTGGGTAGATTTATTGCCTCCCGCAGCAACAACAGCGGCCGCACCAGTAGCAGCATCTCACAAATGCCAACTCGTTCCTAGGCAGGCTACGCTGTGTATCACCAGTTTCCATAAGAGGCCCACCGCTGACAACCTCTTACGGAAACTGAGGGACATCATCGCACAATGGCTTACCCCACTTACTGGGGATCTGTGATATCGGACAATGCCACCAATATTGTGCGTGCATTACATCTGGGCAAATTCCAGCACGTCCCATGTTTTGCACATACAATTAATTTGGTGGTGCAGAATTTTTTTTTAAACGACAGGGGCGTGTAGGCGATGCTGTCAATTGCCCAAAAAATTGCAGGCCACTTTCGACAATCAGCCACAGCATGCCGAAGACTGGAGCGCCAGCAAACACTCCTGAACCTGCCCTGCCATCAGCTGAAGCAAGAGGTGGTAATGAGGTGGAATTAAACACTCTATATGCTTCAGAGGATGGAGGAGCAGCTAAAGGCCATTCAAGCCTATACATTCACCTACGATACAGGCAAAGGAGGGGGAATACAACTGACTCCAATGCAGTGGAGAATGATTTCCGTATTTTTCAAGGTTCTCAAACCCTTCAACTTGCCACACGTGAAGTCATTTCAGACACTGCCAGCCTAAGTCAGGTCATTCCCCTCATCAGGCTTTTGCAGAAGCAGCTGGAGAAACTGAAGGAGGAGCTAATACGGAGCGATTTCGCTAAGTATGTGGGACTTGTGGATGGAGGGTTTATATCTAAAGAAGCCTTAATGTGTGGCGCACTCTTTTTTGTTTATGTTTCATGAATAAATGAAAACATAACTTTTATTATTTTTATTTAAGATAGATGACATAAGGCATGACATAAGGCAATTGATTGTCAGCCGGGAAAGACAAAAGATTAAGGAAAGATATAAAATAACTTATATACCAGCACTACCTATGTATGGGTATATAGGTAGAGCAATTAAACATCTTAGTGATATTTGGTGGACCCCTTTCTTTGAAAGTAAAGCATTCATAACCTAGAACCAGAAATAACGACACTGAGACTTGAATTTTGGCAGAAAATTGCTAGCTATTTATTTGTCCCTATCCATTAGGAAACCTGTAATAAAGAAATTAATTTAATATGCCGCTCCAGCTGGCATATGGTGGCGGCCCAAAAGAACAGCTCAATTAATCTGAATTAACCTTAAATAACTAACCCTATAAATTTACTAAAACTTACTATAAACCGGTAATAGGTGACAACTCAACCCCCACAGTGACTACCCACCGCTCCTGGGTGCCCTGCCGCTGCCTTCCCGGACGGGTGGTCAAGCGGCCATAAGTCGATAGAGGTGAGTGCACCTAAACCACAACAAACTGTAAAAACACTACAGTTTTCTCTACAATACAAAACTGCCGTTCTTTTCCGCCAACAGCGAAAGACTCATCCCCAAAGTCTTTCGCACCGCCACCATAAACCTACCCTAACTCCTGCAAAGCGAAACCTAGATCCTCCAGAAAAAACATCATCCCCTCATTGGATAGATGTACTCCATCGCGCCGGAAAAGGTGGCTGTCTCTGAACCGTATCCTCGGGTGGCGAACCACCCTCCCACCGTGGGACAGCACCCACTTTGCCACCGCTCCGTTCACCTTTTTCCGGGCCTCATCAATCCGGCGACCATCCGCCACACCCCTCCAACACAATCTTGGCACCATCATGGAAAAAACCAACACACAATTGGTCCATGCCGCGGTCACACTTGCCAGATCCTGTATCATGACCCACCGCAGATCCAAGGATGTCCTCTTCTCCAGGTTGTTGCCACCTAGATGGACAACCAAAACCCTAGGGACTCCATGCTTGCTGGCCTGACTCACTAACCTACTCCTCAGCTCACCCCACATCATTCCTCGCCAGACAAGCCATCTGACACCCTGTGTTCCTAGCAATGCCTGAGACCCTTCCGAAGCCACAAACCTGGCCGCCCAGTAAATGTAAGAGTGGCCAACCACCCAAATGGGCAAATAGTCTTCGAACCATCCTGAAGGGAAAAAGAGGGGTAGAATTGATTACTAAGAGGCTTATTAATTGTTTATACTGAAGGATCTGCCAAAAAAGAAAACTTTAGATCTCGCCATTGCAGCAGTCACGGCCTAGCCGACTGCACCATGTTCCGTTGCCAATTTAAAGCGCAATTAAAGACACAAAGGGGAAAGATCAAATAAAACAAACAAAATAAAAAGGGAGGGGGGGGGGGGTATAAAATGGGAAACACATGTAATAACTCAGCTGGAGGTGAAACATAAAGACCTGCTGAGGGACTCTGATTAGACCAAATTAGCCGAATTATAGATTAGAATTCAGTCCGTCAAGTCAGGCAAAAAATCGCAAATAACTCCAGACCCCCGCTGCCGACTCATGCCAGCAACGGCGAGTAGCTAATCCCTGAGTAGGATAAAAAAAGGGGGAACACCAACAGATGCACAACACCATAAAATCACAGAACTGGAACAACATAATAACATTGCCATTTAAACAAAGCACCAAGCGCAAACCGACCTCTCATGTGACGGGGCGAATATATCGTCTGTAACTTGACGACTTCCATCGCCCCACCTCCTGGATTTCAGTTCTGGAGCAACCCGCCGCAGCAGCCGACGTCGCTGCGCCTATGCGAAAGGAATGGGTACCGAAAGCAGTGGGTGGGAGGCCCAAGCCCGCCAAACAACGACTCAGCATCCAACGAAACTGGTATTTCGTGACTGGCAGCCCATCATAATGCAACAGCCAAGACCCCTCCTTAACGGGTCGCACCACCACATATTGCCTTGCCAGACCAACTGGGCAAACGCTCTCCTCTAGCGCTGGAACCATTGTAACCCAGCGCCCTCTCCCCACTTGATCCGTCTTGGAGCGTCACAACCTGCACAGCAAGGACCTCTCACCCACTACCACGTCCCCGACCAGCATGCACGAATCTGCTCTCTTGGAAGGCGCTACCAACTCAGAAACTCGAAAGGCCCCGTGGTAAGCCATTGAGAACGCCAAACTGAACAAAAGCGTCTCAAACCTGGACGACGCGACTCGCCCTACCGCCTCGATGACGGCCGGCAACAAAGCCGCATCGATGGGCCGCCTCCTATCCGGTGGCGACGGCGCAACTCGCGCCCACCCTTTCATTGCCTTCCACAGAACCTCGCTTTTCGTTACGTCAGGGACGCCTCGCAGCTTGCAGAAAAATGAGATGCCTGCCAAATACCGCGATACCACTGCTCGTGACCTACCGGAGACGTAAAGCTGCCACATAAAAGAAAGCATCAGCCGATGCCTGCTCTTACCTTGATGTTGACGCCCTTGGACAAACTCCTCCCATTCACTCCAAGCTTGTCCGTAAGCCTTGAGCGTGGCCGGCGCGATTGACCGCAACGCTAGACCCTCCAGTCCGGCCCGATCACCTGCCAAACATAACCAGGACAGTGAAAACCTTGCTCTTCGGCCTCAGGTGCCAAATCCCCAAATCTCTCCCACTGTCCACGCGACAACGCGTCTGCGATTCCGTTTTCCAAACTGGGCACGTGTTGCGCCCGGAACCATAGGTTCCTACGCAAGCACGTCAAAAGCAATTGTCCGAGCACCCGCAGCACCACTAGCGATTTCGCCCTCTGGTTATTAATCGCATGCACCACGCCCAGATTATCGCACCTGAACACTATGCTGCGGTTAGCCAACCGATCGCCCCAAACTTCCAACGCTACCATAATGGGAAAAAGCTCCAGCAGCACCAGATCTCTTGTAAGACCCTCGCTATGCCAGTTTCCCGGCCAAGATGCCGCACACCACGATCCCACCAAAAAACAACCGAATCCAGAGGCACCTGCAGCATCGGTAAAAAGCTGCAAACTCTCGCTGTCAACGGCTGGCGCTTGCCATATGCTCACCCCGTTGAAATCCTCCAGGAACGAAGCCCAGACGGCCAAATCCCTTTTTAATTCAGAGGACAATCGAACTAAATGATGCGGCCTGGCACACCCTGCCGTTGCCCTTTCAAACTTTCGGCAGAAAACCCTGCCCATCGGTATTACCCGACAAGCAAAGTTCAGCATGCCCAGCAAGGACTGCGCCTGCCGCAGCGTGACTTTACGCGAGCCGTTGAAACGGCAAATAGTTTCGCGGAGCTTTGACACTTTGTCCTGGGGCAGGCGACACTCTCCCGCCACGGTGTCAATTTCAATCCCCAAAAATGATAGGCAGGAGGCCGGACCCTCCGTTTTATCCCTGGCTACCGGGACACCGAAGTGGTAAAAAAGAGCCCGCCTGCTAAACAGCAAGTCGCCGCACCTTGTGTCATTAGCCGGTCCCGCACACAGGAAATCATCGAGGTAATGTGCAACCCCGTGACCGCCTGACGTCGACTCCACGCACCAATGAAGAAAAGTGCTAAAGCGCTCGAAAAACGAGCATGAAACGGAACATCCCATCGGCAGACATTTGTCGATGAAATACTCCGCCCCAATCCGGAAACCCATAAAACGGAATGAGTCCGGATGCAATGGCAGTAATCTAAAAGCTGACTCAACATCAATCTTAGCCATGAGGGCCCCGCTCCCGTAGCCGCGGACCATCTCCAGCGCCTCGTCAAATGACTGATACACCACCGAGCAATAAGCCGGTGGTATTGCGTCGTTGACCGATGCCCCTGGCGGGTAAGAAAGATGCTGAATGAGCCGAAAAGATCCTGGAGTCTTCTTTGGTACCACCCCGACCGGGGAGATGACCAAGTCATCCACCGGGGGTGACTTAAACGGCCCCTCCATCCTACCCAACCTGACCTCCTTATCCACTTTCTCCCGTAACACCGTCGGCAAGGTTCGGGCAGACTGAAGGTTCCTGTGCGCGCGCACGGACACTTCGCTTGCAACAGGCAAGCGAAAACCGAACTTAAAACCGTCTAACAAAAATTTTGCATCCCTTTTATTGGGATACAGACCCAACCATTTACCCATCGTTTCCAACTTAACTGGCGTTGGTGCTCTGCTGAGCGGTCCCGCTCGCGGCCTGCTTAGGGTATGGTTGTTTCCCCCGATTTCCCTGTCGTCCCCCCTTGAAACAAGAGGAGGCTGGGTGGGTTCCACCGCACTGCTGGCAAGAGTGACGAAAACGACACTGTTTGCCAAATGAACATGTTCCGCTGTTAAAAGCGAAGCATTTCCCTCGAGGGGCAGACCGCCCGCCCATGCGAACGGCCAATCCGCCTGTCTTGGCAAATCCCCCGTCCGCGCCCGTTCCCTGCGCTGAGGACCCCCCGCGACGCCCACCTGCTCCCTGTTTCTGGGTTTCCTCCTCCCGCTGGGATGCCCGGGTCACTTTGAGCCAGACCTCCACGTCTTTGAACCCAAAATCCATAACCCGTAGCCCGTCCTGCTTCTCCCGAAACTCTTGGTCATATCGCCGCCATTCCGAGCCCGAGGATGTGCGCTGCATGTCGTGCACGAGATGAAGGTACCGGATGATATTCATGTGCTCTTCCGACCTGTCCTCCAAATAGCAAGCCGCAAACACCCAGAAACCGGCCAGCCAGTTATCAAAAGACCTGAAAGCTTCTGCCCCCATGCCCTTCGTAGCGGCCGCCGTTTTGTAATCTTTCTTCATGGCCTTAGTCAAACCGAATAAGTCCACAAAGTCACCTCTACGTATCTTTTTGCGGCAGCTGTCTCGCAGCCCCCGCATAACTGCGGTGTACTCGCAGCGCACTACCCCCGGCAGATCGCGCCGCTTCTTTGCCCTACGCTCCTCTTCACTAATTCGCCTGCGCCGCTTATGCCTCTTCTGCTGTTTTGCTGCCCTTTTGGCAAGTTTCTCGGCCTCCTTCCTTGCCCTAGCAGTACTATCAGCGTCGGACGCTTGCGACGCCAAAGAAGAGGAGGAGGACGAAGAGCTACGCGAACTCGAGCTCGCGGTGGAAATTGATATAGACTGTACCAACTCACCGGATGCTATCGACCTCTCCGACCCGGATTCTTCGTTTTCTTCAGTCCAATCATCGTCCACCACGAAATCTGCCAGATCCCTTTCACCTCGGCCCTCTGTGGAAGACAAAACAGAAGAGGGCCCGGCCCGTGCTTGCGGCGCACGCCGGGCACCCCGCGTGGAATGCGCAGCGACCGTGCGCCCCTGCTGCTCCCGGTCTGGCCCTAGCTCCAGCTCCGCCGCAGCGGCCCCCAGCTCTCGGCATGCTCGTGCCACTCGCTGCGCCGCTGATGCCCTTCGAGAGCCAGACCCCCTGCGTCCCGCAGCCTGGCCGAAATCCGCCATCGCCCTAGGGGAGGCCACTGCAGCTAATGGCCCCAGAGCCTCCACCACCGTGGCCAGAGCTGACGCTATGGCCCCAGGAGGATCCCGTGCGGCGCGACCCCCGGAAACGCCGCCCGAAGGACGACCGGTCCTTGGTTGGGCGCGAGCCCGCGCCCACCGACCGCCCGATGCGCCCCGGGGACCCTGCCCCTCATGTTCTAACCTGAAGGCAAGTGCCCCCCGGCCGGCCCAGCCGCTCTCAATCTCCGATCCTTCCCCTTCCCCATCCAGGGAAGCAGAAGAATCCCCTGGTCCTGGGGAGGACCCGCTGTCGTGTGCAACGGCCCGTGCCGCGGCTCTGCGGCCGCTGACCCATTCCCTGTCTCCCCTTCCGCCGCGGGACCCGCTGCGTCCTGCGGTAAACACAGGGACCTGCTGCCCCCCCGCGCGTGCTCCCCCGCGTGTCACCTGACCAGCGGAGAGTGCACCCGCCTGCTGCTGGCGGCCACCCCTTGTTGATCCTGCTGTGCCCCCTTCACTTATCGCACTGTCCATGCGCCCAGCGCTGCCTACCCGAGGCACACGCTGCACCCGCCTAAAACTTTCTCTCCCCCTGCCGGATTCCGGCATCCGGGGAGAAGAAGAGGGTGGTCTGTGTGATGCTGGCGCCGCTGCGCGCGCACGTGCGCGGCCAGCGGCGTCCGGAGCGAGCGTGGGCGTGCGCGCACTTCGATCGCGCGTCCCACAACCTCCCGCCAACGGCCTCCCGCACTGCTCCTCCTCTTCGGCCGCCGCGTGAGGCTCATGCATAGGCCACGCGCGGCGACCGCCAGCTCCCTCAACCGTCCTCCCTCCCCGCCCGGCACGAACAGTCGGCCGCAGCGAGGAAGGAGAGCCAGTGTCTGCCGCTCTTGGGCGCCCCCCGCGGCGCGCGCCCGACATGATCCCGGGCTCGTCGGCTCCCGGAGGGGACGGCCGCCGCCCTCCGATACTCGAGCGGCCCGAAGGGACCTCTGGTCCCCCACGCCGCCCTCGTCCGGCCGGAGTGCCCGACTCGGCACCCGGCGGCGAGTCCGCCCGGGCCCCGTCAGCGCTGCCTGCGGCCGCGTTTGATGAGGCCCTAGTGGACGGGGCCCCGTCCCTCATGCCGGCCCCTGCCGCCTCAGAGCCCGCTCGGCCGTCCGACCCACGGTACCGAGCCGGGGCCCTTAGCACGCGCTGGGGGCGAGCGGACATACCAGCAGATAAAACTGGGAGGGGAGAAGTAGAATTAAATAGTAAGGGGATACTGGAGAGGAGAATACCAAAGTGAGGGTCACACTATATACTAGTGTCACAGTAAGAGTCAAACAATAAAACAAGATTTGCTTGCACTGCAGCACTCACCTAAAGCAAATCACCAAGAGACTTAAGATGGCCTCACCTTCCCTATATATAGCAAACCCTCCCCCTAAAGAAGGCTGTACTTTCCTCACAGCTGGGTCCACCCCTCCCCAGATGTTTAACTCTTTCCTCTCCTATACAGTCAATACTCTCTCCAACTGATATAAGCAAGTGAAACATTGAACATATATGTTTCTTTGTGCCTTTGAGAACGATCCCACTGTTATACATTATGGGGGTCATTCCGAGTTGTTCGCTCATTGACGATTTTCGCAACAGAGTGATTAAGGCAAAAATGCGCATGCGCATGGTTTGCAGTGCGCATGCGGTATTTTAGGACAAAACTTAGTAGATTTACTCACGTCCGAACGAAGATTTTTCATCGTTGAAGTGATCGGAGTGTGATTGACAGGAAGTGGGTGTTTCTGGGCGGAAACTGACCGTTTTCTGGGAGTGTGCGGAAAAACGCAGGCGTTTCAGAGAAAAACTGTCTGGAGAAATGGGGGAGTGGCTGGGCAAACGCTGGGCATGTGTGTGACGTCAAACCAGGAACGAAACGGCCTGAGCTGATCGCAGTGTAGGAGTAAGTCTCGAGCTACTCAGAAACTGCTAAGAAATTTTTATTCGCAATTCTGCTAAGCCAAGATACACTCCCAGGGGGCGGCGGCTTAGCTTGTGCAATGCTGCTAAAAGCAGCTAGCGAGCGAACAACTTGGAATGAGGGCCTATAGGTAGTAACACTGGGGGTAATCCTGAGTTGATCGCAGCTTGATTTTTGCTAGCAGTTGGGCAAAACCATGTGCACTGCAGGGGAGGCAGATATAACGTGCAGAGAGACTTAGATTTGGGTGGGTTATTTTGTTTCTGTGCAGGGTAAATACTGTCTGCTTTATTTTTACACTGCAATTTAGATTGCAGATTGAACACACCACACCAAAATCTAACTCTCTCTGCACATGTTATATCTGCCCCCCCTGCAGTGCACATGGTTTTGCCCAACTGCTAACAAAAACCCTGCTGCGATCAACTTAGAATTACCCCCACTGTCTCAACGTGTGATACGCTACGGGTAGTAACAAAGTGGTCATTATAAGATATAGTGGTTACCAGAAAAGGCCACTTAGGTTGTATGCAGCAGTAACGCTCTGCAGGGAACACTTAGGTTGTATGCAGTAGTAACGCTCTGCAGGGAGCACTTAGGTTGTATGCAGTAGTAAGGCTCTGCAGGGAGCACTTAGGTTGTATGCAGTAGTAACGCTCTGCAGGGAGCACTTAGGTTGTATGCAGTAGTAACGCTCTGCAAGGAGCACTTAGGTTGTATGTAGTAGTAACGCTCTGCAGGGAGCACTAAGGTTGTATGCAGTAGTAACGCTCTGCAGGGAGCACTTAGGTTGTATACAGTAGTAACGCTCTGCAGGGAGCACTTAGGTTGTATGCAGTAGTAACGCTCTGCAGGGAGCACTTAGGTTGTATGCAGTAGTAATGCTCTGCAGGGAGCACTTAGGTTGTATGCAGTAGTAACGCTCTGCAAGGAGCACTTAGGTTGTATGCAGTAGTGACGCTCTGCAGGGAGCACTTAGGTTGTATGCAGCAGTAACGCTCTGCAGGGAGCACTTAGGGTGTATGCAGTAGTAACGCTCTGCAAGGAGCACTTAGGTTGTATGCAGTAGTAAAGCTCTGCAGGGAGCACTTAGGTTGTATGCAGTAGTAACGCTCTGCAGGAAACACTTAGGTTGTATGCAGCAGTGACGCTCTGCAGGGAGCACTTAGGTTGTATGCAGTAGTAACGCTCTGCAGGGAGCACTTAGGTTGTATGCAGCAGTAACGCTCTGCAGGGAGCACTTAGGTTGTATGCAGTAGTAACGTTCTGCAGGGTGCAGCTATAAAACTATTTTTTCCTGAGATCACAATCCCGTTGTACGGTGTGTCGGTACGGCTGTGTCGACATGTTTGATGAGGAACATTATGTGGAGGCGGAGCAGTTGCCGATAAATGTGATGTCACCCCCTGCGGGGCAGACACCTGAGTGGATGGACTTGTGGAAGGAATTACGCGAAAGAGTCGACTCCTTACATAAAAAATTTGACGACATGCCAAATGCGGGACAGCCGGCTTCTCAGCTCGTGCCTGCCCAGGTGTCTCAAAGGCCATCCGGGGCTTTAAAGCGCCCGCTACCTCAGATGGCAGACACAGATGTCGACACGGATACTGATACCAGTGTCGACGACGATGACGCAAATGTAATGTCCACTAGGGCCACTCGTTATATGATTGAGGCAATGAAAAATGTTTTACACATTTCTGATGTAACCCCAGGTACCACAAAAAAGGGTATTATGTTTGGGGAGAAAAAGCTACCAGTAGTTTTTCCCCCTTCTGAAGAATTAAATGATGTGTGTGAGGTAGCGTGGGCTTCCCCCGATAGAAAATTGGTGATTTCAAAAAAATTACTAATGGCGTAAAATTTCCCGCCAGAGGATAGGTCACGTTGGGATACACCACCTAGGGTGGATAAAGCGCTCACACGTTTGTCAAAAAAGGTGGCACTACCGTCTCCGGATACGGCCGCCCTAAAGGAGCCTGCTGATAGAAAGCAGGAGGCTCTCCTGAAGGCTATATATACACACACGGGCATTATACTGAGACCAGCTATTGCTTCAGCCTGGATGTGCAGTGCTGCTGCTGCGTGGTCAGAATCCCTGTCAGAAAACATTGACACCCTAGACAGGGACACTATATTGCTTAACATAGAGCATATTAAAGACGCGGTCTTTTACATAAGAGATGCACAGAGGGATATTTGCCGGCTGGCATCTCAAATCAGTGCGCTGTCCATTTCTGCCAGAAGAGGGTTATGGACCAGGCAGTGGACAGGAGATGCAGATTCTAAAAGGCACATGGAAGTTTTGCCTTACAAGGGTGAGGAGTTGTTTGGGGATGGTCTTTCGGACCTAGTGTCCACAGCAACGGCTGGGAAGTCAGTTTTTTTACCACATGTCCCCTCACAACCAAAGAAAGCACCGTATTATCAGGTGCAGCCTTTCGTCCCCAAAAGAGCAGGCGAGGTAGAGGCGCGTCCTTTCTGCCCAGAGGCAGAGGTAGAGGGAAAAAGCTGCAGCATTCAGCCAGTTCCCAGGAACACAAGTCCTCCCCCGCTTCATCAGCTAAGTCCGCCGCATGACGCTGGGGCTCAACAGGCGATGCCAGGTACGGTGGGGGCCCGTCTCAAAAATTTCAGCACTCAGTGGGCTCGCTCACAAGTGGATCCCTGGATCCTTCAAGTGGTATCTCAGGGGTACAAGCTGGAATTCGAGACATTACCCCCCTGCCGTTTCCTCAAATCTGCCTTACCAACGACTCCCTCAGACAGGGAGGCTGTGTTAGAGGCAATTCACAAGCTGTATTCCCAGCAGGTGATAGTCAAAGTGCCCCTGCTTCAACAAGGACGGGGTTACTATTCCACAATGTTTGTGGTACCGAAACCGGACGGTTCGGTGAGACCCATTTTAAATTTAAAATCCTTGAACACATATATAAAAAAATTCAGGTTCAAGATGGAATCGCTCAGGGCGGTTATTGCAAGCCTTGAAGAGGGGGATTACATGGTATCTCTGGACATCAAGGATGCTTACCTACATGTCCCCATTTACCATCATCACCAGGAGTACCTCAGATTTGTGGTACAGGATTGTCATTACCAATTCCAGACGTTGCCGTTCGGCCTGTCCACGGCACCGAGGGTATTTACCAAGGTAATGGCCGAAATTATGATACTCCTTCGGAAAAAGGGAGTTTTAATTATCCCATACTTGGACGATCTCCTGATAAAAGCGAGATCCAGAGAGCAGTTGTTAGTGGGCGTAGCACTATCTCAGGAGGTGCTACACCAGCATGGTTGGATTCTGAATATTCCAAAGTCACAGCTGGTTCCTGCGACACGCCTACTGTTCCTGGGAATGATTCTGGACACAGTTCAGATAAAAAAAAAAAGTGTTTCTCCCAGAGGAGAAAGCCAAGGAGCTGTCGTCTCTGGTCAGAGGCCTCCTAAAACCGAAACAGGTGTCGGTGCATCACTGCACACGAGTCCTGGGAAAGATGGTAGCTTCCTACGAAGCGATCCCATTCGGCAGGTTCCATGCCAGAATTTTTCAGTGGGACCTTTTGGACCAATGGTCCAGATCGCATCTTCAAATGCATCGGATGATAACCCTGTCTCCACGGACCAGGGTGTCTCTCTTGTGGTGGCTGCAGAGTGCTTATCTCGTGGAGGGCCGCAGATTCGGCATACAGGACTGGGTACTGGTGACCACGGATGCCAGCCTTCGAGGCTGGGGGGCAGTCACATTGGGAAGAAACTTCCAAGGACTTTGGACAAGTCACGAGACTTCCCTACACATAAATGTTCTGGAACTGAGGGCCATTTACAATGTCCTGAGTCAGGCAAAGGCCCTGCTTCAAAACCAACCATTTCTGATCCAGTCAGACAACATCACGGCTGTCGCCCATGTAAACCGACAGGGCGGCACAAGAAGCAGGGCGGCGATGGCAGAAGCCACAAGGATTCTCCGATGGGCGGAAAATCACGTGTCAGCACTGTCAGCAGTGTTCATTCTGGGAGTGGACAACTGGGAAGCGGACTTCCTCAGCAGACACGACCTCCACCCGGGAGAGTGGGGACTTCATCCAGAAGTTTTCCAACAGATAGTAAACCATTGGGAAAAACCACAGGTGGACATGATGGCGTCCCGCCTAAACAAAAAACTAGAAAAATATTGCGCCAGGTCAAGGGACCCTCAGGCGATAGCGGTGGATGCTCTAGTGACACTGTGGGTGTACCGGTCGGTTTATGTGTTCCCTCCTCTTCCTCTCATACCAAAGGTGCTGAGGATAATAAGGAAAAGAGGAGTAAGAACGATACTCGTTGTTCCGGATTGGCCAAGAAGGTCTTGGTACCCGGAACTTCAAGAGTTAATCTCAGAGGACCCATGGCCTCTGCCGCTCAGGCAGGACCTGCTGCAGCAGGGGCCCTGTCTGTTCCAAGACTTACCGCGGCTGCGTTTGACGGCATGGCGGTTGAACGCCGGATCCTAAAGGAAAAGGGCATTCCGGAAGAAGTCATCCCTACGCTGATTAAAGCCAGGAAAGATGTAACTGCTAAACATTATCACCGCATATGGCGAAAATATGTTGCTTGGTGTGAGGCCAGAAAGGCCCCAACAGAGGAATTTCAACTGGGTCGATTTCTACACTTCCTACAGGCAGGAGTGACTATGGGCCTAAAACTAGGCTCCATTAAGGTACAGATCTCGGCTCTGTCGATTTTCTTCCAGAAAGAACTAGCTTCACTACCTGAAGTTCAGACATTTGTAAAAGGAGTGCTGCATATTCAGCCCCCTTTTGTGCCTCCAGTGGCACCTTGGGATCTCAACGTGGTGTTGAGTTTCCTAAAATCACATTGGTTTGAACCACTAAGAATCCTTGGATCTAAAATATCTCACGTGGAAAGTGGTCATGTTATTGGCCTTGGCTTCGGACAGGCGTGTATCAGAGTTGGCGGCTTTGTCATGTAAAAGCCCTTATCTGATTTTCCATATGGATAGGGCAGAATTGAGGACTCGTCCCCAGTTTCTCCCTAAGGTGGTGTCAGCTTTTCACTTGAACCAACCTATTGTGGTGCCTGCTGCTACTAGGGACTTGGAGGATTCCAAGTTACTGGACATAGTCAGGGCCTTGAAAATTTATGTTTCCAGGACGGCTGGAGTCAGGAAAACTGACTCGCTATTTATCCTGTATGCACCCAACAAGATGGGTGCTCCTGCTTCTAAGCAGACTATTGCTCGCTGGATTTGTAGCACAATTCAGCTGGCGCATTCTGCGGCTGGACTGCCGCATCCTAAATCTGTAAGAGCCCATTCCACAAGGAAGGTGGGATCATCTTGGGCGGCTGCCCGAGGGGTCTCGGCTTTATAACTTTGCCGAGCTGCTACTTGGTCAGGGGCAAACACGTTTGCAAAATTCTACAAATTTGATACCCTGGCTGAGAAGGACCTTGAGTTCTCTCATTCGGTGCTGCAGAGTCATCCGCACTCTCCTGCCCGTTTGGGAGCTTTGGTATAATCCCCATGGTCCTTACGGAGTCCCCAGCATCCACTAGGACGTCAGAGAAAAAAAGATTTTACTCACCGGTAAATCTATTTCTCGTAGTCCGTAGTGGATGCTGGGCGCCCGTCCCAAGTGCGGATTGTCTGCATTACTTGTATATAGTTATTGTTGAGCCATCTGTTGAGAGGCTCTGTTATGTTCATACTGTTGACTGGGTATAATATCACGAGTTATACGGTGTGATTGGTGTGGCTGGTATGAGTCTTACCCGGGATTCAAAATCCTTCCCTATTGTGTCAGCTCTGAGGTCTGGAGGAGGGTCATAGGGGGAGGAGCCAATGCACACCAGGTAGTCCTAAATCTTTCTTAGATGTGCCCAGTCTCCTGCGGAGCCGCTATTCCCCATGGTCCTTACGGAGTCCCCAGCATCCACTATGGACTACGAGAAATAGATTTACCGGTGAGTAAAATCTTATTTTATATTTCACTTGCTTATATCAATTATTGCTCTACCCATACATAGGTAGTGCTGGTATATCAATAATTTTATATCTTTCACTCATTTTTTGTCTGTCCAGGCTGACAATCAATTGCCTTATGTCATGCCTATTGAAAAAATAAGGTTGGTCATTCCGAGTTGTTCGCTCTGTATTTTTCTTCGCATCGCAGCGATTTTGACTGCGCCAAGTAAATTTGCTATGCAGTTAGGTATTTTACTCATGGCTTTTTCATCGTTCTGGTGATCGTAATGTGATTGACAGGAAGTGGGTGTTTCTGGGCGGAAACTGACCGTTTTATGGATGTGTGCGAAAAAACGCTACAGTTTCCGGAAAAAACGCGGGAGTGGCTGGAGAAATGGGGGAGTGTCTGGGCGAACGCTGGGTGTGTTTGCGACGTCAAACCAGGAACGACAAGCACTGAACTGATCGCAGATGCCGAGTAAGTCTGGAGCTACTCAGAAACTGCTAAGAGAGGTCTAATCGCAATATTGCGAATCCGTCGGTCGCAAATTTAAGCTAAGATTCACTCCCAGTAGGCGGCGGCTTAGCGTGTGCAAAGCTGCTAAAAGCAGCTAGCGAGCGAACAACTCGGAATGAGGGCCAAGATTTTAAACCTACCGGTAAATCTTTCTCTCCTAGTCCGTAGAGGATGCTGGGGACTCCGTAAGGACCATGGGGATAGAAGGGCTCCGCAGGAGACATGGGCACTAAGAAAGAACTTTAGGTATGGGTGTGCACTGGCTCCTCCCTCTATGCCCCTCCTCCAGCCTCAGTTAGAGAAACTGTGCCCAGAGGAGACGGACAGTACGAGGAAAGGATTTGTTAATCTAAGGGCAAGATTCATACCAGCCCACACCATTCACACCGTATAACTAGGGAAATACGAACAAGATAACAGTATGAAACAACACAGCATCAGACCAAGACTGATGAAAACTGTAACATAACCCTTATGTAAGCAAAAACTATATACAAGTCTTGCAGAAGTAGTCCGCACTTGGGACGGGCGCCCAGCATCCTCTACCGACTAGGAGAAAAATATTTACCGGTAGGTTTAAAATCTTATTTTTTCTTACGTACTAGAGGATGCTGGGGACTCCGTAAGGACCATGGGGATTATACCAAAGCTCGCAAACGGGCGGGAGAGTGCTGATGACTCTGCAGCACCGACTGAGCAAACAGGAGGTCCTCCTCAGCCAGGGTATCAAACTTGTAGAACTTTGCAAAGGTGTTTGAACCCGACCAAGTAGCAGCTCGGCACAATTGCAATGCCGAGACCCCTCGGGCAGCCGCCCAAGAAGAGCCCACCTTCCTAGTGGAATGGGCCTTAACTGATTTTGGTAACGGCAATCCAGCCGTTGAATGAGCCTGCTGAATCGTGTTACAGATCCAGCGAGCAATAGTCTGCTTTGAAGCAGGAGCGACAACCTTGTTGGCAGCATACAGGACAAACAGTGCTTCTGTTTTTCTGACCCTAGAAATTTTCAAAGCCCTGACCAAATCAAGGGACTCGGAATCCTCCAAGTCTCGAGTGGCCACAGGCACCACAATAGGTTGGTTCATATGAAAAGATGAAACCACCTTAGGCAAGAATTGAGGACGGGTCCGCAATTCCACTCTATCCATATGGAAAACCAGATAGGGGCTTTTATGAGACAAAGCCGCCAATTCCGACACTCGCCTAGCCGAAGCCAAGGCTAACAACATGACCAATTTCCAAGTGAGATATGTTAATTTTTCCGTTTTAAGTGGTTTAAACCAGTGCAACGTAAGGAAACTCAACACAACGTTAAGGTCCCAAGGCGCCACCGGAGGTACAAAAGGAGGCTGAATATGCAGCACTCCCTTCACAAAAGTCTGTACTTCTGGGAGAGAAACTAATTCCTTCTGAAAGAAAATGGATAGGGCCGAAATCTGAACCTTAATGGAGCCTAATTTTAGGCCCAAATTCACTCCAGTTTGTAGGAAGTGAAGGAAACGGCCCAGATGGAATTCTTCCGTAGGAGCATTCCTGGCCTCACACCAAGAAACATACTTTCGCCATATAAGGTGATAATGTTTAGCTGTCACGTCCTTCCTAGCCTTTATCAGAGTAGGAATGACCTCATCCGGAATGCCCTGTTCCGCTAGGATCCGGCGTTCAACCGCCATGCCGTCAAACGCAGCCGCGGTAAGTCTTGGAACACACAGGACCCCTGTTGTAACAGGTCCTGTCGTAGAAGTAGAGGCCACGGATCTTCTGTCAGCATTTCCTGCAGATCCGGATACCAGGCCCATCGCGGCCAATCTGGAACAATGAGAATTGTCTGTACTCCTCTTTTTCTTATTATTCTCAATACCTTGGGGATGAGAGGAATAGGAGGAAACACATAGACCGACCTGAACACCCACGGTGTCGCTAGGGCGTCCACTGCCACCGCCTCTGGGTCTCTTGACCTGGCGCAATACCTCTGTAGTTTTTTGTTTAGACAGGACGCCATCATGTCTATCTGGGGCAGGCCCCACTGACTTGCAATCTGTGAGAAGACTTCCTGATGAAGTCCCCACTCTCCTGGATGTAGATCGTGTCTGCTGAGGAAGTCCGCTTCCCAGTTTCTTGACTTGACCAAAGACCTTGAAAATTTCTTCCCTGTGTGACTGCTCCCCAACCTCGGAGGCTCGCGTCCGTGGTCACCAGAACCCAGTCCCGAATGTCAAATCTGCGACCCTCTAGAAGGTGAGCACTCTGCAGCCATCACAGGAAAGATACCCTGGCCCTGGGGGACAGGGTGATCAACTGATGCATCTGTAGATGAGACCCGGACTACTTGTCCAGTAGGTCCCATTGGAAAGTCCTCGCATGGAACCTTCCGAAGGGAATGGCCTCGTAAGACGCCACCATCTTTCCCTGGACTCGAGTGCAGTGATGCACTGACACCTGTTTTGGCTTCAATAGGTCCCTCTGTCGTAAGATAAACCCTTTTCTGGTCCGTATCCAGAATCATGCCTAAGAAGGTGAAACGAGTCGTAGGAACCAATTGTGACTTCGGGATATTGAGAATCCAGCCGTGTTGCTGTAACACCTTCAGAGAAAGTGACACGCTGTTCAACAACTGCTCTCGTGATCTCGCCCTTATGAGGAGATCATCCAAGTACGGTATAATTGTGACACCCTGCTTGCGCAGGAGCACCATCATTTCCGCCATTACCTTGGGGCCATGAAAAGCCTGTCAAAGTCAGAAAAATATCTCTATGCACACTGCCATATTTGCACCTCACACTGGTCCGCGCTGCGCATGCGTGCGCTTTCCCGTGATAGCGCATACCCGCTGTTGCGTGCACCCGCTCGCACTCGGTATGCGTATTTACGGTAAAGAGTATGTAGTCGTAGCGTGCGACCCAATCGTTACATATTTTCACAATTAATGTAGTTTATAGATCATGGTCCCTTTGATAGATTCTGAAAGTTTGGTTAACATAGAATGTTCCTGAACAGAGAGATTCCTCTTTGTATTGTACGAAGGGTCTAACAGGGGTCATACAGCAGTGTTTGGTACCCATCGGAAGAGTATTTAAATAGCAATATTCCGGTGTTGGTTTGGAGCGGATCAATCGCTCGTGCGAATAGTTATGAACATAAGAAGTTTATGTTCATTTACTATTATTTGTTCTTACTTAATCATGCGGCGGGAAACCTAGTTTCCCACCCACCTGAACAGTTGGAAACAGTCACAGCCCACCTGTATGAAACAACCTATGACCTTTTGTTATAATGCGAAGCCGAATTCCTGTGTCCAATGGACGATAAGATTGTAGGGACCATTAGATTGCATTGTGTGTGGAGCATAAAAGACGGGCCTGTGGCATCCAGCTTACACTTCTCTTCAAACGGTTCTCATTGCTGATAATCGGGAAGCTGGATGTCCAGAGGCGCTTGCGATCGTTTCCCCTTATGCGTAAGTTTTCTCCGTAATCATATTGTCTTACTGTGAGACATCTCTCTCTCTCCATCTCTCTCTCTCTTCTCTTTCTCTCGTATTTTCCTTTAATAGTATTGTATTATATTTCCTGTATGGTTATCTGGTTAGTTGGTTTATGTTATACTGTAGTGTATACTTTGTACTGTGATTCTTTTTGCAAGTAATAGTCATAATACACATAATAGGTTTCGGACCCTAAGCCAGGTATCTGTGTATTCTTTATAGTGTTAAGTATTCTCTGAGCGTCGGTGACGCTCAAGCAGCTTTGTAGGTAATCAGGTTACACAAGGTTGCACTTACACATTGTCTCCACACTAAGGTTTACTGTGTATTTCATTGCTGAAGGTATAGATATAAAGGTTTAACGTTGTGAGCGTCTGCATCGCTGGTGATCTCCTCGTGGTCCCGAGCGTATGCTACGCTATAGCTACTCATTACGTTAGTCGGCAGCCAATAGCGTGCCTGCCTGTGATCACTGAGCCGTAAGCGAACGTGACGCTTGAGCGTCTCGACTACGGCTGAGCGATCGCTACGCAACTTGCGTACCCTTACGGTACTTCTTACGTAGATAGCGTACAGTGTTCTTAGACCTCTTAAAGGGTTATAAGTACGATAAATAATTCAGCTTTATCAATTGGGGGCTCGCCCTGTCCTTCACATATCTGCACTAGGTAGATCAGCAGACATTATCCCTCAGCAAAGGGCGGGAGGTTGTCTCGTAGTGCTGACGGGATAAGCGTCTGCTTCGCTTAGATAACGAGTGCTGAAGGAATCCGGGAACCGGAGGTAAGAACAAAACGCTAAGTGTCTTTTTAAACTGTCTATTTTTCTTCTGTCTTGCGTATACACGCACGCATACATATATCTGCATTTCTTTTTCATTTTCGTATATCACTATCCTGTCTGCCAGTTTTATAGTTGATAAAAGTGCTAAAAGAGATTTGCTGTTATTTCATAGTTTAAGAATAGAGGTAACATAGTTAAAGTGTAGACAAACACACAGTTTTGCCTGGGAGATAGGGCGAAGTCAGTGTGGTGTGTGGTAGATGATCAGGGATCATCTACATTGATAAAAGTATAAATTGTGTTACGGTGGATCTTTGTTTTGCGTACACGTGTCCCTAACAAAAGACTTGTGTACGCAATCCAAAGACAGACGCACGCAGCGTACATTACGCAACGGAGCGTCCGGTTACGCCCACGTAGCTCAAATCACGATAAAGCGATAAGTAACGCAACGCGATAAGTAACGCAAAGCGGTAAATAGCGCAACCGGCGATAAATAACGCAAGTCTATTTTTGGTGTCCGAAATTTAATTAACAGATCCTGCTCCTAATTGGTAACACAGCTGGGCTAAAGAAAAATTTCTGCGCAGAAATAGAAATAGAAGCAAAAGTGTACATGTGGTGAGTGAGTGTTTTCATACATTTTTTTCAATTTGGAGGTTGAACCAAAAGAAATCACCGAGTACTCGTGAGGAACATACGTGTAAGTGACATGCACGGTGGCTAGGGAGGCATCCTTGGTTAAACACAATATTTGAGCATTAGAGTATAGCGGACAAGTATAGAACAAGACCAGGAGGTCGTATAGAACAAGACCAGGAGGTCATAGTAGACCAGCAGGTCCAGGTACAGTAAACAAGGAAGTCCGCTATACAGTCCACAGGCACAACACCGAAAAGGGTTGGTGCAACACCCATATAGGCCATACAAGCTCGCTGAAGGAATTCGCAGCCGCAATTTTCGATTCCATTGGTCTTTCCGTACATAAGTTTAGTTGCTTGTGTGCTGAACGACTGTACCGCACGTAAGTGTGTACAGTAGTTAGTAATCTGACCTAGTACCATTAGAGTAAAGGGGTCACAAACGCTATTTGTACATTCTGACGTGATTTGTGTAATTTTTTATTTTTCAAGAAGGGAAGTTCGCTGGTCACTCAGGAACTATCTGACAACCCCACCTTTACTGGAAAGAGTAAGTGTTCTTCGGATAACCCTCGGATGTTCCAGTAAACAAAGGTTTTTATAGGTGCCCTGGGTCGAGTACGCCAGCACCATATCGGTGTGATCAGGTCGTATTGGTCGGCGTGGGCGAGCGAGTGAGGTGCTCGGTAAACTTCACCGCCTACCTATCGTGAATAATTTGGTTTTCTGTAAGGGTTCGCTGAAGACCCTGATATAGAGATCAGAGGTAGAGCAAGCAGACGCCTGCAGGTTATGGGGGCCAGTTGTTCAGGAAGGGGGCGATCAACCTCGGTTCGGGTTGACCCTGTAAACCGTCCAGTAGGATCGGCCAGGTATGTAATGTGTGAGAAATATGGAAGTCACACAGAGGTTTTATGTGATGAATGGGAGAGAATGACGGTACAAGACAGGGAGAAATTCCCAAGAATAGGTAGCTTCAGCCCAGAAGTGTTACAAAATTTAAGGAGGAGGATATGTCTCATAAAATCAACAAAGAGACGAATCCAGCATTATGATTATTTACAGTTGTGGCAACAGGAAGGTGAGATACAGAGAGGTTTGGCTCAGGCGGCAGGATCTGGCTCTAACAGAAAACTGATTGCCACAGCCCCGCCGCCACCATATATAGCAGGAGAGAAGTTGATTGCGGAGAAAGACGTACAGGGGTGTAAAACACAATCACTTAGTAACTGTGTAAATGTTAAGGATAATGTTAACCCATTAACCCATGCAAGTATTAACCCGTGCAAGTTGTACCCTGTTTTGAACTTTCCTCAGGAGTGTGATCAAGAGGACGAAGCGGCAACAATTTCAGCGCTCTCTCTCGCTGCCACCATAGCAGAGACCACAGTAGGCACAGCTCTACCCACGAGATTAGCAAAGGCCCCTAGCGGAGGGATAGGTGAGGTCGTATCGACTGGTAAGTACGGCACCATGCATTATACTGAAACAATTTCACCACAAGCTGTAGAATCTACACAGAATGAGGTTGTTAGAGTTAACCCTGTTAGAGTAATAGCAGTTCCCAATGGGAAAACAGATGTATCAGGAGCCACTCCCATAAGGAACATTGCCATGTACAGCCCATTTTCCCGAATGGAATTAAGGACCATAGTGTCTGAATTCCCTGACCCTAGAAAAGATTTAGTTGCCAGTCAAAAATATATCACAGACTTAGGAAACACTTTAGAGCCCAATAATAAAGATTGGCAGATATTGCTAAGAGCTTGTTTACCCTCCAATGTCGACTCAGCTCAATTCTTAGCTGATTGTGGATTAGATCTGGATGTACCTCTTACAGATGTGTACAACAAAGATAACGTAAGAAGGATAAACTTACAGTTAAAGGAGTATTTCCCAGCAGTTGTTAAGTGGAACAAAATATTCTCCATTAGACAAAAAGAGTCAGAAACAGCTGCAGAATATTTTCACCGGGCACTATTAGAAATGGCAAAGTACACTGGTATAGAGGATATTAGGACCAATCCAAACCATCAAGAAGTAGCAGTATCTGTACTAATGGATGGTTTGAAGGAAACATTAAAGGCAAGGGTACAGACCACACAACCATGTTGGCGAGGTCTGTCAGTGTCCACTTTGAGAGAGGCTGCTATTGATCACGACCGAAACATCATCAGACACAGGGAGTCGCAGAGTGATAAGCTAATGTCAGTAAGTATACAGGCTCTGACCACAAAGCAGCCTGCGTATGTACCACCGAATCCTGTGGGTAAGTCAACTGTGGTAACATGTTATTCTTGTCACAGACAGGGACATTATGCACGAGACTGTAAAGCGAGAAATTCGCAAAGACCATACCAACCCCCTAGACAACGACACGACACACGACATTGGGAGCAAGGTCCGCAGAAACGGAGTTATGAGCCACATACAGGGGAAACAAAAAGATACCCCCCGAACAGAGACTGGCATGCCTCTGGTAGTTCCCAGCTAACTCCCTCACAAGTAGTTGCTGCCAGCGGGATTCAGGGAGGTCACCATACCCAATAGGGGTGTGGCCATACCTGTAATCTGCAGCCAGTAAAATTGATTGCCAACCTTGGAAGTGAACCCGAGATCGCAATTAATGTAGCTGGTAAAACTTTAAACTTTCTTGTAGACACAGGGGCGGCCAAGTCAGTGATAAATTCGACAGTGGGCATGAGAACCACTGGTAGGACAGTTCCAGCCATGGGAGTAACAGGAGTAGTCCAGCACTACCCTGTTAGCAAACCAGCCGAGATTACAATAGGGCCTTTGCATACCAAGCATTCCTTTTTGCTGGCTGCATCGGCACCAACCAATCTCCTGGGAAGAGACTTACTGTGTAAAATGGGGTGCGTCATTTATTGTACTTCTGAAGGTGTATTCTTGGACATACCTGAGAATCACGCTCAGGAAGTGCGAGACATGTTAGACTCCCCATCAAAATTAATGTCACATACCATTATGACAAATAGGAATCCATCCCAAGTAGAAGAGATGACATCTCAGATACCAGAGTCACTTTGGACAAAAGACGGACAGGACACTGGATTAATGGCAAACGTAGCTCCAGTAGTTGTACAAGTAAAAGATGGTAGGATAGCTCCAAAAATCCCACAGTATCCTCTGAAGCCAGAGGTGGAGTTAGGAGTTTTCCCAGTGATAGAGCGCTTGCTACAACAGGGCATTCTGGTAAGAACGTCCAGCACAGCCAATAGTCCCATCTTCCCTGTTAAAAAGAGTGGGGGGAGGGGTTACAGGCTAGTGCAGGATCTAAGGGGGATTAACAAAATAGTTGAGAGTCAGTTCCCCGTAGTGCCAAATCCAGCTGTCATCCTAATGCAAATCCCTCCCACTGCCAAATTTTTCACTGTTATTGACCTCTGCTCCGCTTTCTTTTCGGTACCTCTGCACCCTGACAGCCAATATTTGTTTGCATTCACATACAGAGGAGTCCAATACACGTGGACTCGATTACCCCAAGGTTTCATAGATAGTCCAAGTATATTTTCTCAGGCTTTGCATGATTGTTTACAGTCTTTCCAACCAGAGAGTGGATCAGTATTGATACAGTATGTGGATGATTTACTGCTGTGTTCAGATTCACTGGAAGCATCCCTGAAGGATACGAAACAGCTCCTGTTTCATCTTTCAGACACAGGACACAAGGTTTCCAAAGACAAGTTGCAATTATGCCAAACTAAAGTAAAATATTTGGGACACTGTCTAACACAAGGACTGAGACACCTGACCGCTGATAGAATCCAAGCAATTAGAGACATGACTCTGCCACAAACCCAGCAACAGATCAGAACGTTTTTAGGAATGTGTGGGTATTGCCGTAATTGGATCCCAGGGTTTTCCATTTTAGCGTTACCTTTGCAGGAAATGGTCTCCTCAAACAAACCTGATCGGATTTCGCATACAGACGAGTCTGAGACAGCATTTGAGAGGCTCAAACAGTGCCTAACGCAGGCACCAGCACTAGGTATGCCAGACTATGGAAAACCCTTCGAACTATACGGAACAGAAAGTGCTGGTTGCGCGGCAGGTGTACTAACCCAAAAGCACGGTGATGCCAGCAGGCCAGTTGCATACTACAGCGCTCAGCTAGACACGGTAGCGCGATCCCTCCCCACATGCTTGCGAAGCGTTGCTGCGATAGCATTGCTAGTGACAAAAAGCGAAGATGTCATGCTAGGCCACAACCTCACAATCCATACGCCACATGCAGTGTCAGCCTTATTGAATTCTGCCCAAACCAGACACGTCTCATCAGCGAGGTTTACAAGATGGGAATTGGCACTAATGGCCCCCGTAAACATCACCATAAGGAGATGCAGTGCATTAAATCCTGCAACGTATCTCCCAGGTGTGCCTGGTCAGGCACAAAGGGTGGAAGGTGAGAGTGATGGGGAAGGAGGATTTAATACAAAGGAAGACACACATGATTGTATGGAATATTTGACCCAAAATTTTACCGCAAGGCCTGACATCAGTGACAACCCACTGGAAGATGCAGAACTCACGTTCTACACGGACGGTAGTTGTCACAGACAGTCAGACTCGGGAGACTTGTGTACTGGATACGCAGTCGTAGATGACCAAGACACCATAGAAGCGGAACCGCTAGGCCCACCTCACTCAGCCCAGGTTGCTGAACTGGTCGCCCTAACCAGAGCATGTGAATTGGCTAAGGGTAAGTCAGCCAATATCTACACCGATTCTAGATACGCATTCGGGGTAGTCCACGATTTCGGAGCCCTATGGCGCCTCAGAAATTTCATGACGGCAGCTGGTACACCGATAGCGCATGCAGCTCACATAAAAAGGCTTCTAACAGCGATACAGGAACCCGACAGAGTGGCTGTTATCAAATGTAAAGCACATACATATAGCCAAGACCCAGTATCACTTGGTAACAGCCGAGCAGACGAAGCTGCTAAGTTAGCAGCTGCTACCCCCATACAGACAGACACCACACAACTGATGGTATTTAATACCATCAACACACAGAAGTTGTGTGAAATGCAAAATTTGTGTTCCACACAGGAAAGAGCGGTCTGGAAGGCAAAGGGATATGGCCAGGAGTCCTCAGGACTCTGGACGGATGGACATGGTAAACCAGTGGCCCCCAGAGCATATCTTCCATGTCTGGCTGAAGCAGCTCACGGGCTGACTCATCTAGGCAAGGAGGGGATATGCAAATTGGTAAGAGCATACTGGTGCGCCCCAGGATTCTCCTCTCATGCGAGTAAAAGAGCAATGTCATGCCTTACCTGTCTGAGAAAGAATATTGGAAAGGCAATACCTACAGAACCATCCCATATCCCACCTGCCGGCGGCCCTTTCCAGGTAATACAGATTGACTTCATTCAATTACCCCCTTGTCGGAATTTGAAATATGTACTTGTTTGTATAGATGTTTTCTCGAATTGGGTCGAAGCATTTCCTGCGGCTACAAATACCGCTATGTTTACAGCTAAGAAAATTGTGCAGGAATTTGTATGTAGATATGGTATCCCTAGAATAATCGAAAGTGATAGGGGTACCCATTTTACAGGTGATGTCTTTCAAGGAATGTGTAAGTTGATGGGAATTGATAGCAAGCTGCACACTCCGTACCGTCCACAGGCAAGTGCGAAGGTCGAAAGAGTGAACAGCACTATTAAAAATAAATTGAGTAAAGTGATGGCAGAGACAGGATTGACATGGCCAGAAGCTTTACCCATTGTATTGTATAGTATCAGAACCACTCCCAGGTCCCCTCTTAATCTGTCCCCCTTTGAAATCTTGTTTGGTCGACAACCACATGTCATGATTAACCCTCAGGATGATTTGAAATGTAACAATGAAGTGACTGTAAAATACTTGATTAACATGAGTAAACAGTTGAGGAATCAAAATGATAATCTGAAGTTGGTGATTCCTGATCTACCTGATAGTAATTGTCATGACATTGAACCTGGGGATTATGTAATGATACGAAATTTTCTACGCTCAGGTTGCCTTATTGACAGATGGGAAGGACCGTACCAGGTCTTATTGACTAGCACTACAGCATTGAAGGTTGCTGAGAGAGAGACTTGGGTCCATTCATCCCACTGCAAGAAGGTTGCTGATCCAGAGAAGTCCCGTGATAAGGAACAGACGGTAGAGGTTGTATCACTGGAGTGTCTGTTCCAGGAGGACTGAGGCGGCACCTGAGCCTTGAAGACCGAAAGCAGTTGTCGACTCCCCACTCCCTTTTATTGTTTTTCTCCACTTCCCATCCCCTCTCCCTTGAAATTTCTTTTTCCCCCTTCTCATTCTTCTCCATTTCCTCCTCAAAGATGGACTTGCCCCAAGAGACTGTGATCCGGATTTTCCTGGTAACTATGATGTTGACCAGAGCAGTCTGTTCCGGCGAGAGTACCATGGAGGTCGAGAGAGGTTCTGGAATGGGTTCCGATTATGATGATGGAGGCGTAGTTTTCCAAGATCAACCTAACCAACAAGCAAAGGCGAGTATCAGAAAACGATCCGATAGCATTAACCATAGAAGAAATTGTGACGGATTGTTAGCTGAAGAAAACTGTGTCTGTAGGCTCTGTGACAATCTGGTTGAGGATGGGTGCATTAAGAAATGCCAATCCAGTTTTAATATCCATATGGACCGGCATCCATTGAGTGACTATCACTCCTTAGTGGGTAATGTGTTAAACAAAACAGATTGTTGGGTATGCTCTCAAGTACCTCAGGGCCATAGCAAATCAGGGCTAGTACCATTTCCTTTAACGATAGGGGAGGTACTTGAGTTAAATGGTGGGAGACCGGTGGACAGGAGGTTTAATATCTCCAGCCCTCCTAGTTTGAAGCTCCACCAATACCATGTGGATAGGTCCCTATTATGTTTCAACATCTCCAATCCCAGAAGGCCGGGAAATTGGGAAGTGTCATGGAGCAACCAAACCATGACCTTCTCGCATAGAGCAGATAGAATGCCTACAGATACAGAGCTTGTACGCCACATAGCCAGTAGAGGAAAATCTTTCCGGTATAGGTACACCTTAGGAAATAGGATTACGAGAGTCGGAGAAGTATCACCAGGATACTGTGCACATATCGTACAACCTGATACGTGTACTAAACAGATGGAAGAATTAGGGTCAGGAGATTTCACATGGAAGGTGTGTAATATGGTAATGTCTTACTCCGTCCCATATGTTCTCCCCGATGATGCATATTTCATATGCGGGAGAAAGGCGTACAAGTGGCTTGCCCCAAACTCTGAAGGATTGTGTTATATTGGAAAAGTACTGCCTTAAGTAATGACTGTAACACATGACAAAATGAAAGACATACACCGTGGTGCCCAAGCTCCTTATACTCACACTCATTACGAGCACCGGGTTAAAAGACAACTGTCAGAAAGGTTAGAGCATCCGGCCTCTGATCTGATCCATGAATCCACCGGGATTCAGGTTCTGGTGGCGTTAGATTTCACTCGCACCGCTCGAGGAGTGATGAACTATAGATACATTTCCGCACTCGCCAATTTGTTAGATAATATCACTGAAATGTATGATGACACGTTTAGATACACTGGGAGAGAACTTCAAGCTTATAAAACAGAACTGGTACAGCATAGAATGGTTCTTAATTACCTCACAGCAGTGACAGGCGGATATTGTGTTACATTGGCAACACAGTACGGCGTGAAGTGTTGCACGTATATCACGAATAGCACCGAGGATCCGGTAGAGGTCATAGACCAAAAGATGGACGATATTCTCCAATTAAAGTGGGAATTTCGCCGAAAACACAATCTCACTCTTGCTGCTGTAGGTAATGAGCTGACTGGTTGGGTGTCATGGTTGAACCCGCGAAATTGGTTCTCCGGTTTGGGAGACTGGGCTCAAGGAGTCATAATGGATGTTGGGAAGTTTCTACTATGTATCTTAGGTGTCATTATATCGATTGGATTGATATTTAGATGCGGGCAGGCTTTAATGAGGTGCAAACAAAGTACAAGAGTGATGAGTTTGAGGAGTGAGGAAACTGTAATTAACCTGGATTTGATTTACGACCCAACGATAGAAACAATGATGTGATGAAAATGCGATTATACGGTCCGTTTCTTTCACCTGTTTTTCTGCTTTTCTCCAAGATAAAAAGACCCCCTTGGACGAGGAAGTTGACGAGACGCTATACAGACAACAGATGGACCAAAGAAGGAGTTTTTGACCACTTGAGATACGGACATTTGATGAACTTTGCCATGGATCCCCAGTTTCCCTAGTATTCTTAAACTTACGCTAGCCCAACATTTTTTGTAAATCTAATGGCATTGACAAAGCTTTTTGCTTACGCCTAATGAGCAAAACAGCGCAAAGAAGACGACTTTCAACTGATACCGAACAAAACTTCAACCGACAGATGTACATTAACCTGACATAGAATACCACTGCATTATCCATAAGTGTTCTTTATCTTCATCTCTACAACCCTCAGGTAATGACACACATAGTCGATAGGGAATACAGGCACAGATATCAGCAACCACATACCTCCCCTATTCATGTATCATCAACTAAAATGTGCTTCCCCATTTTGTTACAACTGAAAGCCGAAATGAGCTCGGTAGAGTTTGACAGCCCATCCACAGACCCTTAATACGGGATAAGAAGGAATTCAAATGTATACTTCGCAATACCTCGAAGCTTGATTTACAACACGTACGGCACGATGATACATGACGCCCCAAACATGGACTCATACACACATGCTTCTGCTATCTCACTAGGTCATACCCTCTTCACACCTACTCCTCTCTCCTCCCTTACCCAACCATGGAAATGAATTAACCCCTGACATATATTTTTCTCCTTTTGAAATGTTTTAGAAGGTGGCAGTTATTATTGACTGCCAAAGGGTGGACTGTCAAAGTCAGAAAAATATCTCTATGCACACTGCCATATTTGCACCTCATACTGGTCCGCGCTGCGCATGCGTGCGCTCTCCCGTGAGTGCGCATACCCGCTGTTGCGTGCACCCGCTGGTGCTCGGTATGCGTATTTACGGTAGAGTTTGTGTAGTCGTAGCGTGCGACTCAATCGTTACATATTTTCAGCAATAATGTATATTGTAGATCATGGTCCCTTTGATAGATTCTGAAAGTTTGGTTAACATAGTATGTTCCTGAACAGAGAGATTCCTCTTTGTATTATACGAAGGGTCTAACAGGGGTCATATAGTAGTGTTTGGTACCCATCGGAAGAGTATTTAAATAGCAATATTCCGGTGTTGGTTTGGAGCGGATTAATCGCTCGTGCGAATAGTTATGGACATAAGAAGTTTATGTCCATTACTATTATTTACTCTCACTTAGCCATGCGGCGGGAAACCCAGTATCCCACCCACCTGAGCTGTTGGAAATCGTCACAGCCCACCTGTATGAATCAACCTATGACCTTTTGTTATAATGCGAAGCCGAATTCCTGTGTCCAATGGACCATGAGATTGTAGGGACCATTGAATTGTATTGTGTGTGGGGCATAAATAGGCAGGCCGACCATATCCAACTTCACTCTCATCAACGGTTCTCATTGCTGATAATCGGGAGCTGGATATCGAGGCGCATGCGATCGTTTCCCCTTGTGCGTAAGTTCTCTCCGTAATCATATTGTCTTACTGTGAGCCATTTCTCTCATCTCTCTCTCTCCCTTCTCTTTCTCTCGTATTTTCCCTAAATTGTATTGTATTGTATTTCCTGTGTAGTTATCTGGTTAGTTAGTCTCTGTTATATTGTAGTGTATCATTTGTACTGTGATTCCTTTTGCAAGTATAATAGTTATAATACATATAATAGGTTTTGGACCCTAAGCCCAGTTATCTGTGTATTCTTTATAGCATTAAGTATTCTCTGAGCGTCGGTGACGCTCAAGCAGCTTTGTAGTTAATCAGGTTACACCAGGTTGCACATACACTCTGTCTCTACACTAAGGTATACTGTGTATCTCATTGTTAATGGTATAGATATAAAGGTTTAACATAGTGAGCGTCTGCATCGCTGGTGATCTCCTCGTGGTCCCGAGCGTCGCTACGCTAGAGCGAATCATTACGTTAGTCAACAACCAATAGCGTGCCTGCCTGTGATCACTTGGCCGTGAGTGAACGTGACGCCTGAGCGTCTCGATCATGGCTAAGCGATCGATACGCAACTAGCGTACCCTTACGGTACTTCTTACGTAGATAGCGTACAGTATTCTTAGACCTCATAAAGGGTGATATAAGATAAATATTTAGCTTTATCAGTACAGTAATACCGGGGGACGTGTCTGGGTGGTGACTGGAGAGGTGACTGCTGGGAAAGGAAAATTATACAGTAACACCAGGGGATGTGTCTGGGTGATGACTGGAGAGGTGACTGCTGGGAATGGTGCATTATACAGTAACACCAGGGAATGTGTCTGGGTGATGCTTGGAGAGGTGACTGCTGGGTATGGGACATTATACAGTAACACCGGGGGATGTGTCTGGGTGATGACTGGAGAGGTGACTGCTGGGAATGGGACATTATACAGTAACACCGGGAGATGTGTCTGGGTGATGACTGGAGAGGTGACTGCTGGGAATGGGTCATTATACAGTAACACCAGGGGACGTGTCTGGTTGATGACTGGAGAGGTGACTACAGGGAATGGGACATTATACAGTAACACCAGGGGATGTGTCTGGGTGATGACTGTATCACTGTGTGTGTGTCAGGTTCCTATAAGGTGTCAGGATGTCACTGTCTATGTCTCCATGCAGGAGGGGGAGTATATAGAGGAACACAGAGGTCATTACAAGGACGTGATGATGGAGAATCACCGGCCCCTCACATCACTGGGTAAGAGGAGACTGTCATGTATTGTACAGGGGAGAGCAGGTATGGGGACCCCTATATACACACATTACCTGATAATCACATATATACACTGTACTCAGTCACTGTGTGTCTCCTACAGATGGGCCCAGTAACAGAGATACCCCAGAGAGATGTCCCCATCCTCTGTATTCCCAGGATTGTACAGAGGAGAATCACAGGATCCCACAGGAGGATCAGGTAGGTGGGATTTAGGGTCTCCCCAATATACCAAAGTGACTGTCACTATATGATCTGTAGAGGAGCTGTGTGTCTGATACACTGATATTATACTGTTTCACCTCAGTTTAATCTGACTGTGTGCAAATGTCATTATAGTGTTGGTTTGTCTTTAGGTAGAACATCTGTCTGATATTAAAACAGAAGATATAGAGGGAGAAGAAGAGACGTATGTGACTTGTATAAAGGCAGAAGATATAGAGGGAGAAGAAGAGACGTATGTGAATGATATAAAGGCAGACGATATAGAGGGAGAAGAAGAGACGTATGTGACTGATATAAAGGCAGAAGATATAGAGGGAGAAGAAGAGACGTATGTGACTGATATAAAGGCAGAAGATATAGAGGGAGAAGAAGAGACGTATGTGACTGATATAAAGGCAGAAGATACAGAGGGAGAAGAAGAGACGTATGTGAGGGGTGATCAACAGTGTAAGGAGGAGGAAATCCCTACAGATATCAGCACAGGTGAGTAATAAACACTTATTACAGATAAGAGTCACATATTCTTGCTCAGTGACTACAGCAATCTCTAATTCTACACCCTCCTCTGTCAGTACAAACTAAGGAGGAATATGTATTTTCCCAGTGTGGAGTCAGGAGCCATCAGCCCCTATTATACTCCTGCTCTCCTCCTTACATAATGTCCCTCTGTGTTACCAGCCCAGATATCTGACCAGTCTCCTTCCCACACTCTCTGGTGTATCTCATACATTAGGTGCCATCAGCCACTATTATACTCCTGCTCTCCCCCTCTCATCGTGTCACTGTATGTTACCAGCCTGGAGATCTGACCAGTCTCCTGCCCACACTCTCTGGGGTATCTCATACATCAGGAGCCATCAGCCCCTATTATACTCCTCCTCTCTCTCTCTCACATCATGTCACTGTGTGTTGCCAGCCCAGAGATGTGACCAGTCTCCTTCCCACACTCTCTGGTGTATCTCATACATCAGGAGCCATCAGCCCCTATTATACTTCTGCTGTCCCCCTCACATCATGTCACTGTGTGTTACCCGCACAGAGATCTGACCAGTCTCCTCCCCACACTCTCTGGTGTATCTTATACATCAGGAGCCATAAGCCCTTATTATGCACCTGCTCTCCCCCTCACATCATGTCACTGTGTGTTACCAGCCCAGAGATCTGACCAGTCTCCTCCCCACACTCTCTGGTGTATCTCATACATCAGGGGCCAGCAGCCCCTATTGTACTCCTGCTCTCCCCCTCACATCATGTCACTATGTGTTACCAGCCCAGAGATCTGACCAGTCTCCTCCCCACACTCTCTGGTGTATCTCATACATCAGGAGCAATCAGCCCCTATTATACTCCTGTTCTCCCCCTCACATCATGTCACTGTGTGTTACCAGCCCAGAGATCTGACCAGTCTCCTCCCCACACTCTCTGGTGTATCTCATACATCAGGAGCTATCAGCCCCTATTATACTCCTGCTCTCACCCTCACATCATATCACTGTATGTTACCAGCCCAGAGATCTGACCAGTCTCCTCCCCACTCTCTCTGGTGTATCTCATACATCAGGAGCCATCAGCCCCTATTATACTCCTGCTCTCCCCCTCACATCATGTCACTGTGTGTTACCAGCCCAGAGATCTGACCAGTCTCCTCCCACTCTGGTGTATCTCATACATCAGGAGCCATCAGCCCCTATTATACTCCTGCTCTCCCCCTCACATCATGTCACTGTGTGTTACCAGCCCAGAGATGTGACCAGTCTCCTCCCACACTCTCTGGTGTATCTCATACATCAGGAGCTATCAGCCCCTATTATACTCCTGCTCTCCCCCTCACATCATGTCACTGTGTGTTACCAGCCCAGAGATCTGACCAGTCTCCTCCCCACACTCTCTGGTGTATCTCATACATCAGGAGCCATCAGCCTCTATTATACTCCTGCTCTCCCCCTCACATCATGTCACTGTGTGTTACCAGCCCAGAGATCTGACCAGTCTCCTCCCCACACTCTCTGGTGTATCTCATACATCAGGAGCCATCAGCCCCTATTATACTCCTGCTCTCCCCCTCACATCATGTCACTGTGTGTGTTTCCAGCCTAGAGATCTGACCAGTCTCCTCCTCACACTCTCTGGTGTATCTCATACATCAGGAGCCATCAGCCCCTGTTATACTCATGCTCTCCCCCTCACATCATGTCACTGTGTGTCACCAGCCCAGAGATCTGACCAGTCTCCTCCCCACACTCTCTGGTGTATCTCATACATCAGGAGCCATCAGCCCCTATTATAATCCTGCTCTCCCCCTCACATCATGTCACTGTGTGTCACCAGCCCAGAGATCTGACCAGTCTCCTCCCCACACTTTCTGGTGTATCTCATACATCAGGACCCATCAGCCCCTATTATACTCCTGCTCTCCCCCTCACATCATGTCACTGTGTGTTACCAGCCCAGAGATGTGACCAGTCTCCTCCCCACACTCTCTGGTGTATCTCATACATCAGGAGCCATCAGCCCCTATTATACTCCTGCTCTCCCCCTCACATCATGTCACTGTGTGTTACCCGCACAGAAATCTGACCAGTCTCCTCCCCACACTCTCTGGTGTATCTCATACATCAGGAGCCATAAGCCCTTATTATGCACCTGCTCTCCCCCTCACATCATGTCACTGTGTGTTACCAGCCCAGAGATCTGACCAGTCTCCTCCCCACACTCTCTGGTGTATCTCATACATCAGGGGCCAGCAGCCCCTATTATACTCCTGCTCTCCCCCTCACATCATGTCACTATGTGTTACCAGCCCAGAGATCTGACCAGTCTCCTCCCCACACTCTCTGGTGTATCTCATACATCAGGAGCCATCAGCCCCTGTTATACTCATGCTCTCCCCCTCACATCATGTCACTGTGTGTCACCAGCCCAGAGATCTGACCAGTCTCCTCCCCACACTCTCTGGTGTATCTCATACATCAGGAGCCATCAGCCCCTATTATACTCCTGCTCTCCCCCTCACATCATGTCACTGTGTGTTTCCAGCCTAGAGATCTGACCAGTCTCCTCCCCACACTCTCTGGTGTATCTCATACATCAGGAGCCATCAGCCCCTGTTATACTCATGCTCTCCCCCTCACATCATGTCACTGTGTGTCACCAGCCCAGAGATCTGACCAGTCTCCTCCCCACACTCTCTGGTGTATCTCATACATCAGGAGCCATCAGCCCCTATTATAATCCTGCTCTCCCCCTCACATCATGTCACTGTCTGTCACCAGCCCAGAGATCTGACCAGTCTCCTCCCCACACTTTCTGGTGTATCTCATACATCAGGACCCATCAGCCCCTATTATACTCCTGCTCTCCCCCTCACATCATGTCACTGTGTGTTACCAGCCCAGAGATGTGACCAGTCTCCTCCCCACACTCTCTGGTGTATCTCATACATCAGGAGCCATCAGCCCCTATTATACTCCTGCTCTCCCCCTCACATCATGTCACTGTGTGTTACCAGCCCAGAGATCTGACCAGTCTCCTCCCCACACTCTCTGGTGTATCTCATACATCAGGAGCCATCAGCCCCTGTTATACTCATGCTCTCCCCCTCACATCATGTCACTGTGTGTTACCAGCCCAGAGATCTGACCAGTCTCCTCCCCACACTCTCTGGTGTATCTCATACATCAGGAGCCATCAGCCCCTGTTATACTCATGCTCTCCCCCTCACATCATGTCACTATGTGTCACCAGCCCAGAGATCTGACCAGTCTCCTCCCCACACTCTCTGGTGTATCGCATACATCAGGAGCCATCAGCCCCTATTATACTCCTGCTCTCCCCCTCACATCATGTCACTGTGTGTCACCAGCCCAGAGATCTGACCAGTCTCCTCCCCACACTTTCTGGTGTATCTCATACATCAGGACCCATCAGCCCCTATTATACTCCTGCTCTCCCCCTCACATCATGTCACTGTGTGTTACCAGCCCAGAGATCTGACCAGTCTCCTCCCCACACTCTCTGGTGTATCTCATACATCAGGGGCCAGCAGCCCCTATTATATTCCTGCTCTCCCCCTCACATCATGTCACTATGTGTTACCAGCCCAGAGATCTGACCAGTCTCCTCCCCACACTCTCTGGTGTATCTCATACATCAGGGGCCATCAGCCCCTATTATACTCCTGCTCTCCCCCTCACATCATGTCACTATGTGTTACCAGCCCAGAGATCTGACCAGTCTCCTCCCCACACTCTCTGGTGTATCTCATACATCAGGGGCCATCAGCCCCTATTATACTCCTGCTCTCCCCCTCACATCATGTCACTGTGTGTTACCAGCCCAGAGATCTGACCAGTCTCCTCCCCACACTCTCTGGTGTATCTCATACATCAGGAGCCATCAGCCCCTATTATACTCCTGCTCTCCCCCTCACATCATGTCACTGTGTGTTACCAGCCCAGAGATCTGACCAGTCTCCTCCCCACACTCTCTGGTGTATCTCATACATCAGGAGCCATCAGCCCCTATTATACTCCTGCTCTCCCCCTCACATCATGTCACTGTGTGTTTCCAGCCTAGAGATCTGACCAGTCTCCTCCCCACACTCTCTGGTGTATCTCATACATCAGGAGCCATAAGCCCTTATTATGCACCTGCTCTCCCCCTCACATCATGTCACTGTGTGTTACCAGCCCAGAGATCTGACCAGTCTCCTCCCCACACTCTCTGGTGTATCTCATACATCAGGGGCCAGCAGCCCCTATTATACTCCTGCTCTCCCCCTCACATCATGTCACTATGTGTTACCAGCCCAGAGATCTGACCAGTCTCCTCCCCACACTCTCTGGTGTATCTCATACATCAGGAGCCATCAGCCCCTGTTATACTCATGCTCTCCCCCTCACATCATGTCACTGTGTGTCACCAGCCCAGAGATCTGACCAGTCTCCTCCCCACACTCTCTGGTGTATCTCATACATCAGGAGCCATCAGCCCCTATTATACTCCTGCTCTCCCCCTCACATCATGTCACTGTGTGTTTCCAGCCTAGAGATCTGACCAGTCTCCTCCCCACACTCTCTGGTGTATCTCATACATCAGGAGCCATCAGCCCCTATTATACTCCTGCTCTCCCCCTCACATCATGTCACTGTGTGTTTCCAGCCTAGAGATCTGACCAGTCTCCTCCCCACACTCTCTGGTGTATCTCATACATCAGGAGCCATAGGCCCTTATTATGCACCTGCTCTCCCCCTCACATCATGTCACTGTGTGTTACCAGCCCAGAGATCTGACCAGTCTCCTCCCCACACTCTCTGGTGTATCTCATACATCAGGGGCCAGCAGCCCCTATTATACTCCTGCTCTCCCCCTCACATCATGTCACTATGTGTTACCAGCCCAGAGATCTGACCAGTCTCCTCCCCACACTCTCTGGTGTATCTCATACATCAGGAGCCATCAGCCCCTGTTATACTCATGCTCTCCCCCTCACATCATGTCACTGTATGTCACCAGCCCAGAGATCTGACCAGTCTCCTCCCCACACTCTCTGGTGTATCTCATACGTCAGGAGCCATCAGCCCCTATTATACTCCTGCTCTCCCCCTCACATCATGTCACTGTGTGTTTCCAGCCTAGAGATCTGACCAGTCTCCTCCCCACACTCTCTGGTGTATCTCATACATCAGGAGCCATCAGCCCCTGTTATACTCATGCTCTCCCCCTCACATCATGTCACTGTGTGTCACCAGCCCAGAGATCTGACCAGTCTCCTCCCCACACTCTCTGGTGTATCTCATACATCAGGAGCCATCAGCCCCTATTATAATCCTGCTCTCCCCCTCACATCATGTCACTGTCTGTCACCAGCCCAGAGATCTGACCAGTCTCCTCCCCACACTTTCTGGTGTATCTCATACATCAGGACCCATCAGCCCCTATTATACTCCTGCTCTCCCCCTCACATCATGTCACTGTGTGTTACCAGCCCAGAGATGTGACCAGTCTCCTCCCCACACTCTCTGGTGTATCTCATACATCAGGAGCCATCAGCCCCTATTATACTCCTGCTCTCCCCCTCACATCATGTCACTGTGTGTTACCAGCCCAGAGATCTGACCAGTCTCCTCCCACTCTGGTGTATCTCATACATCAGGAGCCATCAGCCCCTATTATACTCCTGCTCTCCCCCTCACATCATGTCACTGTGTGTTACCAGCCCAGAGATGTGACCAGTCTCCTCCCACACTCTCTGGTGTATCTCATACATCAGGAGCTATCAGCCCCTATTATACTCCTGCTCTCCCCCTCACATCATGTCACTGTGTGTTACCAGCCCAGAGATCTGACCAGTCTCCTCCCCACACTCTCTGGTGTATCTCATACATCAGGAGCCATCAGCCTCTATTATACTCCTGCTCTCCCCCTCACATCATGTCACTGTGTGTTACCAGCCCAGAGATCTGACCAGTCTCCTCCCCACACTCTCTGGTGTATCTCATACATCAGGAGCCATCAGCCCCTATTATACTCCTGCTCTCCCCCTCACATCATGTCACTGTGTGTGTTTCCAGCCTAGAGATCTGACCAGTCTCCTCCTCACACTCTCTGGTGTATCTCATACATCAGGAGCCATCAGCCCCTGTTATACTCATGCTCTCCCCCTCACATCATGTCACTGTGTGTCACCAGCCCAGAGATCTGACCAGTCTCCTCCCCACACTCTCTGGTGTATCTCATACATCAGGAGCCATCAGCCCCTATTATAATCCTGCTCTCCCCCTCACATCATGTCACTGTGTGTCACCAGCCCAGAGATCTGACCAGTCTCCTCCCCACACTTTCTGGTGTATCTCATACATCAGGACCCATCAGCCCCTATTATACTCCTGCTCTCCCCCTCACATCATGTCACTGTGTGTTACCAGCCCAGAGATGTGACCAGTCTCCTCCCCACACTCTCTGGTGTATCTCATACATCAGGAGCCATCAGCCCCTATTATACTCCTGCTCTCCCCCTCACATCATGTCACTGTGTGTTACCCGCACAGAAATCTGACCAGTCTCCTCCCCACACTCTCTGGTGTATCTCATACATCAGGAGCCATAAGCCCTTATTATGCACCTGCTCTCCCCCTCACATCATGTCACTGTGTGTTACCAGCCCAGAGATCTGACCAGTCTCCTCCCCACACTCTCTGGTGTATCTCATACATCAGGGGCCAGCAGCCCCTATTATACTCCTGCTCTCCCCCTCACATCATGTCACTATGTGTTACCAGCCCAGAGATCTGACCAGTCTCCTCCCCACACTCTCTGGTGTATCTCATACATCAGGAGCCATCAGCCCCTGTTATACTCATGCTCTCCCCCTCACATCATGTCACTGTGTGTCACCAGCCCAGAGATCTGACCAGTCTCCTCCCCACACTCTCTGGTGTATCTCATACATCAGGAGCCATCAGCCCCTATTATACTCCTGCTCTCCCCCTCACATCATGTCACTGTGTGTTTCCAGCCTAGAGATCTGACCAGTCTCCTCCCCACACTCTCTGGTGTATCTCATACATCAGGAGCCATCAGCCCCTGTTATACTCATGCTCTCCCCCTCACATCATGTCACTGTGTGTCACCAGCCCAGAGATCTGACCAGTCTCCTCCCCACACTCTCTGGTGTATCTCATACATCAGGAGCCATCAGCCCCTATTATAATCCTGCTCTCCCCCTCACATCATGTCACTGTCTGTCACCAGCCCAGAGATCTGACCAGTCTCCTCCCCACACTTTCTGGTGTATCTCATACATCAGGACCCATCAGCCCCTATTATACTCCTGCTCTCCCCCTCACATCATGTCACTGTGTGTTACCAGCCCAGAGATGTGACCAGTCTCCTCCCCACACTCTCTGGTGTATCTCATACATCAGGAGCCATCAGCCCCTATTATACTCCTGCTCTCCCCCTCACATCATGTCACTGTGTGTTACCAGCCCAGAGATCTGACCAGTCTCCTCCCCACACTCTCTGGTGTATCTCATACATCAGGAGCCATCAGCCCCTGTTATACTCATGCTCTCCCCCTCACATCATGTCACTGTGTGTTACCAGCCCAGAGATCTGACCAGTCTCCTCCCCACACTCTCTGGTGTATCTCATACATCAGGAGCCATCAGCCCCTGTTATACTCATGCTCTCCCCCTCACATCATGTCACTATGTGTCACCAGCCCAGAGATCTGACCAGTCTCCTCCCCACACTCTCTGGTGTATCGCATACATCAGGAGCCATCAGCCCCTATTATACTCCTGCTCTCCCCCTCACATCATGTCACTGTGTGTCACCAGCCCAGAGATCTGACCAGTCTCCTCCCCACACTTTCTGGTGTATCTCATACATCAGGACCCATCAGCCCCTATTATACTCCTGCTCTCCCCCTCACATCATGTCACTGTGTGTTACCAGCCCAGAGATCTGACCAGTCTCCTCCCCACACTCTCTGGTGTATCTCATACATCAGGGGCCAGCAGCCCCTATTATATTCCTGCTCTCCCCCTCACATCATGTCACTATGTGTTACCAGCCCAGAGATCTGACCAGTCTCCTCCCCACACTCTCTGGTGTATCTCATACATCAGGGGCCATCAGCCCCTATTATACTCCTGCTCTCCCCCTCACATCATGTCACTATGTGTTACCAGCCCAGAGATCTGACCAGTCTCCTCCCCACACTCTCTGGTGTATCTCATACATCAGGGGCCATCAGCCCCTATTATACTCCTGCTCTCCCCCTCACATCATGTCACTGTGTGTTACCAGCCCAGAGATCTGACCAGTCTCCTCCCCACACTCTCTGGTGTATCTCATACATCAGGAGCCATCAGCCCCTATTATACTCCTGCTCTCCCCCTCACATCATGTCACTGTGTGTTACCAGCCCAGAGATCTGACCAGTCTCCTCCCCACACTCTCTGGTGTATCTCATACATCAGGAGCCATCAGCCCCTATTATACTCCTGCTCTCCCCCTCACATCATGTCACTGTGTGTTTCCAGCCTAGAGATCTGACCAGTCTCCTCCCCACACTCTCTGGTGTATCTCATACATCAGGAGCCATAAGCCCTTATTATGCACCTGCTCTCCCCCTCACATCATGTCACTGTGTGTTACCAGCCCAGAGATCTGACCAGTCTCCTCCCCACACTCTCTGGTGTATCTCATACATCAGGGGCCAGCAGCCCCTATTATACTCCTGCTCTCCCCCTCACATCATGTCACTATGTGTTACCAGCCCAGAGATCTGACCAGTCTCCTCCCCACACTCTCTGGTGTATCTCATACATCAGGAGCCATCAGCCCCTGTTATACTCATGCTCTCCCCCTCACATCATGTCACTGTGTGTCACCAGCCCAGAGATCTGACCAGTCTCCTCCCCACACTCTCTGGTGTATCTCATACATCAGGAGCCATCAGCCCCTATTATACTCCTGCTCTCCCCCTCACATCATGTCACTGTGTGTTTCCAGCCTAGAGATCTGACCAGTCTCCTCCCCACACTCTCTGGTGTATCTCATACATCAGGAGCCATCAGCCCCTATTATACTCCTGCTCTCCCCCTCACATCATGTCACTGTGTGTTTCCAGCCTAGAGATCTGACCAGTCTCCTCCCCACACTCTCTGGTGTATCTCATACATCAGGAGCCATAGGCCCTTATTATGCACCTGCTCTCCCCCTCACATCATGTCACTGTGTGTTACCAGCCCAGAGATCTGACCAGTCTCCTCCCCACACTCTCTGGTGTATCTCATACATCAGGGGCCAGCAGCCCCTATTATACTCCTGCTCTCCCCCTCACATCATGTCACTATGTGTTACCAGCCCAGAGATCTGACCAGTCTCCTCCCCACACTCTCTGGTGTATCTCATACATCAGGAGCCATCAGCCCCTGTTATACTCATGCTCTCCCCCTCACATCATGTCACTGTATGTCACCAGCCCAGAGATCTGACCAGTCTCCTCCCCACACTCTCTGGTGTATCTCATACGTCAGGAGCCATCAGCCCCTATTATACTCCTGCTCTCCCCCTCACATCATGTCACTGTGTGTTTCCAGCCTAGAGATCTGACCAGTCTCCTCCCCACACTCTCTGGTGTATCTCATACATCAGGAGCCATCAGCCCCTGTTATACTCATGCTCTCCCCCTCACATCATGTCACTGTGTGTCACCAGCCCAGAGATCTGACCAGTCTCCTCCCCACACTCTCTGGTGTATCTCATACATCAGGAGCCATCAGCCCCTATTATAATCCTGCTCTCCCCCTCACATCATGTCACTGTCTGTCACCAGCCCAGAGATCTGACCAGTCTCCTCCCCACACTTTCTGGTGTATCTCATACATCAGGACCCATCAGCCCCTATTATACTCCTGCTCTCCCCCTCACATCATGTCACTGTGTGTTACCAGCCCAGAGATGTGACCAGTCTCCTCCCCACACTCTCTGGTGTATCTCATACATCAGGAGCCATCAGCCCCTATTATACTCCTGCTCTCCCCCTCACATCATGTCACTGTGTGTTACCAGCCCAGAGATCTGACCAGTCTCCTCCCCACACTCTCTGGTGTATCTCATACATCAGGAGCCATCAGCCCCTGTTATACTCATGCTCTCCCCCTCACATCATGTCACTGTGTGTTACCAGCCCAGAGATCTGACCAGTCTCCTCCCCACACTCTCTGGTGTATCTCATACATCAGGAGCCATCAGCCCCTGTTATACTCATGCTCTCCCCCTCACATCATGTCACTATGTGTCACCAGCCCAGAGATCTGACCAGTCTCCTCCCCACACTCTCTGGTGTATCGCATACATCAGGAGCCATCAGCCCCTATTATACTCCTGCTCTCCCCCTCACATCATGTCACTGTGTGTCACCAGCCCAGAGATCTGACCAGTCTCCTCCCCACACTTTCTGGTGTATCTCATACATCAGGACCCATCAGCCCCTATTATACTCCTGCTCTCCCCCTCACATCATGTCACTGTGTGTTACCAGCCCAGAGATCTGACCAGTCTCCTCCCCACACTCTCTGGTGTATCTCATACATCAGGGGCCAGCAGCCCCTATTATATTCCTGCTCTCCCCCTCACATCATGTCACTATGTGTTACCAGCCCAGAGATCTGACCAGTCTCCTCCCCACACTCTCTGGTGTATCTCATACATCAGGGGCCATCAGCCCCTATTATACTCCTGCTCTCCCCCTCACATCATGTCACTATGTGTTACCAGCCCAGAGATCTGACCAGTCTCCTCCCCACACTCTCTGGTGTATCTCATACATCAGGGGCCATCAGCCCCTATTATACTCCTGCTCTCCCCCTCACATCATGTCACTGTGTGTTACCAGCCCAGAGATCTGACCAGTCTCCTCCCCACACTCTCTGGTGTATCTCATACATCAGGAGCCATCAGCCCCTATTATACTCCTGCTCTCCCCCTCACATCATGTCACTGTGTGTTACCAGCCCAGGGATCTGACCAGTCTCCTCCCCACACTCTCTGGTGTATCTCATACATCAGGAGCCATCAGCCCCTATTATACTCCTGCTCTCCCCCTCACATCATGTCACTGTGTGTTTCCAGCCTAGAGATCTGACCAGTCTCCTCCCCACACTCTCTGGTGTATCTCATACATCAGGAGCCATCAGCCCCTATTATACTCCTGCTCTCCCCCTCACATCATGTCACTGTGTGTTTCCAGCCTAGAGATCTGACCAGTCTCCTCCCCACACTCTCTGGTGTATCTCATACATCAGGAGCCATCTGCCCCTGTTATACTCATGCTCTCCCCCTCACATCATGTCACTGTGTGTCACCAGCCCAGAGATCTGACCAGTCTCCTCCCCACACTCTCTGGTGTATCTCATACATCAGGAGCCATCAGCCCCTATTATAATCCTGCTCTCCCCCTCACATCATGTCACTGTGTGTCACCAGCCCAGAGATCTGACCAGTCTCCTCCCCACACTTTCTGGTGTATATCATACATCAGGACCCATCAGCCCCTATTATTCTCCTGCTCTCCCCCTCACATCATGTCACTGTGTGTTACCAGCCCAGAGATGTGACCAGTCTCCTTCCCACACTCTCTGGTGTATCTCATACATCAGGAGCCATCAGCCCCTTTTATACTCCTGCTCTCCCCCTCACATCATGTCACTGTGTGTTACCAGCCCAGAGATCTGACCAGTCTCCTCCCCACACTATCTGGTGTATCTCATACATCAGGAGCCATCAGCCCCTATTATTCTCCTGCTCTCCCCCTCACATCATGTCACTGTGTGTGTTCCCAGCCTAGAGATCTGACCAGTCTCCTCCCCACACTCTCTGGTGTATCTCATACATCAGGAGCCATCAGCCCCTATTATACTCCTGCTCTCCCCCTCACATCATGTCACTGTGTGTTTCCAGCCTAGAGATCTGACCAGTCTCCTCCCCACACTCTCTGGTGTATCTCATACATCAGGAGCCATCAGCCCCTATTATACTCCTGCTCTCCCCCTCACATCATGTCACTGTGTGTTACCAGCCCAGAGATGTAACCAGTCTCCTCCCCACACTCTCTGGTGTATCTCATACATCAGGAGCCATCAGCCCCTATTATACTCCTGCTCTCCCCCTCACATCATGTCACTGTGTGTTACCAGCCCAGAGATCTGACCAGTCTCCTCCCCACACTCTCTGGTGTATCTCATACATCAGGAGCCATCAGCCCCTATTATACTCCTGCTCTCCCCCTCACATCATGTCACTGTGTGTTACCAGCCCAGAGATGTGACCAGTCTCCTCCCAACACTCTCTGGTGTATCTCATACATCAGGAGCCATCAGCCCCTATTATACTCCTGCTCTCCCCCTCACATCATGTCACTGTGTGTTACCAGCCCAGAGATCTGACCAGTCTCCTCCCCACACTCTCTGGTGTATCTCATACATCAGGAGCCATCAGCCCCTATTATACTCCTGCTCTCCCCCTCACATCATGTCACTGTGTGTCACCAGCCCAGAGATCTGACCAGTCTCCTCCCCACACTCTCTGGTGTATCTCATACATCAGGAGCCATCAGCCCCTATTATAATCCTGCTCTCCCCCTCACATCATGTCACTGTGTGTCACCAGCCCAGAGATCTGACCAGTCTCCTCCCCACACTTTCTGGTGTATCTCATACATCAGGACCCATCAGCCCCTATTATACTCCTGCTCTCCCCCTCACATCATGTCACTGTGTGTTACCAGCCCAGAGATGTGACCAGTCTCCTCCCCACACTCTCTGGTGTATCTCATACATCAGGAGCCATCAGCCCCTATTATACTCCTGCTCTCCCCCTCACATCATGTCACTGTGTGTTTCCAGCCTAGAGATCTGACCAGTCTCCTCCCCACACTCTCTGGTGTATCTCATACATCAGGAGCCATCAGCCCCTATTATACTCCTGCTCTCCCCCTCACATCATGTCACTGTGTGTGTTCCCAGCCTAGAGATCTGACCAGTCTCCTCCCCACACTCTCTGGTGTATCTCATACATCAGGAGCCATCAGCCCCTATTATACTCCTGCTCTCCCCCTCACATCATGTCACTGTGTGTTTCCAGCCTAGAGATCTGACCAGTCTCCTCCCCACACTCTCTGGTGTATCTCATACATCAGGAGCCATCAGCCCCTATTATACTCCTGCTCTCCCCCTCACATCATGTCACTGTGTGTTACCAGCCCAGAGATGTAACCAGTCTCCTCCCCACACTCTCTGGTGTATCTCATACATCAGGACCCATCAGCCCCTATTGTTCTCCTGCTCTCCCCCTCACATCATGTCACTGTGTGTTACCAGCCCAGAGATGTGACCAGTCTCCTTCCCACACTCTCTGGTGTATCTCATACATCAGGAGCCATCAGCCCCTATTATACTCCTGCTCTCCCCCTCACATCATGTCACTGTGTGTTACCAGCCCAGAGATCTGACCAGTCTCCTCCCCACACTATCTGGTGTATCTCATACATCAGGAGCCATCAGCCCCTATTATTCTCCTGCTCTCCCCCTCACATCATGTCACTGTGTGTGTTCCCAGCCTAGAGATCTGACCAGTCTCCTCCCCACACTCTCTGGTGTATCTCATACATCAGGAGCCATCAGCCCCTATTATACTCCTGCTCTCCCCCTCACATCATGTCACTGTGTGTTTCCAGCCTAGAGATCTGACCAGTCTCCTCCCCACACTCTCTGGTGTATCTCATACATCAGGAGCCATCAGCCCCTATTATACTCCTGCTCTCCCCCTCACATCATGTCACTGTGTGTTACCAGCCCAGAGATGTAACCAGTCTCCTCCCCACACTCTCTGGTGTATCTCATACATCAGGAGCCATCAGCCCCTATTATACTCCTGCTCTCCCCCTCACATCATGTCACTGTGTGTTACCAGCCCAGAGATCTGACCAGTCTCCTCCCCACACTCTCTGGTGTATCTCATACATCAGGAGCCATCAGCCCCTATTATACTCCTGCTCTCCCCCTCACATCATGTCACTGTGTGTTACCAGCCCAGAGATGTGACCAGTCTCCTCCCAACACTCTCTGGTGTATCTCATACATCAGGAGCCATCAGCCCCTATTATACTCCTGCTCTCCCCCTCACATCATGTCACTGTGTGTTACCAGCCCAGAGATCTGACCAGTCTCCTCCCCACACTCTCTGGTGTATCTCATACATCAGGAGCCATCAGCCCCTATTATACTCCTGCTCTCCCCCTCACATCATGTCACTGTGTGTCACCAGCCCAGAGATCTGACCAGTCTCCTCCCCACACTCTCTGGTGTATCTCATACATCAGGAGCCATCAGCCCCTATTATAATCCTGCTCTCCCCCTCACATCATGTCACTGTGTGTCACCAGCCCAGAGATCTGACCAGTCTCCTCCCCACACTTTCTGGTGTATCTCATACATCAGGACCCATCAGCCCCTATTATACTCCTGCTCTCCCCCTCACATCATGTCACTGTGTGTTACCAGCCCAGAGATGTGACCAGTCTCCTCCCCACACTCTCTGGTGTATCTCATACATCAGGAGCCATCAGCCCCTATTATACTCCTGCTCTCCCCCTCACATCATGTCACTGTGTGTTTCCAGCCTAGAGATCTGACCAGTCTCCTCCCCACACTCTCTGGTGTATCTCATACATCAGGAGCCATCAGCCCCTGTTATACTCATGCTCTCCCCCTCACATCATGTCACTGTGTGTCACCAGCCCAGAGATCTGACCAGTCTCCTCCCCACACTCTCTGGTGTATCTCATACATCAGGAGCCATCAGCCCCTATTATAATCCTGCTCTCCCCCTCACATCATGTCACTGTGTGTCACCAGCCCAGAGATCTGACCAGTCTCCTCCCCACACTCTCTGGTGTATCTCATACATCAGGAGCCATAAGCCCTTATTATGCACCTGCTCTCCCCCTCACATCATGTCACTGTGTGTTACCAGCCCAGAGATCTGACCAGTCTCCTCCCCACACTCTCTGGTGTATCTCATACATCAGGGGCCAGCAGCCCCTATTATACTCCTGCTCTCCCCCTCACATCATGTCACTATGTGTTACCAGCCCAGAGATCTGACCGGTCTCCTCCCCACACTCTCTGGTGTATCTCATACATCAGGAGCCATCAGCCCCTGTTATACTCATGCTCTCCACCTCACATCATGTCATTGTGTGTCACCAGCCCAGAGATCTGACCAGTCTCCTCCCCACACTCTCTGGTGTATCTCATACATCAGGAGCCATCAGCCCCTATTATACTCCTGCTCTCCCCCTCACATCATGTCACTGTGTGTTACCAGCCCAGAGATGTGACCAGTCTCCTCCCACACTCTCTGGTGTATCTCATACATCAGGAGCTATCAGCCCCTATTATACTCCTGCTCTCACCCTCACATCATATCACTGTATGTTACCAGCCCAGAGATCTGACCAGTCTCCTCCCCACACTCTCTGGTGTATGTCATACATCAGGAGCCATCAGCCCCTATTATACTCCTGCTCTCCCCCTCACATCATGTCACTGTGTGTTTCCAGCCTAGAGATCTGACCAGTCTCCTCCCCACACTCTCTGGTGTATCTCATACATCAGGAGCCATCAGCCCCTATTATACTCCTGCTCTCCCCCTCACATCATGTCACTGTGTGTTTCCAGCCTAGAGATCTGACCAGTCTCCTCCCCACACTCTCTGGTGTATCTCATACATCAGGAGCCATCAGCCCCTATTATAATCCTGCTCTCCCCCTCACATCATGTCACTATGTGTTACCAGCCCAGAGATCTGACCAGTCTCCTCCCCACACTCTCTGGTGTATCTCATACATCAGGGGCCATCAGCCCCTATTATACTCCTGCTCTCCCCCTCACATCATGTCACTATGTGTTACCAGCCCAGAGATCTGACCAGTCTCCTCCCCACACTCTCTGGTGTATCTCATACATCAGGGGCCATCAGCCCCTATTATACTCCTGCTCTCCCCCTCACATCATGTCACTGTGTGTTACCAGCCCAGAGATCTGACCAGTCTCCTCCCCACACTCTCTGGTGTATCTCTTACATCAGGAGCCATCAGCCCCTATTATACTCCTGCTCTCCCCCTCACATCATGTCACTGTGTGTTACCAGCCCAGAGATCTGACCAGTCTCCTCCCCACACTCTCTGGTGTATCTCATACATCAGGAGCCATCAGCCCCTATTATACTCCTGCTCTCCCCCTCACATCATGTCACTGTGTGTTTCCAGCCTAGAGATCTGACCAGTCTCCTCCCCACACTCTCTGGTGTATCTCATACATCAGGAGCCATAAGCCCTTATTATGCACCTGCTCTCCCCCTCACATCATGTCACTGTGTGTTACCAGCCCAGAGATCTGACCAGTCTCCTCCCCACACTCTCTGGTGTATCTCATACATCAGGGGCCAGCAGCCCCTATTATACTCCTGCTCTCCCCCTCACATCATGTCACTATGTGTTACCAGCCCAGAGATCTGACCAGTCTCCTCCCCACACTCTCTGGTGTATCTCATACATCAGGAGCCATCAGCCCCTGTTATACTCATGCTCTCCCCCTCACATCATGTCACTGTGTGTCACCAGCCCAGAGATCTGACCAGTCTCCTCCCCACACTCTCTGGTGTATCTCATACATCAGGAGCCATCAGCCCCTATTATACTCCTGCTCTCCCCCTCACATCATGTCACTGTGTGTTTCCAGCCTAGAGATCTGACCAGTCTCCTCCCCACACTCTCTGGTGTATCTCATACATCAGGAGCCATCAGCCCCTGTTATACTCATGCTCTCCCCCTCACATCATGTCACTGTGTGTCACCAGCCCAGAGATCTGACCAGTCTCCTCCCCACACTCTCTGGTGTATCTCATACATCAGGAGCCATCAGCCCCTATTATAATCCTGCTCTCCCCCTCACATCATGTCACTGTCTGTCACCAGCCCAGAGATCTGACCAGTCTCCTCCCCACACTTTCTGGTGTATCTCATACATCAGGACCCATCAGCCCCTATTATACTCCTGCTCTCCCCCTCACATCATGTCACTGTGTGTTACCAGCCCAGAGATGTGACCAGCCTCCTCCCCACACTCTCTGGTGTATCTCATACATCAGGAGCCATCAGCCCCTATTATACTCCTGCTCTCCCCCTCACATCATGTCACTGTGTGTTTCCAGCCTAGAGATCTGACCAGTCTCCTCCCCACACTCTCTGGTGTATCTCATACATCAGGGGCCATTAGCCCCTATTATACTCCTGCTCTCCCCCTCACATCATGTCACTGTGTGTTACCAGCCCAGAGATCTGACCAGTCTCCTCCCCACACTCTCTGGTGTATCTCTTACATCAGGAGCCATCAGCCCCTATTATACTCCTGCTCTCCCCCTCACATCATGTCACTGTGTGTTACCAGCCCAGAGATCTGACCAGTCTCCTCCCCACACTCTCTGGTGTATCTCATACATCAGGAGCCATCAGCCCCTATTATACTCCTGCTCTCCCCCTCACATCATGTCACTGTGTGTTTCCAGCCTAGAGATCTGACCAATCTCCTCCCCACACTCTCTGGTGTATCTCATACATCAGGAGCCATAGGCCCTTATTATGCACCTGCTCTCCCCCTCACATCATGTCACAGTGTGTTACCAACCCAGAGATCTGACCAGTCTCCTCCCCACACTCTCTGGTGTATCTCATACATCAGGAGCCATCAGCCCCTATTATACTCCTGCTCTCCCCCTCACATCATGTCACTGTGTGTTTCCAGCCTAGAGATCTGACCAGTCTCCTCCCCACACTCTCTGGTGTATCTCATACATCAGGGGCCAGCAGCCCCTATTATACTCCTGCTCTCCCCCTCACATCATGTCACTATGTGTTACCAGCCCAGAGATCTGACCAGTCTCCTCCCCACACTCTCTGGTGTATCTCATACATCAGGAGCCATCAGCCCCTGTTATACTCATGCTCTCCCCCTCACATCATGTCACTGTGTGTCACCAGCCCAGAGATCTGACCAGTCTCCTCCCCACACTCTCTGGTGTATCTCATACATCAGGAGCCATCAGCCCCTATTATACTCCTGCTCTCCCCCTCACATCATGTCACTGTGTGTTTCCAGCCTAGAGATCTGACCAGTCTCCTCCCCACACTCTCTGGTGTATCTCATACATCAGGAGCCATCAGCCCCTGTTATACTCATGCTCTCCCCCTCACATCATGTCACTGTGTGTCACCAGCCCAGAGATCTGACCAGTCTCCTCCCCACACTCTCTGGTGTATCTCATACATCAGGAGCCATCAGCCCCTATTATAATCCTGCTCTCCCCCTCACATCATGTCACTGTCTGTCACCAGCCCAGAGATCTGACCAGTCTCCTCCCCACACTTTCTGGTGTATCTCATACATCAGGACCCATCAGCCCCTATTATACTCCTGCTCTCCCCCTCACATCATGTCACTGTGTGTTACCAGCCCAGAGATGTGACCAGCCTCCTCCCCACACTCTCTGGTGTATCTCATACATCAGGAGCCATCAGCCCCTATTATACTCCTGCTCTCCCCCTCACATCATGTCACTGTGTGTTACCAGCCCAGAGATCTGACCAGTCTCCTCCCCACACTCTCTGGTGTATCTCATACATCAGGAGCCATCAGCCCCTGTTATACTCATGCTCTCCCCCTCACATCATGTCACTGTGTGTTACCAGCCCAGAGATCTGACCAGTCTCCTCCCCACACTCTCTGGTGTATCTCATACATCAGGAGCCATCAGCCCCTGTTATACTCATGCTCTCCCCCTCACATCATGTCACTATGTGTCACCAGCCCAGAGATCTGACCAGTCTCCTCCCCACACTCTCTGGTGTATCGCATACATCAGGAGCCATCAGCCCCTATTATACTCCTGCTCTCCCCCTCACATCATGTCACTGTGTGTCACCAGCCCAGAGATCTGACCAGTCTCCTCCCCACACTTTCTGGTGTATCTCATACATCAGGACCCATCAGCCCCTATTATACTCCTGCTCTCCCCCTCACATCATGTCACTGTGTGTTACCAGCCCAGAGATCTGACCAGTCTCCTCCCCACACTCTCTGGTGTATCTCATACATCAGGGGCCAGCAGCCCCTATTATATTCCTGCTCTCCCCCTCACATCATGTCACTATGTGTTACCAGCCCAGAGATCTGACCAGTCTCCTCCCCAAACTCTCTGGTGTATCTCATACATCAGGAGCCATCAGCCCCTATTATACTCCTGCTCTCCCCCTCACATCATGTCACTGTGTGTTTCCAGCCTAGAGATCTGACCAGTCTCCTCCCCACACTCTCTGGTGTATCTCATACATCAGGAGCCATCAGCCCCTATTATACTCCTGCTCTCCCCCTCACATCATGTCACTGTGTGTTTCCAGCCTAGAGATCTGACCAGTCTCCTCCCCACACTCTCTGGTGTATCTCATACATCACGAGCCATCAGCCCCTGTTATACTCATGCTCTCCCCCTCACATCATGTCACTGTGTGTCACCAGCCCAGAGATCTGACCAGTCTCCTCCCCACACTCTCTGGTGTATCTCATACATCAGGAGCCATCAGCCCCTATTATAATCCTGCTCTCCCCCTCACATCATGTCACTGTGTGTCACCAGCCCAGAGATCTGACCAGTCTCCTCCCCACACTTTCTGGTATATATCATACATCAGGACCCATCAGCCCCTATTATTCTCCTGCTCTCCCCCTCACATCATGTCACTGTGTGTTACCAGCCCAGAGATGTGACCAGTCTCCTTCCCACACTCTCTGGTGTATCTCATACATCAGGAGCCATCAGCCCCTATTATACTCCTGCTCTCCCCCTCACATCATGTCACTGTGTGTTACCCGCACAGAGATTTGACCAGTCTCCTCCCCACACTCTCTGGTGTATCTCATACATCAGGAGCCATAAGCCCTTATTATGCACCTGCTCTCCCCCTCACATCATGTCACTGTGTGTTACCAGCCCAGAGATCTGACCAGTCTCCTCCCCACACTCTATGGTGTATCTCATACATCAGGGGCCAGCAGCCCCTATTGTACTCCTGCTCTCCCCCTCACATCATGTCACTATGTGTTACCAGCCCAGAGATCTGACCCGTCTCCTCCCCACAATCTCTGGTGTATCTCATACATCAGGAGCCATCAGCCCCTGTTATACTCATGCTCTCCCCCTCACATCATGTCACTGTGTGTCACCAGCCCAGAGATCTGACCAGTCTCCTCCCCACACTCTCTGGTGTATCTCATACATCAGGAGCCATCAGCCCCTATTATACTCCTGCTCTCCCCCTCACATCATGTCACTGTGTGTTACCAGCCCAGAGATCTGACCAGTCTCCTCCCCACACTCTCTGGTGTATCTCATACATCAGGAGCCATCAGCCCCTATTATACTCCTGCTCTCCCCCTCACATCATGTCACTGTGTGTTACCAGCCCAGAGATCTGACCCGTCTCCTCCCCACACTCTCTGGTGTATCTCATACATCAGGAGCCATCAGCCCCTATTATACTCATGCTCTCCCCCTCACATCATGTCACTGTGTGTCACCAGCCCAGAGATCTGACCAGTCTCCTCCCCACACTTTCTGTTGTATCTCATACATCAGGACCCATCAGCCCCTATTATACTCCTGCTCTCCCCCTCACATCATGTCACTGTGTGTTACCAGCCCAGAGATGTGACCAGCCTCCTCCCCACACTCTCTGGTGTATCTCATACATCAGGAGCCATCAGCCCCTATTATACTCCTGCTCTCCCCCTCACATCATGTCACTGTGTGTTACCAGCCCAGAGATCTGACCAGTCTCCTCCCCACACTCTCTGGTGTATCTCATACATCAGGAGCCATCAGCCCCTGTTATACTCATGCTCTCCCCCTCACATCATGTCACTGTGTGTTACCAGCCCAGAGATCTGACCAGTCTCCTCCCCACACTCTCTGGTGTATCTCATACATCAGGAGCCATCAGCCCCTGTTATACTCATGCTCTCCCCCTCACATCATGTCACTATGTGTCACCAGCCCAGAGATCTGACCAGTCTCCTCCCCACACTCTCTGGTGTATCGCATACATCAGGAGCCATCAGCCCCTATTATACTCCTGCTCTCCCCCTCACATCATGTCACTGTGTGTCACCAGCCCAGAGATCTGACCAGTCTCCTCCCCACACTTTCTGGTGTATCTCATACATCAGGACCCATCAGCCCCTATTATACTCCTGCTCTCCCCCTCACATCATGTCACTGTGTGTTACCAGCCCAGAGATCTGACCAGTCTCCTCCCCACACTCTCTGGTGTATCTCATACATCAGGGGCCAGCAGCCCCTATTATATTCCTGCTCTCCCCCTCACATCATGTCACTATGTGTTACCAGCCCAGAGATCTGACCAGTCTCCTCCCCAAACTCTCTGGTGTATCTCATACATCAGGAGCCATCAGCCCCTATTATACTCCTGCTCTCCCCCTCACATCATGTCACTGTGTGTTACCAGCCCAGAGATCTGACCAGTCTCCTCCCCACACTCTCTGGTGTATCTCATACATCAGGAGCCATCAGCCCCTATTATACTCCTGCTCTCCCCCTCACATCATGTCACTGTGTGTTTCCAGCCTAGAGATCTGACCAGTCTCCTCCCCACACTCTCTGGTGTATCTCATACATCAGGAGCCATCAGCCCCTATTATACTCCTGCTCTCCCCCTCACATCATGTCACTGTGTGTTTCCAGCCTAGAGATCTGACCAGTCTCCTCCCCACACTCTCTGGTGTATCTCATACATCACGAGCCATCAGCCCCTGTTATACTCATGCTCTCCCCCTCACATCATGTCACTGTGTGTCACCAGCCCAGAGATCTGACCAGTCTCCTCCCCACACTCTCTGGTGTATCTCATACATCAGGAGCCATCAGCCCCTATTATAATCCTGCTCTCCCCCTCACATCATGTCACTGTGTGTCACCAGCCCAGAGATCTGACCAGTCTCCTCCCCACACTTTCTGGTGTATATCATACATCAGGACCCATCAGCCCCTATTATTCTCCTGCTCTCCCCCTCACATCATGTCACTGTGTGTTACCAGCCCAGAGATGTGACCAGTCTCCTTCCCACACTCTCTGGTGTATCTCATACATCAGGAGCCATCAGCCCCTATTATACTCCTGCTCTCCCCCTCACATCATGTCACTGTGTGTTACCCGCACAGAGATTTGACCAGTCTCCTCCCCACACTCTCTGGTGTATCTCATACATCAGGAGCCATAAGCCCTTATTATGCACCTGCTCTCCCCCTCACATCATGTCACTGTGTGTTACCAGCCCAGAGATCTGACCAGTCTCCTCCCCACACTCTATGGTGTATCTCATACATCAGGGGCCAGCAGCCCCTATTGTACTCCTGCTCTCCCCCTCACATCATGTCACTATGTGTTACCAGCCCAGAGATCTGACCCGTCTCCTCCCCACAATCTCTGGTGTATCTCATACATCAGGAGCCATCAGCCCCTGTTATACTCATGCTCTCCCCCTCACATCATGTCACTGTGTGTCACCAGCCCAGAGATCTGACCAGTCTCCTCCCCACACTCTCTGGTGTATCTCATACATCAGGAGCCATCAGCCCCTATTATACTCCTGCTCTCCCCCTCACATCATGTCACTGTGTGTTACCAGCCCAGAGATCTGACCAGTCTCCTCCCCACACTCTCTGGTGTATCTCATACATCAGGAGCCATCAGCCCCTATTATACTCCTGCTCTCCCCCTCACATCATGTCACTGTGTGTTACCAGCCCAGAGATCTGACCCGTCTCCTCCCCACACTCTCTGGTGTATCTCATACATCAGGAGCCATCAGCCCCTATTATACTCATGCTCTCCCCCTCACATCATGTCACTGTGTGTCACCAGCCCAGAGATCTGACCAGTCTCCTCCCCACACTCTCTGGTGTATCTCATACATCAGGAGCCATCAGCCCCTATTATACTCCTGCTCTCCCCCTCACATCATGTCACTGTGTGTTTCCAGCCTAGAGATCTGACCAGTCTCCTCCCCACACTCTCTGGTGTATCTCATACATCAGGAGCCATCAGCCCCTGTTATACTCATGCTCTCCCCCTCACATCATGTCACTGTGTGTCACCAGCCCAGAGATCTGACCAGTCTCCTCCCCACACTCTCTGGTGTATCTCATACATCAGGAGCCATCAGCCCCTATTATAATCCTGCTCTCCCCCTCACATCATGTCACTGTGTGTCACCAGCCCAGAGATCTGACCAGTCTCCTCCCCTCTCTTTCTGGTGTATCTCATACATCAGGACCCATCAGCCCCTATTATACTCCTGCTCTCCCCCTCACATCATGTCACTGTGTGTTACCAGCCCAGAGATGTGACCAGTCTCCTCCCCACACTCTCTGGTGTATCTCATACATCAGGAGCCATAAGCCCTTATTATGCACCTGCTCTCCCCCTCACATCATGTCACTGTGTGTTACTAGCCCAGAGATCTGACCAGTCTCCTCCCCACACTCTCTGGTGTATCTCATACATCAGGGGCCAGCAGCCCCTATTATACTCCTGCTCTCCCCCTCACATCATGTCACTATGTGTTACCAGCCCAGAGATCTGACCAGTCTCCTCCCCACACTCTCTGGTGTATCTCATACATCAGGAGCCAGCAGCCCCTGTTATACTCATGCTCTCCCCCTCACATCATGTCACTGTGTGTCACCAGCCCAGAGATCTGACCAGTCTCCTCCCCACACTCTCTGGTGTATCTCATACATCAGGAGCCATCAGCCCCTATTATACTCCTGCTCTCCCCCTCACATCATGTCACTGTGTGTTACCAGCCCAGAGATCTGACCAGTCTCCTCCCCACACTCTCTGGTGTATCTCATACATCAGGAGCCATCAGCCCCTATTATACTCCTGCTCTCCCCCTCACATCATGTCACTGTGTGTTACCAGCCCAGAGATGTGACCAGTCTCCTCCCACACTCTCTGGTGTATCTCATACATCAGGAGCTATCAGCCCCTATTATACTCCTGCTCTCACCCTCACATCATATCACTGTATGTTACCAGCCCAGAGATCTGACCAGTCTCCTCCCCACACTCTCTGGTGTATGTCATACATCAGGAGCCATCAGCCCCTATTATACTCCTGCTCTCCCCCTCACATCATGTCACTGTGTGTTTCCAGCCTAGGGATCTGACCAGTCTCCTCCCCACACTCTCTGGTGTATCTCATACATCAGGAGCCATCAGCCCCTATTATACTCCTGCTCTCCCCCTCACATCATGTCACTGTGTGTTTCCAGCCTAGAGATCTGACCAGTCTCCTCCCCACACTCTCTGGTGTATCTCATACATCAGAAGCCATCAGCCCCTATTATACTCCTGCTCTCCCCCTCACATCATGTCACTGTGTTTTACCAGCCCAGAGTTCTGACCAGTCTTCTCACCATACTTTCTCGTGTATCTCATACATCAGGACCCATCAGCCCCTATTATACTCCTGCTCTCCCCCTCACATCATGTCACTGTGTGTTACCAGCCCAGAGATCTGACCAGTCTCCTCCCCACACTCTCTGGTGTATCTCATACATCAGGGGCCAGCAGCCCCTATTATATTCCTGCTCTCCCCCTCACATCATGTCACTATGTGTTACCAGCCCAGAGATCTGACCAGTCTCCTCCCCAAACTCTCTGGTGTATCTCATACATCAGGAGCCATCAGCCCCTATTATACTCCTGCTCTCCCCCTCACATCATGTCACTGTGTGTTACCAGCCCAGAGATCTGACCAGTCTCCTCCCCACACTCTCTGGTGTATCTCATACATCAGGAGCCATCAGCCCCTATTATACTCCTGCTCTCCCCCTCACATCATGTCACTGTGTGTTTCCAGCCTAGAGATCTGACCAGTCTCCTCCCCACACTCTCTGGTGTATCTCATACATCAGGAGCCATCAGCCCCTATTATACTCCTGCTCTCCCCCTCACATCATGTCACTGTGTGTTTCCAGCCTAGAGATCTGACCAGTCTCCTCCCCACACTCTCTGGTGTATCTCATACATCACGAGCCATCAGCCCCTGTTATACTCATGCTCTCCCCCTCACATCATGTCACTGTGTGTCACCAGCCCAGAGATCTGACCAGTCTCCTCCCCACACTCTCTGGTGTATCTCATACATCAGGAGCCATCAGCCCCTATTATAATCCTGCTCTCCCCCTCACATCATGTCACTGTGTGTCACCAGCCCAGAGATCTGACCAGTCTCCTCCCCACACTTTCTGGTGTATATCATACATCAGGACCCATCAGCCCCTATTATTCTCCTGCTCTCCCCCTCACATCATGTCACTGTGTGTTACCAGCCCAGAGATGTGACCAGTCTCCTTCCCACACTCTCTGGTGTATCTCATACATCAGGAGCCATCAGCCCCTATTATACTCCTGCTCTCCCCCTCACATCATGTCACTGTGTGTTACCCGCACAGAGATTTGACCAGTCTCCTCCCCACACTCTCTGGTGTATCTCATACATCAGGAGCCATAAGCCCTTATTATGCACCTGCTCTCCCCCTCACATCATGTCACTGTGTGTTACCAGCCCAGAGATCTGACCAGTCTCCTCCCCACACTCTATGGTGTATCTCATACATCAGGGGCCAGCAGCCCCTATTGTACTCCTGCTCTCCCCCTCACATCATGTCACTATGTGTTACCAGCCCAGAGATCTGACCCGTCTCCTCCCCACAATCTCTGGTGTATCTCATACATCAGGAGCCATCAGCCCCTGTTATACTCATGCTCTCCCCCTCACATCATGTCACTGTGTGTCACCAGCCCAGAGATCTGACCAGTCTCCTCCCCACACTCTCTGGTGTATCTCATACATCAGGAGCCATCAGCCCCTATTATACTCCTGCTCTCCCCCTCACATCATGTCACTGTGTGTTACCAGCCCAGAGATCTGACCAGTCTCCTCCCCACACTCTCTGGTGTATCTCATACATCAGGAGCCATCAGCCCCTATTATACTCCTGCTCTCCCCCTCACATCATGTCACTGTGTGTTACCAGCCCAGAGATCTGACCCGTCTCCTCCCCACACTCTCTGGTGTATCTCATACATCAGGAGCCATCAGCCCCTATTATACTCATGCTCTCCCCCTCACATCATGTCACTGTGTGTCACCAGCCCAGAGATCTGACCAGTCTCCTCCCCACACTCTCTGGTGTATCTCATACATCAGGAGCCATCAGCCCCTATTATACTCCTGCTCTCCCCCTCACATCATGTCACTGTGTGTTTCCAGCCTAGAGATCTGACCAGTCTCCTCCCCACACTCTCTGGTGTATCTCATACATCAGGAGCCATCAGCCCCTGTTATACTCATGCTCTCCCCCTCACATCATGTCACTGTGTGTCACCAGCCCAGAGATCTGACCAGTCTCCTCCCCACACTCTCTGGTGTATCTCATACATCAGGAGCCATCAGCCCCTATTATAATCCTGCTCTCCCCCTCACATCATGTCACTGTGTGTCACCAGCCCAGAGATCTGACCAGTCTCCTCCCCTCTCTTTCTGGTGTATCTCATACATCAGGACCCATCAGCCCCTATTATACTCCTGCTCTCCCCCTCACATCATGTCACTGTGTGTTACCAGCCCAGAGATGTGACCAGTCTCCTCCCCACACTCTCTGGTGTATCTCATACATCAGGAGCCATAAGCCCTTATTATGCACCTGCTCTCCCCCTCACATCATGTCACTGTGTGTTACTAGCCCAGAGATCTGACCAGTCTCCTCCCCACACTCTCTGGTGTATCTCATACATCAGGGGCCAGCAGCCCCTATTATACTCCTGCTCTCCCCCTCACATCATGTCACTATGTGTTACCAGCCCAGAGATCTGACCAGTCTCCTCCCCACACTCTCTGGTGTATCTCATACATCAGGAGCCAGCAGCCCCTGTTATACTCATGCTCTCCCCCTCACATCATGTCACTGTGTGTCACCAGCCCAGAGATCTGACCAGTCTCCTCCCCACACTCTCTGGTGTATCTCATACATCAGGAGCCATCAGCCCCTATTATACTCCTGCTCTCCCCCTCACATCATGTCACTGTGTGTTACCAGCCCAGAGATCTGACCAGTCTCCTCCCCACACTCTCTGGTGTATCTCATACATCAGGAGCCATCAGCCCCTATTATACTCCTGCTCTCCCCCTCACATCATGTCACTGTGTGTTACCAGCCCAGAGATGTGACCAGTCTCCTCCCACACTCTCTGGTGTATCTCATACATCAGGAGCTATCAGCCCCTATTATACTCCTGCTCTCACCCTCACATCATATCACTGTATGTTACCAGCCCAGAGATCTGACCAGTCTCCTCCCCACACTCTCTGGTGTATGTCATACATCAGGAGCCATCAGCCCCTATTATACTCCTGCTCTCCCCCTCACATCATGTCACTGTGTGTTTCCAGCCTAGAGATCTGACCAGTCTCCTCCCCACACTCTCTGGTGTATCTCATACATCAGGAGCCATCAGCCCCTATTATACTCCTGCTCTCCCCCTCACATCATGTCACTGTGTGTTTCCAGCCTAGAGATCTGACCAGTCTCCTCCCCACACTCTCTGGTGTATCTCATACATCAGAAGCCATCAGCCCCTATTATAATCCTGCTCTCCCCCTCACATCATGTCACTGTGTTTTACCAGCCCAGAGTTCTGACCAGTCTTCTCACCATACTTTCTCGTGTATCTCATACATCAGGAGCCATCAGCCCCTATTATACTCCTGCTCTCCCCCTCACATCATGTCACTGTGTGTTACCAGTCCAGAGATCTGACCAGTCTCCTCCCCACACTCTCTGGTGTATCTCATACATCAGGGGCCAGCAGCCCCTATTGTACTCCTGCTCTCCCCCTCACATCATGTCACTATGTGTTACCAGCCCAGAGATCTGACCCGTCTCCTCCCCACACTCTCTGGTGTATCTCATACATCAGGGGCCAGCAGCCCCTATTATACTCCTGCTCTCCCCCTCACATCATGTCACTATGTGTTACCAGCCCAGAGATCTGACCGGTCTCCTCCCCACACTCTCTGGTGTATCTCATACATCAGGAGCCATCAGCCCCTGTTATACTCATGCTCTCCACCTCACATCATGTCATTGTGTGTCACCAGCCCAGAGATCTGACCAGTCTCCTCCCCACACTCTCTGGTGTATCTCATACATCAGGAGCCATCAGCCCCTATTATACTCCTGCTCTCCCCCTCACATCATGTCACTGTGTGTTACCAGCCCAGAGATGTGACCAGTCTCCTCCCACACTCTCTGGTGTATCTCATACATCAGGAGCTATCAGCCCCTATTATACTCCTGCTCTCACCCTCACATCATATCACTGTATGTTACCAGCCCAGAGATCTGACCAGTCTCCTCCCCACACTCTCTGGTGTATGTCATACATCAGGAGCCATCAGCCCCTATTATACTCCTGCTCTCCCCCTCACATCATGTCACTGTGTGTTTCCAGCCTAGAGATCTGACCAGTCTCCTCCCCACACTCTCTGGTGTATCTCATACATCAGGAGCCATCAGCCCCTATTATACTCCTGCTCTCCCCCTCACATCATGTCACTGTGTGTTTCCAGCCTAGAGATCTGACCAGTCTCCTCCCCACACTCTCTGGTGTATCTCATACATCAGGAGCCATCAGCCCCTATTATAATCCTGCTCTCCCCCTCACATCATGTCACTATGTGTTACCAGCCCAGAGATCTGACCAGTCTCCTCCCCACACTCTCTGGTGTATCTCATACATCAGGGGCCATCAGCCCCTACTATACTCCTGCTCTCCCCCTCACATCATGTCACTATGTGTTACCAGCCCAGAGATCTGACCAGTCTCCTCCCCACACTCTCTGGTGTATCTCATACATCAGGGGCCATCAGCCCCTATTATACTCCTGCTCTCCCCCTCACATCATGTCACTGTGTGTTACCAGCCCAGAGATCTGACCAGTCTCCTCCCCACACTCTCTGGTGTATCTCTTACATCAGGAGCCATCAGCCCCTATTATACTCCTGCTCTCCCCCTCACATCATGTCACTGTGTGTTACCAGCCCAGAGATCTGACCAGTCTCCTCCCCACACTCTCTGGTGTATCTCATACATCAGGAGCCATCAGCCCCTATTATACTCCTGCTCTCCCCCTCACATCATGTCACTGTGTGTTTCCAGCCTAGAGATCTGACCAGTCTCCTCCCCACACTCTCTGGTGTATCTCATACATCAGGAGCCATAAGCCCTTATTATGCACCTGCTCTCCCCCTCACATCATGTCACTGTGTGTTACCAGCCCAGAGATCTGACCAGTCTCCTCCCCACACTCTCTGGTGTATCTCATACATCAGGGGCCAGCAGCCCCTATTATACTCCTGCTCTCCCCCTCACATCATGTCACTATGTGTTACCAGCCCAGAGATCTGACCAGTCTCCTCCCCACACTCTCTGGTGTATCTCATACATCAGGAGCCATCAGCCCCTGTTATACTCATGCTCTCCCCCTCACATCATGTCACTGTGTGTTTCCAGCCTAGAGATCTGACCAGTCTCCTCCCCACACTCTCTGGTGTATCTCATACATCAGGAGCCATCAGCCCCTATTATACTCCTGCTCTCCCCCTCACATCATGTCACTGTGTGTTTCCAGCCTAGAGATCTGACCAGTCTCCTCCCCACACTCTCTGGTGTATCTCATACATCAGGAGCCATAGGCCCTTATTATGCACCTGCTCTCCCCCTCACATCATGTCACAGTGTGTTACCAGCCCAGAGATCTGACCAGTCTCCTCCCCACACTCTCTGGTGTATCTCATACATCAGGGGCCAGCAGCCCCTATTATACTCCTGCTCTCCCCCTCACATCATGTCACTATGTGTTACCAGCCCAGAGATCTGACCAGTCTCCTCCCCACACTCTCTGGTGTATCTCATACATCAGGAGCCATCAGCCCCTGTTATACTCATGCTCTCCCCCTCACATCATGTCACTGTGTGTCACCAGCCCAGAGATCTGACCAGTCTCCTCCCCACACTCTCTGGTGTATCTCATACATCAGGAGCCATCAGCCCCTATTATACTCCTGCTCTCCCCCTCACATCATGTCACTGTGTGTTTCCAGCCTAGAGATCTGACCAGTCTCCTCCCCACACTCTCTGGTGTATCTCATACATCAGCAGCCATCAGCCCCTGTTATACTCATGCTCTCCCCCTCACATCATGTCACTGTGTGTCACCAGCCCAGAGATCTGACCAGTCTCCTCCCCACACTCTCTGGTGTATCTCATACATCAGGAGCCATCAGCCCCTATTATAATCCTGCTCTCCCCCTCACATCATGTCACTGTCTGTCACCAGCCCAGAGATCTGACCAGTCTCCTCCCCACACTTTCTGGTGTATCTCATACATCAGGACCCATCAGCCCCTATTATACTCCTGCTCTCCCCCTCACATCATGTCACTGTGTGTTACCAGCCCAGAGATGTGACCAGCCTCCTCCCCACACTCTCTGGTGTATCTCATACATCAGGAGCCATCAGCCCCTATTATACTCCTGCTCTCCCCCTCACATCATGTCACTGTGTGTTACCAGCCCAGAGATCTGAACAGTCTCCTCCCCACACTCTCTGGTGTATCTCATACATCAGGAGCCATCAGCCCCTGTTATACTCATGCTCTCCCCCTCACATCATGTCACTGTGTGTTACCAGCCCAGAGATCTGACCAGTCTCCTCCCCACACTCTCTGGTGTATCTCATACATCAGGAGCCATCAGCCCCTGTTATACTCATGCTCTCCCCCTCACATCATGTCACTGTGTGTTACCAGCCCAGAGATCTGACCCGTCTCCTCCCCACACTCTCTGGTGTATCTCATACATCAGGAGCCATCAGCCCCTATTATACTCATGCTCTCCCCCTCACATCATGTCACTGTGTGTCACCAGCCCAGAGATCTGACCAGTCTCCTCCCCACACTCTCTGGTGTATCTCATACATCAGGAGCCATCAGCCCCTATTATACTCCTGCTCTCCCCCTCACATCATGTCACTGTGTGTTTCCAGCCTAGAGATCTGACCAGTCTCCTCCCCACACTCTCTGGTGTATCTCATACATCAGGAGCCATCAGCCCCTGTTATACTCATGCTCTCCCCCTCACATCATGTCACTGTGTGTCACCAGCCCAGAGATCTGACCAGTCTCCTCCCCACACTCTCTGGTGTATCTCATACATCAGGAGCCATCAGCCCCTATTATAATCCTGCTCTCCCCCTCACATCATGTCACTGTGTGTCACCAGCCCAGAGATCTGACCAGTCTCCTCCCCTCTCTTTCTGGTGTATCTCATACATCAGGACCCATCAGCCCCTATTATACTCCTGCTCTCCCCCTCACATCATGTCACTGTGTGTTACCAGCCCAGAGATGTGACCAGTCTCCTCCCCACACTCTCTGGTGTATCTCATACATCAGGAGCCATAAGCCCTTATTATGCACCTGCTCTCCCCCTCACATCATGTCACTGTGTGTTACTAGCCCAGAGATCTGACCAGTCTCCTCCCCACACTCTCTGGTGTATCTCATACATCAGGGGCCAGCAGCCCCTATTATACTCCTGCTCTCCCCCTCACATCATGTCACTATGTGTTACCAGCCCAGAGATCTGACCAGTCTCCTCCCCACACTCTCTGGTGTATCTCATACATCAGGAGCCAGCAGCCCCTGTTATACTCATGCTCTCCCCCTCACATCATGTCACTGTGTGTCACCAGCCCAGAGATCTGACCAGTCTCCTCCCCACACTCTCTGGTGTATCTCATACATCAGGAGCCATCAGCCCCTATTATACTCCTGCTCTCCCCCTCACATCATGTCACTGTGTGTTACCAGCCCAGAGATCTGACCAGTCTCCTCCCCACACTCTCTGGTGTATCTCATACATCAGGAGCCATCAGCCCCTATTATACTCCTGCTCTCCCCCTCACATCATGTCACTGTGTGTTACCAGCCCAGAGATGTGACCAGTCTCCTCCCACACTCTCTGGTGTATCTCATACATCAGGAGCTATCAGCCCCTATTATACTCCTGCTCTCACCCTCACATCATATCACTGTATGTTACCAGCCCAGAGATCTGACCAGTCTCCTCCCCACACTCTCTGGTGTATGTCATACATCAGGAGCCATCAGCCCCTATTATACTCCTGCTCTCCCCCTCACATCATGTCACTGTGTGTTTCCAGCCTAGAGATCTGACCAGTCTCCTCCCCACACTCTCTGGTGTATCTCATACATCAGGAGCCATCAGCCCCTATTATACTCCTGCTCTCCCCCTCACATCATGTCACTGTGTGTTTCCAGCCTAGAGATCTGACCAGTCTCCTCCCCACACTCTCTGGTGTATCTCATACATCAGAAGCCATCAGCCCCTATTATACTCCTGCTCTCCCCCTCACATCATGTCACTGTGTTTTACCAGCCCAGAGTTCTGACCAGTCTTCTCACCATACTTTCTCGTGTATCTCATACATCAGGAGCCATCAGCCCCTATTATACTCCTGCTCTCCCCCTCACATCATGTCACTGTGTGTTACCAGTCCAGAGATCTGACCAGTCTCCTCCCCACACTCTCTGGTGTATCTCATACATCAGGGGCCAGCAGCCCCTATTGTACTCCTGCTCTCCCCCTCACATCATGTCACTATGTGTTACCAGCCCAGAGATCTGACCCGTCTCCTCCCCACACTCTCTGGTGTATCTCATACATCAGGAGCCATCAGCCCCTGTTATACTCATGCTCTCCACCTCACATCATGTCATTGTGTGTCACCAGCCCAGAGATCTGACCAGTCTCCTCCCCACACTCTCTGGTGTATCTCATACATCAGGAGCCATCAGCCCCTATTATACTCCTGCTCTCCCCCTCACATCATGTCACTGTGTGTTACCAGCCCAGAGATGTGACCAGTCTCCTCCCACACTCTCTGGTGTATCTCATACATCAGGAGCTATCAGCCCCTATTATACTCCTGCTCTCACCCTCACATCATATCACTGTATGTTACCAGCCCAGAGATCTGACCAGTCTCCTCCCCACACTCTCTGGTGTATGTCATACATCAGGAGCCATCAGCCCCTATTATACTCCTGCTCTCCCCCTCACATCATGTCACTGTGTGTTTCCAGCCTAGAGATCTGACCAGTCTCCTCCCCACACTCTCTGGTGTATCTCATACATCAGGAGCCATCAGCCCCTATTATACTCCTGCTCTCCCCCTCACATCATGTCACTGTGTGTTTCCAGCCTAGAGATCTGACCAGTCTCCTCCCCACACTCTCTGGTGTATCTCATACATCAGGAGCCATCAGCCCCTATTATAATCCTGCTCTCCCCCTCACATCATGTCACTATGTGTTACCAGCCCAGAGATCTGACCAGTCTCCTCCCCACACTCTCTGGTATATCTCATACATCAGGGGCCATCAGCCCCTATTATACTCCTGCTCTCCCCCTCACATCATGTCACTATGTGTTACCAGCCCAGAGATCTGACCAGTCTCCTCCCCACACTCTCTGGTGTATCTCATACATCAGGGGCCATCAGCCCCTATTATACTCCTGCTCTCCCCCTCACATCATGTCACTGTGTGTTACCAGCCCAGAGATCTGACCAGTCTCCTCCCCACACTCTCTGGTGTATCTCTTACATCAGGAGCCATCAGCCCCTATTATACTCCTGCTCTCCCCCTCACATCATGTCACTGTGTGTTACCAGCCCAGAGATCTGACCAGTCTCCTCCCCACACTCTCTGGTGTATCTCATACATCAGGAGCCATCAGCCCCTATTATACTCCTGCTCTCCCCCTCACATCATGTCACTGTGTGTTTCCAGCCTAGAGATCTGACCAGTCTCCTCCCCACACTCTCTGGTGTATCTCATACATCAGGAGCCATAAGCCCTTATTATGCACCTGCTCTCCCCCTCACATCATGTCACTGTGTGTTACCAGCCCAGAGATCTGACCAGTCTCCTCCCCACACTCTCTGGTGTATCTCATACATCAGGGGCCAGCAGCCCCTATTATACTCCTGCTCTCCCCCTCACATCATGTCACTATGTGTTACCAGCCCAGAGATCTGACCAGTCTCCTCCCCACACTCTCTGGTGTATCTCATACATCAGGAGCCATCAGCCCCTGTTATACTCATGCTCTCCCCCTCACATCATGTCACTGTGTGTTTCCAGCCTAGAGATCTGACCAGTCTCCTCCCCACACTCTCTGGTGTATCTCATACATCAGGAGCCATCAGCCCCTATTATACTCCTGCTCTCCCCCTCACATCATGTCACTGTGTGTTTCCAGCCTAGAGATCTGACCAGTCTCCTCCCCACACTCTCTGGTGTATCTCATACATCAGGAGCCATAGGCCCTTATTATGCACCTGCTCTCCCCCTCACATCATGTCACAGTGTGTTACCAGCCCAGAGATCTGACCAGTCTCCTCCCCACACTCTCTGGTGTATCTCATACATCAGGGGCCAGCAGCCCCTATTATACTCCTGCTCTCCCCCTCACATCATGTCACTATGTGTTACCAGCCCAGAGATCTGACCAGTCTCCTCCCCACACTCTCTGGTGTATCTCATACATCAGGAGCCATCAGCCCCTGTTATACTCATGCTCTCCCCCTCACATCATGTCACTGTGTGTCACCAGCCCAGAGATCTGACCAGTCTCCTCCCCACACTCTCTGGTGTATCTCATACATCAGGAGCCATCAGCCCCTATTATACTCCTGCTCTCCCCCTCACATCATGTCACTGTGTGTTTCCAGCCTAGAGATCTGACCAGTCTCCTCCCCACACTCTCTGGTGTATCTCATACATCAGGAGCCATCAGCCCCTGTTATACTCATGCTCTCCCCCTCACATCATGTCACTGTGTGTCACCAGCCCAGAGATCTGACCAGTCTCCTCCCCACACTCTCTGGTGTATCTCATACATCAGGAGCCATCAGCCCCTATTATAATCCTGCTCTCCCCCTCACATCATGTCACTGTCTGTCACCAGCCCAGAGATCTGACCAGTCTCCTCCCCACACTTTCTGGTGTATCTCATACATCAGGACCCATCAGCCCCTATTATACTCCTGCTCTCCCCCTCACATCATGTCACTGTGTGTTACCAGCCCAGAGATGTGACCAGCCTCCTCCCCACACTCTCTGGTGTATCTCATACATCAGGAGCCATCAGCCCCTATTATACTCCTGCTCTCCCCCTCACATCATGTCACTGTGTGTTACCAGCCCAGAGATCTGAACAGTCTCCTCCCCACACTCTCTGGTGTATCTCATACATCAGGAGCCATCAGCCCCTGTTATACTCATGCTCTCCCCCTCACATCATGTCACTGTGTGTTACCAGCCCAGAGATCTGACCAGTCTCCTCCCCACACTCTCTGGTGTATCTCATACATCAGGAGCCATCAGCCCCTGTTATACTCATGCTCTCCCCCTCACATCATGTCACTATGTGTCACCAGCCCAGAGATCTGACCAGTCTCCTCCCCACACTCTCTGGTGTATCTCATACATCAGGAGCCATCAGCCCCTATTATACTCCTGCTCTCCCCCTCACATCATGTCACTGTGTGTTACCAGCCCAGAGATCTGACCAGTCTCCTCCCCACACTCTCTGGTGTATCTCATACATCAGGGGCCAGCAGCCCCTATTATATTCCTGCTCTCCCCCTCACATCATGTCACTATGTGTTACCAGCCCAGAGATCTGACCAGTCTCCTCCCCACACTCTCTGGTATATCTCATACATCAGGGGCCATCAGCCCCTATTATACTCCTGCTCTCCCCCTCACATCATGTCACTATGTGTTACCAGCCCAGAGATCTGACCAGTCTCCTCCCCACACTCTCTGGTGTATCTCATACATCAGGGGCCATCAGCCCCTATTATACTCCTGCTCTCCCCCTCACATCATGTCACTGTGTGTTACCAGCCCAGAGATCTGACCAGTCTCCTCCCCACACTCTCTGGTGTATCTCTTACATCAGGAGCCATCAGCCCCTATTATACTCCTGCTCTCCCCCTCACATCATGTCACTGTGTGTTACCAGCCCAGAGATCTGACCAGTCTCCTCCCCACACTCTCTGGTGTATCTCATACATCAGGAGCCATCAGCCCCTATTATACTCCTGCTCTCCCCCTCACATCATGTCACTGTGTGTTTCCAGCCTAGAGATCTGACCAGTCTCCTCCCCACACTCTCTGGTGTATCTCATACATCAGGAGCCATAAGCCCTTATTATGCACCTGCTCTCCCCCTCACATCATGTCACTGTGTGTTACCAGCCCAGAGATCTGACCAGTCTCCTCCCCACACTCTCTGGTGTATCTCATACATCAGGGGCCAGCAGCCCCTATTATACTCCTGCTCTCCCCCTCACATCATGTCACTATGTGTTACCAGCCCAGAGATCTGACCAGTCTCCTCCCCACACTCTCTGGTGTATCTCATACATCAGGAGCCATCAGCCCCTGTTATACTCATGCTCTCCCCCTCACATCATGTCACTGTGTGTTTCCAGCCTAGAGATCTGACCAGTCTCCTCCCCACACTCTCTGGTGTATCTCATACATCAGGAGCCATCAGCCCCTATTATACTCCTGCTCTCCCCCTCACATCATGTCACTGTGTGTTTCCAGCCTAGAGATCTGACCAGTCTCCTCCCCACACTCTCTGGTGTATCTCATACATCAGGAGCCATAGGCCCTTATTATGCACCTGCTCTCCCCCTCACATCATGTCACAGTGTGTTACCAGCCCAGAGATCTGACCAGTCTCCTCCCCACACTCTCTGGTGTATCTCATACATCAGGGGCCAGCAGCCCCTATTATACTCCTGCTCTCCCCCTCACATCATGTCACTATGTGTTACCAGCCCAGAGATCTGACCAGTCTCCTCCCCACACTCTCTGGTGTATCTCATACATCAGGAGCCATCAGCCCCTGTTATACTCATGCTCTCCCCCTCACATCATGTCACTGTGTGTCACCAGCCCAGAGATCTGACCAGTCTCCTCCCCACACTCTCTGGTGTATCTCATACATCAGGAGCCATCAGCCCCTATTATACTCCTGCTCTCCCCCTCACATCATGTCACTGTGTGTTTCCAGCCTAGAGATCTGACCAGTCTCCTCCCCACACTCTCTGGTGTATCTCATACATCAGGAGCCATCAGCCCCTGTTATACTCATGCTCTCCCCCTCACATCATGTCACTGTGTGTCACCAGCCCAGAGATCTGACCAGTCTCCTCCCCACACTCTCTGGTGTATCTCATACATCAGGAGCCATCAGCCCCTATTATAATCCTGCTCTCCCCCTCACATCATGTCACTGTCTGTCACCAGCCCAGAGATCTGACCAGTCTCCTCCCCACACTTTCTGGTGTATCTCATACATCAGGACCCATCAGCCCCTATTATACTCCTGCTCTCCCCCTCACATCATGTCACTGTGTGTTACCAGCCCAGAGATGTGACCAGCCTCCTCCCCACACTCTCTGGTGTATCTCATACATCAGGAGCCATCAGCCCCTATTATACTCCTGCTCTCCCCCTCACATCATGTCACTGTGTGTTACCAGCCCAGAGATCTGAACAGTCTCCTCCCCACACTCTCTGGTGTATCTCATACATCAGGAGCCATCAGCCCCTGTTATACTCATGCTCTCCCCCTCACATCATGTCACTGTGTGTTACCAGCCCAGAGATCTGACCAGTCTCCTCCCCACACTCTCTGGTGTATCTCATACATCAGGAGCCATCAGCCCCTGTTATACTCATGCTCTCCCCCTCACATCATGTCACTATGTGTCACCAGCCCAGAGATCTGACCAGTCTCCTCCCCACACTCTCTGGTGTATCTCATACATCAGGAGCCATCAGCCCCTATTATACTCCTGCTCTCCCCCTCACATCATGTCACTGTGTGTTACCAGCCCAGAGATCTGACCAGTCTCCTCCCCACACTCTCTGGTGTATCTCATACATCAGGGGCCAGCAGCCCCTATTATATTCCTGCTCTCCCCCTCACATCATGTCACTATGTGTTACCAGCCCAGAGATCTGACCAGTCTCCTCCCCAAACTCTCTGGTGTATCTCATACATCAGGAGCCATCAGCCCCTATTATACTCCTGCTCTCCCCCTCACATCATGTCACTGTGTGTTTCCAGCCTAGAGATCTGACCAGTCTCCTCCCCACACTCTCTGGTGTATCTCATACATCAGGAGCCATCAGCCCCTATTATACTCCTGCTCTCCCCCTCACATCATGTCACTGTGTGTTTCCAGCCTAGAGATCTGACCAGTCTCCTCCCCACACTCTCTGGTGTATCTCATACATCACGAGCCATCAGCCCCTGTTATACTCATGCTCTCCCCCTCACATCATGTCACTGTGTGTCACCAGCCCAGAGATCTGACCAGTCTCCTCCCCACACTCTCTGGTGTATCTCATACATCAGGAGCCATCAGCCCCTATTATAATCCTGCTCTCCCCCTCACATCATGTCACTGTGTGTCACCAGCCCAGAGATCTGACCAGTCTCCTCCCCACACTTTCTGGTGTATATCATACATCAGGACCCATCAGCCCCTATTATTCTCCTGCTCTCCCCCTCACATCATGTCACTGTGTGTTACCAGCCCAGAGATGTGACCAGTCTCCTTCCCACACTCTCTGGTGTATCTCATACATCAGGAGCCATCAGCCCCTATTATACTCCTGCTCTCCCCCTCACATCATGTCACTGTGTGTTACCCGCACAGAGATTTGACCAGTCTCCTCCCCACACTCTCTGGTGTATCTCATACATCAGGAGCCATAAGCCCTTATTATGCACCTGCTCTCCCCCTCACATCATGTCACTGTGTGTTACCAGCCCAGAGATCTGACCAGTCTCCTCCCCACACTCTATGGTGTATCTCATACATCAGGGGCCAGCAGCCCCTATTGTACTCCTGCTCTCCCCCTCACATCATGTCACTATGTGTTACCAGCCCAGAGATCTGACCCGTCTCCTCCCCACAATCTCTGGTGTATCTCATACATCAGGAGCCATCAGCCCCTGTTATACTCATGCTCTCCCCCTCACATCATGTCACTGTGTGTCACCAGCCCAGAGATCTGACCAGTCTCCTCCCCACACTCTCTGGTGTATCTCATACATCAGGAGCCATCAGCCCCTATTATACTCCTGCTCTCCCCCTCACATCATGTCACTGTGTGTTACCAGCCCAGAGATCTGACCAGTCTCCTCCCCACACTCTCTGGTGTATCTCATACATCAGGAGCCATCAGCCCCTATTATACTCCTGCTCTCCCCCTCACATCATGTCACTGTGTGTTACCAGCCCAGAGATCTGACCCGTCTCCTCCCCACACTCTCTGGTGTATCTCATACATCAGGAGCCATCAGCCCCTATTATACTCATGCTCTCCCCCTCACATCATGTCACTGTGTGTCACCAGCCCAGAGATCTGACCAGTCTCCTCCCCACACTCTCTGGTGTATCTCATACATCAGGAGCCATCAGCCCCTATTATACTCCTGCTCTCCCCCTCACATCATGTCACTGTGTGTTTCCAGCCTAGAGATCTGACCAGTCTCCTCCCCACACTCTCTGGTGTATCTCATACATCAGGAGCCATCAGCCCCTGTTATACTCATGCTCTCCCCCTCACATCATGTCACTGTGTGTCACCAGCCCAGAGATCTGACCAGTCTCCTCCCCACACTCTCTGGTGTATCTCATACATCAGGAGCCATCAGCCCCTATTATAATCCTGCTCTCCCCCTCACATCATGTCACTGTGTGTCACCAGCCCAGAGATCTGACCAGTCTCCTCCCCTCACTTTCTGGTGTATCTCATACATCAGGACCCATCAGCCCCTATTATACTCCTGCTCTCCCCCTCACATCATGTCACTGTGTGTTACCAGCCCAGAGATGTGACCAGTCTCCTCCCCACACTCTCTGGTGTATCTCATACATCAGGAGCCATAAGCCCTTATTATGCACCTGCTCTCCCCCTCACATCATGTCACTGTGTGTTACTAGCCCAGAGATCTGACCAGTCTCCTCCCCACACTCTCTGGTGTATCTCATACATCAGGGGCCAGCAGCCCCTATTATACTCCTGCTCTCCCCCTCACATCATGTCACTATGTGTTACCAGCCCAGAGATCTGACCAGTCTCCTCCCCACACTCTCTGGTGTATCTCATACATCAGGAGCCATCAGCCTCTGTTATACTCATGCTCTCCCCCTCACATCATGTCACTGTGTGTCACCAGCCCAGAGATCTGACCAGTCTCCTCCCCACACTCTCTGGTGTATCTCATACATCAGGAGCCATCAGCCCCTATTATACTCCTGCTCTCCCCCTCACATCATGTCACTGTGTGTTACCAGCCCAGAGATCTGACCAGTCTCCTCCCCACACTCTCTGGTGTATCTCATACATCAGGAGCCATCAGCCCCTATTATACTCCTGCTCTCCCCCTCACATCATGTCACTGTGTGTTACCAGCCCAGAGATGTGACCAGTCTCCTCCCACACTCTCTGGTGTATCTCATACATCAGGAGCTATCAGCCCCTATTATACTCCTGCTCTCACCCTCACATCATATCACTGTATGTTACCAGCCCAGAGATCTGACCAGTCTCCTCCCCACACTCTCTGGTGTATGTCATACATCAGGAGCCATCAGCCCCTATTATACTCCTGCTCTCCCCCTCACATCATGTCACTGTGTGTTTCCAGCCTAGAGATCTGACCAGTCTCCTCCCCACACTCTCTGGTGTATCTCATACATCAGGAGCCATCAGCCCCTATTATACTCCTGCTCTCCCCCTCACATCATGTCACTGTGTGTTTCCAGCCTAGAGATCTGACCAGTCTCCTCCCCACACTCTCTGGTGTATCTCATACATCAGAAGCCATCAGCCCCTATTATACTCCTGCTCTCCCCCTCACATCATGTCACTGTGTGTTACCAGCCCAGAGTTCTGACCAGTCTTCTCACCATACTTTCTGGTGTATCTCATACATCAGGAGCCATCAGCCCCTATTATACTCCTGCTCTCCCCCTCACATCATGTCACTGTGTGTTACCAGTCCAGAGATCTGACCAGTCTCCTCCCCACACTCTCTGGTGTATCTCATACATCAGGGGCCAGCAGCCCCTATTGTACTCCTGCTCTCCCCCTCACATCATGTCACTATGTGTTACCAGCCCAGAGATCTGACCCGTCTCCTCCCCACACTCTCTGGTGTATCTCATACATCAGGAGCCATCAGCCCCTGTTATACTCATGCTCTCCCCCTCACATCATGTCACTGTGTGTCACCAGCCCAGAGATCTGACCAGTCTCCTCCCCACACTCTCTGGTGTATCTCATACATCAGGAGCCATCAGCCCCTATTATACTCCTGCTCTCCCCCTCACATCATGTCACTGTGTGTTACCAGCCCAGAGATCTGACCAGTCTCCTCCCCACACTCTCTGGTGTATCTCATACATCAGGATCCATCAGCCCCTATTATACTCCTGCTCTCCCCCTCACATCATGTCACTGTGTGTTACCAGCCCAGAGATCTGACCCGTCTCCTCCCCACACTCTCTGGTGTATCTCATACATCAGGAGCCATCAGCCCCTGTTATACTCATGCTCTCCCCCTCACATCATGTCACTGTGTGTCACCAGCCCAGAGATCTGACCAGTCTCCTCCCCACACTCTCTGGTGTATCTCATACATCAGGAGCCATCAGCCCCTATTATACTCCTGCTCTCCCCCTCACATCATGTCACTGTGTGTTTCCAGCCTAGAGATCTGACCAGTCTCCTCCCCACACTCTCTGGTGTATCTCATACATCAGGAGCCATCAGCCCCTGTTATACTCATGCTCTCCCCCTCACATCATGTCACTGTGTGTCACCAGCCCAGAGATCTGACCAGTCTCCTCCCCACACTCTCTGGTGTATCTCATACATCAGGAGCCATCAGCCCCTATTATAATCCTGCTCTCCCCCTCACATCATGTCACTGTGTGTCACCAGCCCAGAGATCTGACCAGTCTCCTCCCCTCACTTTCTGGTGTATCTCATACATCAGGACCCATCAGCCCCTATTATACTCCTGATCTCCCCCTCACATCATGTCACTGTGTGTTACCAGCCCAGAGATGTGACCAGTCTCCTCCCCACACTCTCTGGTGTATCTCATACATCAGGAGCCATAAGCCCTTATTATGCACCTGCTCTCCCCCTCACATCATGTCACTGTGTGTTACCAGCCCAGAGATCTGACCAGTCTCCTCCCCACACTCTCTGGTGTATCTCATACATCAGGGGCCAGCAGCCCCTATTATACTCCTGCTCTCCCCCTCACATCATGTCACTATGTGTTACCAGCCCAGAGATCTGACCAGTCTCCTCCCCACACTCTCTGGTGTATCTCATACATCAGGAGCCATCAGCCCCTGTTATACTCATGCTCTCCCCCTCACATCATGTCACTGTGTGTCACCAGCCCAGAGATCTGACCAGTCTCCTCCCCACACTCTCTGGTGTATCTCATACATCAGGAGCCATCATCCCCTATTATACTCCTGCTCTCCCCCTCACATCATGTCACTGTGTGTTACCAGCCCAGAGATCTGACCAGTCTCCTCCCCACACTCTCTGGTGTATCTCATACATCAGGAGCCATCAGCCCCTATTATACTCCTGCTCTCCCCCTCACATCATGTCACTGTGTGTTACCAGCCCAGAGATGTGACCAGTCTCCTCCCACACTCTCTGGTGTATCTCATACATCAGGAGCTATCAGCCCCTATTATACTCCTGCTCTCACCCTCACATCATATCACTGTATGTTACCAGCCCAGAGATCTGACCAGTCTCCTCCCCACACTCTCTGGTGTATGTCATACATCAGGAGCCATCAGCCCCTATTATACTCCTGCTCTCCCCCTCACATCATGTCACTGTGTGTTTCCAGCCTAGAGATCTGACCAGTCTCCTCCCCACACTCTCTGGTGTATCTCATACATCAGGAGCCATCAGCCCCTATTATACTCCTGCTCTCCCCCTCACATCATGTCACTGTGTGTTTCCAGCCTAGAGATCTGACCAGTCTCCTCCCCACACTCTCTGGTGTATCTCATACATCAGAAGCCATCAGCCCCTATTATACTCCTGCTCTCCCCCTCACATCATGTCACTGTGTGTTACCAGCCCAGAGTTCTGACCAGTCTTCTCCCCATACTCTCTGGTGTATCTCATACATCAGGAGCCATCAGCCCCTATTATACTCCTGCTCTCCCCCTCACATCATGTCACTGTGTGTTACAGGACGATAGTATAAGGTATATAGTCACGGGAAGAGAAGCAGCACATAAATGTCCTGTAAGTCAGAGCAGTATGGACAGTAGATCAATGTTTCCATCAGTAGTTACTGGAGAAGCATCTCCGAGTATTCTCAGACAGCGGGTTTGCCAGGAAAGCAATGGGATTATGGCAGAGGTGGGAAAGCTGATATATTGTGTAGAGAGAGTCACCTCAAGCGTTCCATGTATCAGGCTAGGAGTATACAGTGGCCGAATAGCTGAGACTGAGGCAGGATATTCCAAGGGACTGGTCCCTACTTCAGGAAGTCTTCCAGCTACTGATAGAAAGATTTGGGCTTCTTCAAGTAGACATTATGGCAGCAGCTCATGTCATCTGTAGTAATCCCACATGATCTCTCAGTGTTATACTCCAGTCCAATCATCCTAGTTTAAAAATAAAATAAATATAACCGCAATGCTTACATGTAATAATGTCATTTATATAATTATATATTGTACCATGGGACACCCTGGGTCTCGTCTACTCATTTTATAGTAAACAGACATTTTTCATTATAATCTTTACAAGATTAATGTTACAGGAAAATGTCACATTTCCGTAATGTATTTTATTTCCAGCAGATGGACACACAAGCAGGAATATCTCAGAAGGACATCTAATGTTATCCCCGGATTGTGACATAAAAGATAATGACAGTAGACCGGATTCTCCAGGAGCTAACCCCATTACCCCAATTATACATCCAACTCTATTTGCTGATTCTGGGAAATGTTCTCCTGATCACTCTGATATTGATGCATCTGTTACAGCTCTGACAGTAGATACAGAGTTTCCCTGTTCTATAGATGCCAAATGTTTTACACAGAACACAAAGCTTATTACCCATCAGACAGCTAAGGCAGGACAGAGGCCATTTCCATGTTCTGAGTGTGGGAAATGTTTTACATACAAATCGCTTCTTGTAAGACATGAGAGAAGTCACACAGGTGAGAAGCCATTTCCATGTTCTGAGTGTGGAAAATGTTTTATACAAAAATCAGCTCTTGTTATACATGAGAGAAGTCACACAGGTGAGAAACCATTTTCATGTTCTGAGTGTGGGAAATGTTTTGCACTTAAATCACATCTTGTTATACATCAGAGATGTCACACAGGTGAGAAACCATTTCCATGTTCCGAGTGTGGGAAATGTTTTACACTGAAATCACATCTTCTTAGACATGTGAAAATCCATACAGGTGATAGGCCATTTCCATGTTCTGAGTGTGGGAAATGTTTTATAGATAAGTCACATCTTGTTAGACATGAGAGAAGTCATACAGGTGAGAAACAATTTCCATGTTCTGAGTGTGGGAAATGTTTTATAGATAAGTCACATCTTGTTAGACATGAGAGAAGTCATACAGGTGAGAAACAATTTCCATGTTCTGAGTGTGGGAAATGTTTTCTAGAGAAATCACATCTTGTTACACATGAGAGAAAACACACCGGTGAGAAACCATTTCAATGTTCTGAGTGTGGGAAATGTTTTGGACAGAAATCATATCTTGTTACACATCACAGAAGTCACACAGGTGAGAAGCCATTTCCATGTTCTGAGTGTGGGAAATGTTTTATACATAAGTCACAACTTGTTAGACATGAGATAAGTCATACAGGTGAAGAACCATTTCCATGTTCTGAGTGTGGGAAATGTTTTATAGTTAAGTCACAACTTATTAGACATGAGAGACATCACACAGGTGAGAAGCCATTTCCATGTTCTGAGTGTGGGAAATGTTTTGTACAGAAATCAGAACTTGTTACACATGGGAGAATACACACAGGTGAGAAACCATTTCCATGTTCTGAGTGTGGGAAATGTTTTATACAAAAATCAAATCTTGTTCGACATGAGAGAAGTCACACCTACAAAGGGCAAGGCTTCAGCGTTACCATCCAACATGGGGGAAGCTTTCTCTCTGACCTCTCATTACACAACGTATCCTGATCCCGGCTCTATGTGACCTCTCACATCTATCATTTGTGTCACATTACATCTCATACCTGTAGTTTTATGTTTCTGTTGTTTCCCTGTTACCTGTTCTGTAAGATCACCTGCTCTCATTGTGTGGATGGGGGAGGGGGGGGGGTCACTTTCTAGCATGAGTGGTAGTTTCTGGAACTGGATTGCCCAGAGGAGTGTGGGAGTACCATCCTGGAGGTGACGGGGGTGAGCGCTTATTACCTAATAATAGGGATACGATCTGACTGTCATGTCCCTGCTACACCTCCGCTCTGCCTAATAATGAGTGCCACTTTATATACGGGCAGCTGTGCCAGTGTCACCCCACGTCTGTATCTCACAGGCTGTCACATAAGCCCCTATATCTGTTGTAGATGCAATAATCAGCCTTGGGCACAATTATATATATAAGTCAATTTGTGGCAGTACTCCCACGACATGAGTTAAAGTCCGGTACCCGGGCAGCGACGAAGCAATGGGCGGCACTCAGGTCACAGAAAATACAAACAGACATACCTTATATCCCCCCTCATGTGCAATGAATTTCGGCGTGGTTGCAGCGTTCTGACGCCCACAGATGACATCATCATGCCGCCCCGCCTACCGGAGATTTCATAATAGATACAAACTGAAACATAGAAACAAGAATTGTTATACACAAAACAATTTAAACAAACCAGGAACAAGTACAGATGCCATGTAATAAATACAGATCACATATGTAGATACATACTTCTAGGTGATTATGAATATAAAGGTTGCTGACCACATCTATACATCATTATAAAAAGCAATGAAGACCAAGAGACTCGTTAAGGCCTTTGGGAGAAAGAGTTTGCAGCTCATGAATCCATCTGGATTCTTTCTGCAATAAAGTGATTTATTTCCACCTCTCAGATTCGCAGGTTCGTGATCTATAATGATATATTTTAAACAGGCAATGTTATGTTTGGCTAGGGCAAAGTGTCGAGCAACCGGCTGGTGCTAGTCCCACTTTGTATGGCCTTTTCGAATGACCAATTTGTGATTAGCCATACGTTCCCTTAGTGTACAGTCGGTTTTGCCGACATAATGCAATTCGCATGGGCAGCTGATAAGATATATAATAAATCTAGTAGTGCACGTGACCCTATGCTTAATGGTGTATTTTCTGCCACTGAACGGATGCCTGAACGTGCTCCCGATAAGGAGACATCTACATGTGGTGCAATCAAGGCATCTAAAGCAACCTTTCGTAAAGACAAAAAGATGTTTTGTTCACTTTGTTTGGAGTGCAGACCAGTCACATCAGATCTGACTAGCCAGTCACGTAAATTACAACCTCTCGTGTATGTGGGCATGATGGCTGTTCCTGTAAGATTCAGATCCTTGTCAGTCTGTACCATGGGCCACAGGGATTTGGTAGTTTTGGCAATTGCCCTACTGTTAACATTATAGTGATTAACCCATGGAAACCGGGTGCTGCCAATTTTTTTCTCTTTTTGGCCAATAAAGTATCCCGATTCATATTGAGAGCTTTGTTCTTAGCGCAAACAACGTTTCAAGAGGGTATCCCCTCTGTCTAAATTTGCTAATCATGTTGTCAATTTGTATGGTAGCTTTCGATTTATCACTGCAAATTCTCACCGCCCACAGGAACTGAGAATGGGGTAAACCCAATTTGCATGAGAGGGGGTGAAAACTTTCAAAGTGAAGCAGCGTATTGCGGTCAGTGTTTTTGTGATACAGGTCGGTGGACAAAATGCCCTTCTTACACTGTACTAGTACATCAAGGAAATTGACACACTCTTTGCTGATATTAAAGGTAAATTTGATTGGATGTTCCGTAGATTTATGAAAATTCATAAATTCCCGGAACATCTCTGACTGTGACCAAATGACAAACACGTCATCTATGTACCGTAAGTACATGATGATGGATTCCGAGACAGACCTGTCACTGAAAAAGATATCTTGCTCTGCAGAGAACATGTAAGCATTTGCATATGATGGGGCCACAGGGGACCCCATTGCACAACCTGCTGTCCGCAGGTAAAACCTGCCATAGAAACTGAAATAATTATATGTTAGCGTCATAGTTAGAAGATCTAGTACAAACTCAATATCTGGACCAACATATAACGGGTTGCCTGTCAGTAATTTTCGTACAGCGCATATACCAGCCTCACTGGGTATGACGGTGTACAGACTGGCAATATCTATACTGCATACAATATAGGAATGTTCTAATTGGACAATCTGGAATCGCGCAACAAACCAAAAATGAAGCAGCCCAGAGGTAAAACAAACCCCGCGGAGTCTTTCTCCAGATAACGCCAAAGTAACAAGGGTATATATGGCTGGTGGGGATGTATTACCTCAGGCGCTAATGATGAGCGTAACTTATTAGAGCTACTAAGTGAAATCACAAATCCAGCATAATAGTGAACAAGGTGAAGCACTAAAAGAATTTCTTATCTTGAAAATAGATAGCCAGGAGTAATTTTTTTCTCAATGAATATTTTTAAATTCACAGGTTCACATGTGAAAAAGAGAAAGGAAAATCATGTAACAACACTTTTTAATACTGACATACAAACGACATAGATATGCAAATATAGCAAGAAAGGACTAGCACAGTCTCTGTATGAGGGGAGTCAGAAAAATTACCAGCAGGTCTGAGAACCAATAAAATAGTTTTCAAACAAGTTCTTAAAATGTCCAATCACCTCTCCGGATAAGCTGACCGGACTCCGTTCTTGGCAAAAGTTCTGCAACCCAAATGTACCACAGAAGCTGCAAGGTCCACTGCTGGTCCCTCAATAACCAACGCGTTTCCACCTGCTTTGCTGCAGGTCTTTTTCAAGGTGAGAAGAGGGGCAGTCTGATGATCCAGAATTTAAACATGTTCAACCAATCCTCATTTTTGTGCAATTATTTTGAACAGCTGTGTGTTCCCATAGTAAAAGTTGTAAAACAAAGCGCTTGAGATTGTATGTAAACAATGTGTGTGAGTTGTAACCGTTAAAAAGTGTAAATGATTAGTGCAATACCTGAAAAAAAAAAAGGGTTAGATAAATGTTTACAGCCCTTTTTAATAAAATGTGCTGCGGTCTCCAGATGATTAAGGGCTTGCAGCCTGAAACGCGTTGGAGGAAGTGCTGATTTTCACGGACTCCACAACAAAACAAAGACTCCTTTGCTTCTTCACCAGCACACTGCTGGTTTCTCTTCAAAAGCCGCTTTACAGACCGGGACAGCAATTAGTCATCAAGCACTGCACAGCGCACAAGTCGGGCGGCCGGAGAAAGCAGGAAGACGGAGCGGGGGAACCAGCCGGAGGAGGACAGAAGTAGACGGACTTCACCACCTTGCTAAGGTTGCTAGTATACGGAAAGTTAGGTGACCGGGACTATACCTAGATCTACCTTTACTTAAACGGCATACTTGGAACCTCAGAATTCCATCTGGAGACCGCAGCACATTTTATTAAAAAGGGCTGTAAACATTTATCTAACCCTTTTTTTTTTCCAGGTATTGCACTAATCATTTACACTTTTTAACGGTTACAACTCACACACATTGTTTACATACAATCTCAAGCGCTTTGTTTTACAACTTTTACTAATTATTTTTCCATACAAAGCAGCTAAAGCACTTAAATCCCAGTCACAGCGCGGTTATTTTATTTATTTAATGTGTGTTCCCATAGTCACAATCTCCTCCAATCATATTAAGGGGCTGATCACGATTGCGTCGTGTCCCTTCTGGGGAGGCTGTGGAGGCCAATCACATCTATCGAAAGGACTATTTCTTTCCCTTATTGGTAGTCTAGTCCCCGCTTCCGCCAACCTCCCCAGTGCATGTTCGCCAACTGGAAGTCTCGGGCACCGGCTTCCGTCAGCCCCGCCGATGGTATCCATGGTGAACTGAGGCTGGATGATCCCGGCCATTCACTTCCGCCCGCCTTGTTGCGCCAACCAAGGCCGGAAGGGCTGTGGTTTAGATGATCCCTGCTTCCGCCAACCATTCTGGGAGCAGGATTGCCAACCAAACCCGGAAGTGCCTCTTCACAATCATATCAGCCCTCATAGAACATACTTCCAAAATTAAAAAGGGGACTGTAAGAGAGTTTCTTCTTGGCTTCTGTCCAGATAGGCTAGAATTTAAAAGACAAACATAAATATCCAGAAATAAATGCATAAAAATACATTTTATTAAAAAATTATAAAAACCATTTCAATTCAAAATCATTATTCAGTCCAGATGGGTGTAGTGTATTAAATTCATATATAGCCTGCATTTCATTTTTCGCTAAAAACGACATATTATCCCTTTGTCTGTTGGTGCATTTAATTCATTTAAAACCCGCAAATCTAATCATGTGGTTTAGAGATTTGTTGTGATGGATTTTAAAGTGGTTAGACAGAGCGTGTGTAGTCAATCCATTTTTTTTTTATATTTCTGCAATGTTCGCTTATTCGTACTTTGAGTGGTTTGGTGGTACGGCCAATATAAAATAAATGACAAGAGCACTCAATAAAATATAAAACATTCTTAACATTACAAGTTATATAATCATGTATTTTGGCAGTTTTCCCATTAATGCATATTGAATCTAATTTCTTGGAACCGTCATATTTTATTTCCCTACACCCGATGCAAATCCCGCATCGGTGAAACCCTTTTGTTAAAATCCTGCCTCTCTCCTTTTTGGTGGGAGATATCTTCTTACCAAGGAGTTTTTCAGATTCAGGGCTTTTTTATAAATAAAAATAGGGTGGTCTGGAATTACATCCCCAACTATTGGGTCCTTTTTTAGCATGTTCCAGGTTTTTCTAAAAGACCTTTCTAATAACTTATGTTGTGTGTTAAAACTTGTAATAAAAGCCCATTCATAATTTCCTTTCTTATGATGTTTTATATCATTACCTAATAATAGAGTTTTTCTGTCCAGTACCTCTACCTCACCCAGTGCTTGCTCAATTCTCTTACTGTCATAGCCACTTTTTTCCAATCTACACTTTAACTCCTTAGCTTGTTGTTGATAAGACTGTTACAATCACTTACCCTTATAATTCTGTGAACAGGGATGATTTCCTGGGGGTTAATTTATATTTCTCTGACGTCCTAAGTGGATGCTGGGACTCCGTAAGGACCATGGGGAATAGCGGCTCCGCAGGAGACTGGGCACAACTAAAGAAAGCTTTAGGACTTCCTGGTATGCACTGGCTCCTCCCACTATGACCCTCCTCCAGACCTCAGTTAGAATCTTGTGCCCGGCCGAGCTGGATGCACACTAGGGGCTCTCCTGAGCTCCTAGAAAGAAAGTATATTTTAGTTTTTTTATTTTACAGTGAGATCTGCTGGCAACAGACTCACTGCGGCGAGGGACTAAGAGGAGAAGAAGCAAATCTACCTGCTTGCAGCTAGCTTGGGCTTCTTAGGGTACTGGACACCATTAGCTCCAGAGGGATCGAACACAGGACCCGACCTCGATCGTTCGGTCCAGGAGCCGCGCCGCCATCCCCCTTACAGCCAGAAGCAAGAAGATGGTCCGGAAAATCGGCGGCAGAAGACTTCGGTCTTCAACAAGGTAGCGCACAGCACTGCAGCTGTGCGCCATTGCTCCTCATGCACACCTCACACTCCGGTCACTGATGGGTGCAGGGAGCTGGGGGGCGCCCTGAGGGCAATATAATACACCTTGGCTGGCAAATCATCACAATATATAGTCCCAGAGGCTATATATGTGATAAATTACCCCTGCCAGAATTCCTGAAAAAAGCAGGAGAAGTCAGCTGAAAAAGGGGCGGGGCTATCTCCCTCAGCACACTGGCGCCATTTTTCCCTCACAGCTCCGCTGCAAGGATCGCTCCCTGGCTCTCCCCTGCAGTATCAAGCTACAAAGGGTAAAAAAGAGAGGGGGGGGGGCACTAAATTTAGGCGCAGTATAATTTATATAGCAGCTATAAGGGGAAATAATTCAGTTAATCCCTGTATTATTATAGCGCTCTGGTGTGTGCTGGCATACTCTCTCTGTCTCCCCAATGGGCTTTGTGGGGTCCTGTCCTCAGTCAGAGCATTCCCTGTGTGTGTGCGGTGTGTCGGTACGGCTGTGTCGACATGTTTGATGAGGAGGCTTATGTGGAGGCGGAGCAGATGCCGATAAATGTGGTGTCACCCCCTGCGGGGCAGACACCTGAGTGGATGGACTTGTGGAAGAAATTACGTGAAAGTGTCAACTCCTTACATAAAAAGTTTGACGACATACCAAATATGGGACAGCCGGCTTCTCAGCTTGTGCCTGCCCAAGCGTCTCAAAGGCCATCAGGGGCTCTAAAACGCCCGCTACCTCAGATGGCAGACACAGATGTCAACACGTATACTGATACCAGTGTCGACGACGAGGAGACTAATGTAATGTCCAGTAGGGCCACTCGTTACATGATTGAGGCTATGAAAAATGTGTTGCACATTTCTGATCTTACCCCAGGTACCACAAAAAAGGGTATTATGTTTGGGGAGAAAAAACTACCAGTGGTTTTTCCCCCATCTGAGGAGTTAAATGAAGTGTGTGAAGAAGCGTGGGCTTCCCCCGATAAGAAACTGGTAATTTCTAAAAGATTACTAATGGCGTACCCTTTCCCGCCAGAGGATAGGTCACGTTGGGAAACACCCCCGAGGGTGGATAAAGCGCTCACACGCTTGTCAAAAAAGGTGGCACTACCGTCTCCGGATACGGCCGCCCTAAAGGAACCTGCTGATAGAAAGCAGGAGGCTATACTGAAGTCTGTATATACACACTCAGGCATTATACTGAGACCAGCTATTGCTTCAGCATGGATGTGCAGTGCTGCAGCTGCGTGCTCAGATTCCCTGTCGGAGAATATTGACACCCTAGACAGGGACACTATATTGCTAACCGTAGAGCATATTAAAGATGCAGTTTTATGACTTCCGGTTCCGGCTCCCATGTGATCGGGAGCTCGGCGTGTGAGCTCCGTTGCAACCCCGGCCAGCACAGCAAGCAGAGCCGCATTCGCGGACACAAACCCGGCGATTCCCGCAGCCTCAGCGAGGGGAAGGTCTCCTACATCATATGGAGAAGTTCCTCACTCCCTCAATGCCGGCAAAGCAGCAAAGATCTCGCTCTGAGCGGCGCCGAGCAGAATCCAACATGGCCGCCGCACCAGACACGCAGGAAGGCCCGCAGCTAGAGGATGGGTCCCGGCCTGTCTCCCCAGATCTTACAGCTCCAGTCTCATATGAGGACGTTGTGAAAGCCATCAAGGTAACGATGGGACCACTCATGGACACACACTCTGCTAAGTTAACACAGGTGGCACAGGACATTAAATCTCAGATGAAACAGCTGTCCCAGAGGGTATTAGCCACAGAACAGTGACTGGGGGAAGTGTTCCAAGATGTGGCAGAATTGAAAACGAATGCAGACACCATGCAAAAATCTTATTATCAGGTTATGAATAAATTAGACGATCTAGAAAATAGATCGAGAAGAAATAATCTCAGCGTTATGGGCCTAGCAGAAACTCTCAAAGGGCCAGACCTATATCGTTTTCTACAGGAATCTCTTCCGGAGTTGCTGGGCTTAAAGGATACATGTGCAGACATGGTAGTGGAGAGGGCCCATCGTCTTGGACCGCCCAGGACGGGTCAGAACACGAGGCTGCGGGTAGTAATTTTTCGATGTTTAAACTTTTTACATAAGGAAGCTATTTGGTCAGCGTCCAGGAAACACAGGACTCTGGCATGGGACAGCAAGGACATTCGTCTCTTTCAAGATTACTCTGCAGAAGTTTCCCAAGCCCGCAAAGATTTTTCCCAGATATGTTCACGCCTGGTCCAGGAGGGCAAGAAATTTGCATTGCTGTACCCTGCGAGATTACGGCTCTTTGAAGGGGATTCTTTTCGTGACTTTTCCAATGCGGCTGATGCAGCGGGATTCCTGTCTGAAGGAAGAGGGTCAGGACATTCCTCCTCCCCTGCCTCTCCACATTCTGCATTATAGGTCCCGAGCTGGGAGAGTCCTGCATTAATCGTTGAGAGGCCTGGTAGCCCCGGCTGGGAATGCTTATATGCCTGACACTTGTATGATTTCCCTTGGCGGGGGAAAATGTTGCTTGAGTGACACTCTTCCAGTCTAACATTGATGATCACCCTCTTTTCCTTAATCTCAGCTCAGTTTGTTTCGTTAGGCTGCGGAGAAGCTGGGAGTTTCAAATCTTTTTATTAAAGGTTGATATTGACCGGGGGGTGCTAGGGGTTAGCATTATTGCAGTTAAAAGCACAGATTTCTACATGGCTGGAAGCCCCTATTTCTTGAATGATGGAGGCGAGTTGGTGCCTCCTGTTCTGTTCTGCTTTTTTGTTGTTATATGTTGTTACCCCTTATGTGTCTTGTCTAATCCCCCCTGTATGTTTGCTCAGGTAGTGTGGTGGGTAGGGCAGTGGTGGCCGGTCCGCCACTGCATTTATGTGCTCGTCTTTCTCTTAATAGACATATTTAGAATGACTATATGTCGTCTTTAAAAATAAGCACATGGAACGTGGGGGGTATTAATTCCCCGGCTAAGAGGAAAAAAATCCTTATGTATATGAACAAGCTCCGTACGGATATAGCTTTCCTGCAGGAAACACACCTCCTCCCTATAGAGATGGCCAACCTTAACACACTTAGGTGGTCGGTGATGGCTTCGGCCCCATATTCGTCAAAGGCGCGGGGAGTAGCCATATTAATTAGACAGTCTCTTGCTTATGACGGTCATTCTGTAAAGGTGGACCTGCAGGGTCGGTATATTATCGCAGATGTAACAGTTGAATGCACACGCCTATTGTTATGTAACATATATGCTCCGAATACTCGCCCCAAAGGGTTTTTTCTCGAAACACTGAACAAACTGTATGGTCATATAGATTCTAATATTGTGTTAGGGGGGGATTTTAATGTGGTTGCGTCTCATGTTATGGATAGAAATGTGGCCTCCAGCCGAGGGCTTAGTGACCCTAAGGTGGGAATAAATTATGTGACCCGCCGGCTGCGGGTGGTGGTTGTGTGGAGGGCGTGTTATCCACTGGAACGGGATTATACTTGCCTGTCGGCTGCATATGGCACGCTCTCCCGCATTGATTACTTGCTGTTGTCGGAGCATATGTTCCCTAAGGTTATGGATGCTGGGATTGAACCTATAAGTATCTCGGACCATGCCCTATGTTGGATTAAGTTAGCGGTGCAGGTGGATAAGGGCCCAGTGCGACAGTGGCGGTTCCCGGCACATCTGGCTAATTCATTGAAATTTCATAACATGCTGGAGGCGGCGTGGCTAGACTATAAGAGTAATAATGCAAGCCATGAGTCCGAGAAGCCTCTGACATTTTGGCAGGCATCTAAGCCAGTCATGAGAGGGGTGATTATGTCGTACTATGCACACAGGGATAGGCAATTAGACGGTTCATACCTGGAGGATCAGGGTAATTTAACGACCTCCTTTCAGAAGTTTAAGCATACACCTACTCCAACTAATAGAGCTGATTATAATAACAAAAAGGCTGTGTTTGATAACATTCTGAACCACTTAGAGGCCAAGCACACTTTTTATAGGAATGCTTCTTTTCATAAATATGGTAATAAACTGGGGAAATTAATGTCATTCTTATTGAAAGGGCGCCATGCTTCCTCTGTAATCAAATCCCTCCGAGCTGGTGACAGTACTAGGGTCAGGTCTAATGCCAAGATAACTGAAGTGCTGAGTTCTTTTTACGCCCAACTATATTCTCAGCCTCCCAGTAATTTACCCAACAAAGAGGCCTTTTGGGCTGATACGAGCTTACCTCAGATGTCTGATAGCCAGGCCTCGTCCCTTATGGCACCCATCTTGGGGGAGGAGGTGGAGAGGGTGATTAAGGCACTGAAGACAGGAAAGGCACCTGGTCCAGATGGCCTTTCTAATGATTATTATAAAATACTATTACCCCATATTCGGAACACACTGCTGGTATGTTTTAATGAGTTACTCTCCGGCAGGGCCCTGCCTGATTTTTTCAACTCAGCTATCCTCAGGGTGTTGCCGAAGCCTGGTAGAGATCTGGAACTCCCAGAATCTTATGGACCTATTTCCCTGCTGAATACGGACTATAAGCTGTTTACCAAGATTTTGGCTGACAGGTTAAAACTCATATTACCCTCCATTATCCACCCAGATCAGTCGGGATTCATCTGGGGACGCCAGGCGGTGGTTAATATAAGAAAAGTCCTAACAGTAATGCAGAGGTTACAATCTTCTTCAGATACGGGCACTAACGTCATTCTATCACTTGACGACGAAAAGGCGTTTGACATGGTGACATGGGACCATTTATTTGATACCTTACATAGATTCGGAACCCCGCCGGCCTTTGTGGAGGTGTTGACCCGCCTGTACACTGAGCCGGCCACGCAGGTACTAGGTAATGGCTATATTTCCTCCTGGAGGTTAAGATAGCGCTGTTTGCTGATGATATGTTGCTATTCATCGCAGACCCCAGCAGGTCGATAGGACCAATAGTCTCTATCATTGATAGCTTTGGATCCTTTGCGGGTTACAAGGTTAATCTCTCTAAATCAGAACTCATGCCTCTATCGGGAGATGCGTCCCTCTTTACCAAACATCAGATATTGTCCCAATTCCCTAGGACCCAGGGGACTCTTAAGTATTTGGGGATAAAGATACCCACATCACTGGAAAAGCTGTATACAGTTAACATTGACCCGGCCCTGTCGGCGATCCGGGCCCTCCTAGACGGGTGGGTTAATTTGCCCTTTTCCTTGTTGGGAAGAGCCGCGGTCCTTAAAAGTGTAGTGGTCCCGAAACTTTCCTATATTCTACAGATGCTGCCATTACGCCTTACAAAAAAAGATTATAGGTTAGTGAACTCCATGTTCTCAAAATTTTTATGGGGGGGGGAGGAAACCAAGAATCTCCTATGCCAAACTTCAGATGCCAAAGGCGGAGGGGGGGCTAGGGATCCCAGACTTAGACACGTTTAGCAGAGCGGTGATGTTCCGATATGTTACAGACTGGTTATGGCAGCGTTCTTGCTTCACCAATTATACATTGGAGGAGGAATTGTTTGCCCCCTTCTCTCCTAGCGCTATCCTTCACACCCCAAGGCACAAGCTGCCGGCCTCGCTCAAGGCGAATATTATTCTCACAGATACATATGGAGCATGGCACTATTCTAATTCAAAATCACATCGAAACCCGGACTTCCCGGCGCAACCAATTCTATTGAAATCGTGTCAGTATACATTTAAATATCTACACTCAGCTCAGCTGCAGGAAGTGTACTTTAAGTTACTACATAGGGCCTACATAGCCCCGGCCCAAAGAGCACATATGATCCCGGACGGGAATAGCGAATGTTTAAAATGCCACATAGCAAGGGCCTCCTTCTTCCACTGCTTTTGGACATGTAGTAAGATAGCCACGTTCTGGAATAAAGTCATTGGGTTCATCAACAGAATTTTCTCTTTGAGGGTTGTTAAGGACCCCGTAGCCTGTCTATGTAGCTGCTTTGAGGGCTGGGCCCTGGGTCCGGATAGGAAGCGAGTCACACCCATTCTCACAGTCATACTTACGGTGGCTAATAAGGCTATACTGAATCATTGGACGAAAAAGTCATCTCCTTCGATGGGGGAATTAAAAAATGTACTTCTACGGGTTCTCTATTTTGAGAGACAAGCCACCTTACCAGACATTGAGAGGGGTGTCGCCCGCTTTTACTCGAAATGGGAGCCATACATCAATAGTCTAGACATAGACACAGGGTCATATTGAAAAGCTCTTTGAAAATACCTCCTGGGTCCTCCTTAAACATGTAGATGCTAACTTATAGAGCTGGCAACTTGCAATATAGGGGCTGATGAGTGCATGGATGGAAGCTGTGTAGGTATGTAAGCCACACGCCTAAGGAGTGAAATGTATTGTCTTCTCTCCTTCCCCCTCTTCCCTTTGTATCTTTTTTCTGTTTCCCCTTATTGTTTTAAGATATTAATATGTGGATGACAACAGATTAAGGGTTATTAGCATAGACTAAGCGATACATGCTGCAAAGTACAGAGATGTCTAGAATACAGTCGATGCTGCAATATATGTATGTATGTATCTATCTTGGTCATTCATATCTTTCTACTTGTTGAATCACCACTGTATGTAAAGATTTTATATTACAAAAATGAGAAAATAAAAACAGTTTTACATAAAAAAAGAAATGTGTTAGTTTTCTATAGCCAATGCAGTGAGTACCCTTTGTGTGCAGCATTGAATGAGTTAATGTGAAAGCTTTGACGATTATCAGCACCTGTGGAGGTTGCTGTGGAGTTTAGAAGGTGACTGCACAAGCTGTTTTGCATATATATACCGCATCTGTGTCTGTTTTATGTGTTGTTTTTAAATGTGAGTCTTGAAATGTTTTTAAATATATTTTGAGTCATTTTCACCAATTTACTTGTAGATGGTATTTTGATACTATCTTAGTGTGATGCTTCTGGTAGGCGGGGAGGCTGAATGACGTCACTGATGGGCGTCAGAACGCCAGAACCACGCCGGAGCTCACTGCACATGTGTGGGGGGAATAAAAAGGTATGTTGTTTTGCTGTTATTTTGTAACCTGAGGACGAAGAATAAACTTCAACCTACTGCAACCTACTGTATTGTATCTTTTGTGACCAGTGTGCCGCCTACAGTGGATTGTTATATATATATATATATATATATATATATATATACACACACACTTCCATAAGTCATTTTACATATATGCAGTGTGTAGTTTAGTTTTGTTTTAGAAAATAATTCTCAGCTGTTAGGACAGTAGCATAGAACTCATTTACTTTGCTATTACTTGAAATACTAAAAGTTCTGGTAATGCATTTTTAATGCAGGGGAAAATAAGTTAGACATTACAACCCCAGACATATTGATTGAGAACATTACATACCATGGGGTTTCAGTCTAATATGTTAAGAATTGTAAATGAGTAAAAGGAATCCTGCTGCATTCTTTAAGCAAATACAACAATTGTATAATATGTATATATGTATATATATATATATATATATATATATATATATATAGACCCTGTTATGTAGATTTAGAACAGGTTTTAAGAGCACGGCAACAGGCTTCTGACCAGCCATATGTGAAGCAGCACCCATGAGATAACAGAGTATGATAGTGTACAACCCCTGTGTCAGCAGCAGCCACCACTGACATTTCTACAAAAGGTACCATTACAGTGACTTTACCCACATGAGACACAGGGCTTCAAGAACTGTTTTTATGCACAACCACATTCCTCCACATTTACTTACAGATCAGGCCATCAAAGCAACTGGATTAGGAGGTCCGTGACATTGGTCAGTATTACATGGCAAGATTACAGACATGATGCCATGATCAGAAAATTTGAAGCACCAGCAGCTCCCAAATTAAAGCAAATAATAAGGAACAAGACAGAAGAAGCCCCAGAAGACAAATGAATGATGTTTCTTCTGCCATCATGAAGTCCAGGCTTCTCCAGGTACCTCCCAGTGAACATAATGTCTCCAGAGGAAATGACAGTAGGTATGGTCCAGGCACCTTGCCCACTGGAGAAGAATGTTTGTGTCTAATCATACTGGAGCCAGCAGAAGACATCAGAGGGAGGTATCACAGAAACTCATAATATCAAAAACACTTGGAGGGACAGGAGATGCAAGAACTACAGTCACCAATACTAATCCAGTTCTTGACCTCGAGAATATGTCCAGTGACTTTGCTGGGACACAATGTACTGAAGCTTATCCAAGCTAGAATACAGTACACACCAGCTGCAGTTGAACTTTCCAGTAACTTATCAAAGGAGGTATGGATCCATTTAGAAGCAAGTTGGAACAGAAGTTCAGTATTGGCTCATTCCCACAGTACCAGTTGTGAAAGAAAAGGTGCAATACTGCTAGACCAGATTAGCCTAGGGAGGGGCTATATCACCAGGTGGTTTATCCAGAAGACACACAGCTAATACAGTATGTGGATGACCTGCTGATTGCCACCACCACTAAAAAAAGGTGCCAAGAAGAGACAGTGGTGGTCATTCCGAGTTGTTCGCTCGCAAGCTGCTTTTAGCAGCTTTGCACATGCTAAGTCGCCGCCTACTGGGAGTGAATCTTAGCTTCTCAAAATTGCGAACGACGGATTTGCAATATTGCGATTAGACCTTTCTTAGCAGTTTCTGAGTAGCTCGAGACTTACTCTGCCATTGCGATCAGTTCAGTCAGTTTCGTTCCTGGTTTGACGTCACAAATACGCCCAGCGTTCGCTCAGGCACGCCCCCGTTTCTCCAGCCACTCCCGCGTTTTTCCAAGAAATGTCAGCGTTTTTTCACACACACCCATAAAACGCTCAGTTTCCGCCCAGAAACACCCACTTCCTGTCAATCACATTACGATCACCAGAATGAAGAAAAAAACTTGTAATGCCGTGAGTAAAATACCTAACTTCATAGCAAATTTACTTGGCGCAGTCGCACTGCGGACGTTGCGCATGCGTACTAGCGACTAATCGCTCCGTTGCGATAAAAAAATAACAAGCGAACAACTCGGAATGACCACCAGTGTCCTTACTGAAGTTTCTGGAAGAGCAAGACTGCAGATCCTTGAAAGGAGAAATTGCAGCTAGCAAAGCAAAAGGTAATCTTCCTAGGATTCTCAAGGTACCCAACATCTAACAGAAAAGGGAAAGAAATTCATAATGCAAGCTAAAGATGCCAACTAGTGTCAAGCAAGTCAGATGAACATTCCTGGGCCTAGTATGATACTGAAAAGAATGGATACCTCTAGCATCAGTCTACATGCAAGCATTAACAACACCGAAAGGGAGAGTGGGTCCACATCCTACACAGCAAAAGATGAATGAAGCAATTGAACAATTGAAAGCAGCAGTTTCCTAATCTCCAGCCCTAGGACTACCTGACTATAGAAGAAGGAGGCCATACATGGGAGTCCTTATGCAAAAATATGGACTGAAGCAAAGACCAGTGACCTACCACTCAAGCAAGCTTGACAACATTACTCAAGGGGCACCTACCGGCATCAGAGCAGTGGCAGCAGCAGCAGTCCTAGAAGAGGACAAGAGCACGGATATAGTGCTGAACCATGAGCTTATCATCCAGGTACCACATGCAGGTACAGAGAAGCTTCATCAAGCAAGAACCAAACACCTGTCAGCAGCACAGCTGACCAAGTATGAAGTAGCACTGCTAAGTGCAAACAACGTAACCATCAGAAGAGTTCTACCTTCAACCCAGCAACCCTTTTACCAGCATTAATAAAGGTGTTGAATATCAAGATTCAAAAGGAGGGAGAGAGCAAGAAGATGATGATGAGGACCAGGAAGGTGGTCCAGAAGAGCAAGATACAGACAGATCATTATGGACGCAGGACTAGAGGGATGGTGATAGTTCTAATAAAAAATAAATTCCCATGATTGTGTGGCTTTACTGGAACAAGAACTACCTTATGCTCAGCATGAGCATATGTGGATGGATCAAGGTACTATGAGGATGGGATTCCTTATACAGGATATGCAGTAACCACTGAACATGAAGTTGTGGATTCAGGATACTTACCATCCCAGCACAGGATTGTGGGCCAGATATGGAAAAGCAGAGGATTCAAGGTGGCAAGTGGCGAAGACACATAACATGCTTCACTGATCAGACACCGGTTCAGAGCTCTGCAAGGGCCACAGAAAAGGTTGCAGTAATGAAGATCCAGGCACACGCAAGAAACGACACTCCTGAAACAAGCGGCAACAATCAGGCAAGATGCTAAAGCCAAGAGGGTAACAAGATGCCCCCAGCAGAAAAGGCAAACCTATAGAGTAACCATTCCAGTGCCAGACCAAATGCCTGATTATGCTACACTGATTGAACTTCAGAACCAAGCAGGAGAGGGTGAGAAAGAAGCCTGTGAAAAAAGAAAAGCAACCAAACAACCAGTGAAGGTAGCAATCTACTCTACACAACCAAACAACCAGTGAAGGTAGCAATCTACTCTACACAACCAAACAACCAGTGAAGGTAGCAATCTACTCTACACAACCAAACAACCAGTGAAGGTAGCAATCTACACTACACAACCAAACAACAAGTGAAGGTAGCAATCTACACTACACAACCAAACAACCAGTGAAGGTAGCAATCTACACTACACAACCAAACAACCAGTGAAGGTAGCAATCTACTCTACACAACCAAACAACCAGTGAAGGTAGCAATCTACTCTACACAACCAAACAACCAGTGAAGGTAGCAATCTACACTACACAACCAAACAACCAGTGAAGGTAGCAATCTACACTACACAACCAAACAACCAGTGAAGGTAGCAATCTACTCTACACAACCAAACAACCAGTGAAGGTAGCAATCTACACTACACAACCAAACAACCAGTGAAGGTAGCAATCTACTCTACACAACCAAACAACCAGTGAAGGTAGCAATCTACTCTACACAACCAAACAACCAGTGAAGGTAGCAGTCTACTCTACACAACCAAACAACCAGTGAAGGTAGCAATCTACACTACACAACCAGTGAAGGTAGCAATCTACTCTACACAACCAAACAACCAGTGAAGGTAGCAATCTACACTACACAACCAAACAACCAGTGAAGGTAGCAATCTACACTACACAACCAAACAACCAGTGAAGGTAGCAATCTACTCTACACAACCAAACAACCAGTGAAGGTAGCAATCTACTCTACACAACCAAACAACCAGTGAAGGTAGCAGTCTACTCTACACAACCAAACAACCAGTGAAGGTAGCAATCTACACTACACAACCAAACAACCAGTGAAGGTAGCAATCTACACTACACAACCAAACAACCAGTGAAGGTAGCAATCTACACTACACAACCAAACAACCAGTGAAGGTAGCAATCTACTCTACACAACCAAACAACCAGTGAAGGTAGCAATCTACTCTACACAACCAAACAACCAGTGAAGGTAGCAATCTACACTACACAACCAAACAACCAGTGAAGGTAGCAATCTACACTACACAACCAAACAACCAGTGAAGGTAGCAATCTACTCTACACAACCAAACAACCAGTGAAGGTAGCAATCTACACTACACAACCAAACAACCAGTGAAGGTAGCAATCTACTCTACACAACCAAACAACCAGTGAAGGTAGCAATCTACTCTACACAACCAAACAACCAGTGAAGGTAGCAATCTACACTACACAACCAAACAACCAGTGAAGGTAGCAATCTACACTACACAACCAAACAACCAGTGAAGGTAGCAATCTACTCTACACAACCAAACAACCAGTGAAGGTAGCAATCTACTCTACACAACCAAACAACCAGTGAAGGTAGCAATCTACACTACACAACCAAACAACCAGTGAAGGTAGCAATCTACACTACACAACCAAACAACCAGTGAAGGTAGCAGTCTACACTACACAACCAAACAACCAGTGAAGGTAGCAGTCTACACTACACAACCAAACAACCAGTGAAGGTAGCAATCTACTCTACACAACCAAACAACCAGTGAAGGTAGCAATCTACACTACACAACCAAACAACCAGTGAAGGTAGCAATCTACTCTACACAACCAAACAACCAGTGAAGGTAGCAATCTACTCTACACAACCAAACAACCAGTGAAGGTAGCAATCTACTCTACACAACCAAACAACCAGTGAAGGTAGCAATCTACACTACACAACCAAACAACCAGTGAAGGTAGCAATCTACACTACACAACCAAACAACCAGTGAAGGTAGCAATCTACACTACACAACCAAACAACCAGTGAAGGTAGCAATCTACTCTACACAACCAAACAACCAGTGAAGGTAGCAATCTACTCTACACAACCAAACAACCAGTGAAGGTAGCAATCTACACTACACAACCAAACAACCAGTGAAGGTAGCAATCTACTCTACACAACCAAACAACCAGTGAAGGTAGCAATCTACACTACACAACCAAACAACCAGTGAAGGTAGCAGTCTACACTACACAACCAAACAACCAGTGAAGGTAGCAATCTACACTACACAACCAAACAACCAGTGAAGGTAGCAGTCTACACTACACAACCAAACAACCAGTGAAGGTAGCAATCTACACTACACAACCAAACAACCAGTGAAGGTAGCAATCTACACTACACAACCAAACAACCAGTGAAGGTAGCAGTCTACACTACACAACCAAACAACCAGTGAAGGTAGCAATCTACACTACACAACCAAACAACCAGTGAAGGTAGCAATCTACACTACACAACCAAACAACCAGTGAAGGTAGCAATCTACACTACACAACCAAACAACCAGTGAAGGTAGCAATCTACTCTACACAACCAAACAACCAGTGAAGGTAGCAATCTACACTACACAACCAAACAACCAGTGAAGGTAGCAATCTACTCTACACAACCAAACAACCAGTGAAGGTAGCAATCTACTCTACACAACCAAACAACCAGTGAAGGTAGCAATCTACTCTACACAACCAAACAACCAGTGAAGGTAGCAATCTACACTACACAACCAAACAACCAGTGAAGGTAGCAATCTACACTACACAACCAAACAACCAGTGAAGGTAGCAATCTACACTACACAACCAAACAACCAGTGAAGGTAGCAATCTACACTACACAACCAAACAACCAGTGAAGGTAGCAATCTACACTACACAACCAAACAACCAGTGAAGGTAGCAATCTACACTACACAACCAAACAACCAGTGAAGGTAGCAATCTACACTACACAACCAAACAACCAGTGAAGGTAGCAATCTACTCTACACAACCAAACAACCAGTGAAGGTAGCAATCTACTCTACACAACCAAACAACCAGTGAAGGTAGCAATCTACACTACACAACCAAACAACCAGTGAAGGTAGCAATCTACTCTACACAACCAAACAACCAGTGAAGGTAGCAGTCTACACTACACAACCAAACAACCAGTGAAGGTAGCAATCTACACTACACAACCAAACAACCAGTGAAGGTAGCAGTCTACACTACACAACCAAACAACCAGTGAAGGTAGCAATCTACACTACACAACCAAACAACCAGTGAAGGTAGCAATCTACACTACACAACCAAACAACCAGTGAAGGTAGCAATCTACACTACACAACCAAACAACCAGTGAAGGTAGCAATCTACACTACACAACCAAACAACCAGTGAAGGTAGCAGTCTACACTACACAACCAAACAACCAGTGAAGGTAGCAATCTACACTACACAACCAAACAACCAGTGAAGGTAGCAGTCTACACTACACAACCAAACAACCAGTGAAGGTAGCAATCTACACTACACAACCAAACAACCAGTGAAGGTAGCAATCTACTCTACACAACCAAACAACCAGTGAAGGTAGCAATCTACACTACACAACCAAACAACCAGTGAAGGTAGCAATCTACACTACACAACCAAACAACCAGTGAAGGTAGCAATCTACACTACACAACCAAACAACCAGTGAAGGTAGCAATCTACACTACACAACCAAACAACCAGTGAAGGTAGCAGTCTACACTACACAACCAAACAACCAGTGAAGGTAGCAATCTACACTACACAACCAAACAACCAGTGAAGGTAGCAATCTACACTACACAACCAAACAACCAGTGAAGGTAGCAATCTACACTACACAACCAAACAACCAGTGAAGGTAGCAGTCTACACTACACAACCAAACAACCAGTGAAGGTAGCAATCTACACTACACAACCAAACAACCAGTGAAGGTAGCAATCTACACTACACAACCAAACAACCAGTGAAGGTAGCAATCTACACTACACAACCAAACAACCAGTGAAGGTAGCAGTCTACACTACACAACCAAACAACCAGTGAAGGTAGCAATCTACACTACACAACCAAACAACCAGTGAAGGTAGCAGTCTACACTACACAACCAAACAACCAGTGAAGGTAGCAATCTACTCTACACAACCAAACAACCAGTGAAGGTAGCAGTCTACACTACACAACCAAACAACCAGTGAAGGTAGCAATCTACTCTACACAACCAAACAACCAGTGAAGGTAGCAATCTACTCTACACAACCAAACAACCAGTGAAGGTAGCAATCTACACTACACAACCAAACAACCAGTGAAGGTAGCAATCTACTCTACACAACCAAACAACCAGTGAAGGTAGCAATCTACTCTACACAACCAAACAACCAGTGAAGGTAGCAATCTACACTACACAACCAAACAACCAGTGAAGGTAGCAATCTACACTACACAACCAAACAACCAGTGAAGGTAGCAGTCTACACTACACAACCAAACAACCAGTGAAGGTAGCAATCTACACTACACAACCAAACAACCAGTGAAGGTAGCAATCTACTCTACACAACCAAACAACCAGTGAAGGTAGCAATCTACTCTACACAACCAAACAACCAGTGAAGGTAGCAGTCTACACCACACAGACAGAAGAAATAGAAGTAAAGCCTCAAATGCCTGATCTACAGGATTTGAAGAAATTTCAGGAACAAGCAGGTCCTAAAGAAAAAGCAGCATGGCAGAGAAGAGGAGCCAGACAAGAAGAAGAAACTAGCTTATGGAAATTAGAAGAGAAGTTATGCTTACCCAGAAGCTTATATCCACCTATGTGTCAAGTCAGCCATAGACTCACACACCTAGAAAAGGATCAAATGGGAAATTTAGTTAATGTAAGATGGATAGCTCCAGAATTTTGTCCAGACACAACCAAGTTTGTACGTGCCTACTGGATATGTGTAAATGTCCAATCCAGGACAGAAGGTCAAGACAACCCTTGGAGCAATCCCCAAAAGTTATTTTCCATTTCAAAGACTGCAAATTGACTATATCTAACTGCCAAAGATGTATTGGTAGCCACAGACATTTTCAGTTATTGGCCAATGGCAAAAGCCACAGAAAACTCAATAGCTAGAAAATTAGTTCCAGAAGTTATTTGCAGATATGGAGTACCAGAAGTTATAGTAGCAGATGGCGGTATTCATTTCATTGAAGAAATAATGTAGTACATAAGGTATGATTTGGGAATACAACAGGCATTCCATGTGTTGTATCGTCCGCAGATTAGTGAATGTGTCACAGAAACGTGTTTATTTTTAGTACTGGTTAATAGTAGAACCATACTCAGTAAAACCATAAGTTATTTACCTTATGACATATTGTTTGATAGCATACCTAAGATAGGATGTTATTATCCACAAGAGTTACAGCATAAATATGGTTATTAGACTGCATATGTAAAAAGTCTTACTGAAGAAACTGACACCTCTGTATTCTCTAGTTTTTTGCCTCTCTCCCAGTTCCAGGAGAAGAACTGAATCCCCACAAGCTTTAACCAGGAGATCGGGTGTATCTGGAAAGACACGTGAAAACGTCACTTGAGCCCAGATTTGATGGTCCATATCGAATGTTGTTGACCACGCCCACTTCTGTGAAAATTAAGGAGAGAGAGAGACTTGGGTTCCACTGCAAATTTGCTCAAGTTAAGTTTGAACAATGAAATACACAAACATGCAGAGGCTAATTAGACCTAAACTAGACAGGCCACTATGGGTCATTATATTGGGAACTTTAGTACTCATTGTAATCATAATATACTCTATATCCCTCATAGGAGAGGGCAGGGATTGGCATGTCCATCAATCCAACGTTACATACCAGTGTTTAGTATGTAAGAAGTGTGGTATCAAAGCCACTAGATCTTGTGTTAAGCAAATTAAAGTAAAGATCATGAAATCTCAAGGATTTCAAAGATACCAGTTAGTTAAGAGATGCTGGGATCACATGGGCCCACGCCTGGAAAAGGAGGGTAATAGACATTTGTTCCCACTACATAGAAGCATATAGGGGTTTTAGATTTCTTTGAAGTAAATACATACTACAAAATAGAGTGACATTTTTAAAATGTGTATGAAAAGAACTCCAAGAATGTGTTGTACATTTATCACTAATGGAATAGATAATGCACAAGAAGTGGTTTAGAAATATTGCTGAAGGGTGTGGGAAAGCTTATTGGGTGCAAGAAGGAAAATGGGGCAGCCTAGGGTACACCTCTGGGGTTCTCCTCTTATCCCCAAAATTAGAACATAAAACAAAAAGTGTGGGGTGGTGTATCTGGGGCGCCCTCCTTCTGTGGTCATAAGCTAGGACCAGAGTGATGGTAGCTTAACCAAACAAATGGTGGAAAATGCAAGAAATGTAGGTTATTGGGAACATTCAAATTGTGCTTAAATGAAAGAAAGCATATCTTTCCGATATGCTTTCTTTCATTTAAGCACAATTTGAATTTTCCTGAACATTTTGAACACCATCCAGGGTAGAAGACCCCTATAAGCTTAGGAGCCAGAGCAGGGTGAAGTTTGAACCACCCTGCATCATTACCACCTGCGGCTCCTAGCTTACCAATTTGGTATGCTTTTTATTGTGTATATTGTTTTATATGTATGAGATTGTATTAAACCTGTGTAACATGTTTTAACTTGAATGTTCCCAATATACTAAATTTCTTGCATTTTCCACCATTTGTTTGGTTAAGCTACCATCACTCTGGTCCTAGCTTATGACCACAGAAGGAGGGCGCCCCAGATACACTAACCCACACTTTTTGTTTTATGGTTTAGAAATATGTCCAAGAAGTGGAAACTCAAAGGTAGGCATATGCCAACAAACATAATACCCCTAACTTCCTGGAGGGGACTTGGTAGAAAGGGAGGATGGTTTTCCTCTCCTGGGTTAATCCTGCCAATTGGTTTAATGGGATGAAATTGTGATGTTTTTATTAAAAATTGTTGGCTTAGCAATTTATATATATCTGTGTTTTAAGATGCTATTTTGTTTCCTTTCAGCTTGTAAGAAGTCTGTAAACTCAAAGATGTGAAACCTCCAAGTTTAAGAAAATACAGAAGAGCTTGGCAAGAAGGAGCCGTGAGCAGTCTATCTTAATGGATATGAAGCAAACGGTTCTTTACCTTCCGTGGGATAGAGTGACAAGCACCGTCCTATGGGAACATAGCCTTTAGCACCATTATAGCTAGACTGTTTGCCTAGACTCTTTTAGGTAGAGATTGTGTAATGCCTTGTAGCTCAACTGTAATGTCATATTATTATGAAAGGAGGGACTGAGATTTATTAAGCTTGTGCAGCTATCAGCCATTTTGTATAAGTAGCAGCCATGTTGTAGTGAATAAGAAAGATGCTTTGTTAAGAAGTCGTAAGAATGCTGACATTTCATAGTAGGTACATTCTGTGAGAAGCAAGGTTGTAGCTATAGTCTTGGAAATATGTTATCAGACAGTTTCTCATGAGTTTAGACTTCTCCTGAAGGACACAAAGGAGAGGGCCAGCTAGGGAGGATTTCTGAGAGAAGATGCATCTTGTTTTACTCTGTGACGTGTATCAAGTTTCCATGCAAGTAACTTTTTGCTATATAATGCTTTGCTGAATAAATGAGCTTTAGTCTCATCTTGCCGACATATCCCTGTGTGTTGTCTGCTTCCTGGGATTCCCAATGCATTGGTAAACAAACGGTATCGAACAGACAATTGAAGGGACTTGATAGAAGGAGGCTTATCTCTGACAGCCGCGGTAAAACAGTTAGTGTGCACCAAAGGCGCGTGCAAAAAATGAGGGCCGTGGCTTCATAGGGGAGGGGTGTGCCCACAGTTGTTCCCTATAGTAGCTGTGCCCCCAGTAGATTTGCCCCAAGTAGCTGTGCGACCCAGTTGATATACCCACAGTACCTGGGCCCCCAGTAGATTTGCTCCAAGTAGTTGTGCCCCCCAGTTGATTTTCCCCCACTAGATATGCCCCCAGTAGATTTGCATAGAGTAGATTTGCCCCAGTAGTTATGCCCCCTGTCACTGTGCCCCCAGTAGTTGTGTCACTTAGTAGCCGCTTACAAACACACACATAAAAAAATACTTACCACTGCCCCGCTCCTGTTTCCCAACTGCTGCTGCTGCTCCGTCCATCTGGCCTCCTGTGGCTCCTCTCTATGGGAAAGATGTCATGATGTCTCTCCCATAGCAGCGCCACACAGACACTAGAGGTCAATAATGACCTCTAGCGTCTGACAGGTGCACCGCCTGCAGCGGACGCCCGCACAGCCCAAGGCATCTGCTGCAGCCGGGGAGCAAGGTGCGGGTTGGCGGCGGGCACCTGCAGGGTGACTGTGGCCGCAGCACTGCTTGCCAGCACCAAGAACCGCTCCTGATCACAGAATACGTGTACTAAATATTCAGATAGCAGAGCACTTGTTCATAACTAACACTGTCTAACATAACCTGTATTTGGTGTTGGTCAGCGCGCTCTGTGGGGGATAACGAGGGGTTTGTTTGATATGGAGTGTGAGTGTTATCTAGTTGGATGATGTGTTATCTGTGTACCTCATGTGGAAGGATGCGATAATGATCACTCAGTATTGATTATATCACAATGATTTATTAATGAATGTAAACGGATCTGAGTCCTATAATGTCAGTAAGTATTTGTCCCAGGTTTCCTCACCACTTTCAGGTATGTCCTGCAGACTACCCTTTTTCCCAGTATACCCTCCTGATGGTATACTGATGAGGCTACAGCTCAGGAAAAATGTCAGGTGTGCCCTATGGGCCACCTTTACCATAGGTGTGGTTATGCCTATGTGTCCTCTGATGCTGTGTCTAATTACGAGGTTTGTGGTGTGACTAGTGTGGCGTCCCGCCTGTCAGACCCCTCTAATGTGCTGCAGTGAGCGGTGTGGTCATGGGCTGTGTTATACACACTTACCGCCGGGGGCAGGTGCTGCCTGCCGCCGGTGACCGAGTTTCTGCCGTCCTCAAGCCTGCTCTCCTATGTCCGCTTTCTCTGCGTGTCCTCCGTGTCTGTTAGACCGCACACTCCGTTTACAGTTGCCGGTCTCCTCCGTCTTAGGTCCCGTCCTGTGGCTTCCTGGTTCGCGTGTCACGTGCCGGGTCACGTGAGCGCGCTGTACACAGAGATTGCCGCTGTGTCTCCTTCTCCAGCCGGAGAGAGGAGAGTGAGTGTTGGCAATGTGGGTAGTGATGTCTGTAGATTCCCAACGCGTTTCAGCACGAGTGCCTTTTTCTAGAAAAAGGCACTCGTGCTGAAACGCGTTGGGAATCTACAGACATCACTACCTACATTGCCAACACTCACTCTCCTCTCTCCGGCTGGAGAAGGAGACACAGCGGCAATCTCTGTGTACAGCGCGCTCACGTGACCCGGCACGTGACACGCGAACCAGGAAGCCACAGGACGGGACCTAAGACGGAGGAGACCGGCAACTGTAAACGGAGTGTGCGGTCTAACAGACACGGAGGACACGCAGAGAAAGCGGACATAGGAGAGCAGGCTTGAGGACGGCAGAAACTCGGTCACCGGCGGCAGGCAGCACCTGCCCCCGGCGGTAAGTGTGTATAACACAGCCCATGACCACACCGCTCACTGCCGCACATTAGAGGGGTCTGACAGGCGGGACGCCGCACTAGTCACACCACAAACCTCGTAATTAGACACAGCATCAGAGGACACATAGGCATAACCACACCTATGGTAAAGGTGGCCCATAGGGCACACCTGACATTTTTCCTGAGCTGTAGCCTCATCAGTATACCATCAGGAGGGTATACTGGGAAAAAGGGTAGTCTGCAGGACATACCTGAAAGTGGTGAGGAAACCTGGGACAAATACTTACTGACATTATAGGACTCAGATCCGTTTACATTCATTAATAAATCATTGTGATATAATCAATACTGAGTGATCATTATCGCATCCTTCCACATGAGGTACACAGATAACACATCATCCAACTAGATAACACTCACACTCCATATCAAACAAACCCCTCGTTATCCCCCACAGAGCGCGCTGACCAACACCAAATACGAATTTCAATAGGAGGTGGGACACCTCCAGGTCAGCTGCACTCTTAGCCAATACCCCCCATTGTGAGCGCAGCCTCCTCTCCTATCAAATAACATAACCTGTAGAATACGTAAGTGTCCTGTAAATGCACAGCGCTGATGAGACAGGTGGCTTTACAGAGGAGACAGAGCCCAGCAGTCCCAGGACAATCTCACTACATTGATTATGAAATGTTTGGAGAGAATTGTTCTGGCCCATCTGAAAAGCGTTATACCATTGAGATTTGACCCCAATCAGTTTGCCTATCGTCCGAACAGATCATCTGAAGACTCAGCTCTTATGGTGCTTCACAGGGTACTCTGTCACCTTGAAAACAGAGACTCCTATGCTAGACTGTTATTCGTGGATTACAGTTCTGCCTTTAACAGGGTAATGCCGGCGGTGTTAATAAATAAGATTTTAGAGATCGGATATGACACGGCCATATGCAATTGGCTGTTGGATTTCCTGACGGATCGCCCGCAGTCAGACTGGGCTCTGACTTGTCTGTGGAATTGGTATTAAATGTAGGGGTTCCGCAGGGTTGTGTTTTAAGCCCCTTTTTATACTCCTTGTATACCTCCGACTGTGAGTCTAATTCGGAACAATCTCTGTGATAAAGTCTGCGGATGACACCACTTTAGTGGGTTTGATAACTAGCGGAGATGAGAGTGGTTACAGAGAGGAAGTAAGAAGGCTCGCTGAGTGGGGGGTAAATAATAACCTGTTATTAAATGGTAAGAAAACTAAGCAGGTGATAGACTTCAGGAAATCTAAGAAAACCAGCATTTTGCCCATTGATATTGAATGGTGAGAAGGTGAACAGGGTTACCAATGTGAAATTCTTGGGAATTACATTTACAGAGGATTTATCATGGTCTTTACACATCACGTCTGTGGTCGGGAACGCTCAGCAACGTCTTTTCTTCTTACGGAAGCTCCGAGCAGCAGGTCTGCAGCAATCGACTCTGGTTAACTTCTACCGCTGCGTGATTGAGAGCTTGCTGGCGTACGCGATCACGGTGTAGTATGGTAATGCCAAGTGTTCTGATCTTGTTGCTTTGGATAGAGTGATTAAATCTGCAGAGAGGACCATTGGCCAACCTTTGCCTAGGAGGCAATTAAGATGATTGAAGATAGGGGTCATCCTTGTAATGTGGTTTTTCCATCTTGCCATCGGGGAGACGTTATAGGTGTTTAGGATGTGGAACCAGCAGGTTGAGGAATAGCTTCTTCCCCTCTGTGATTATTGGCTTGAATTCTCAGCTTTGCTAATTTTATTTATGACAAAAAAAACTGTATGTACTTCCACTATACATGTTCATGCTATAGTGACAATAAATTATTCTTATCAGCGCCACTCTGTGTAATGGCGCCCAAACACTGACAGGGAGAGGGCGGGAACATCTGCTGTAGATGGCGCCTGGGGCTGGGGGAGGGGCTACAGGTCAGAGCCTTATCCCCTCTGCTGGACTTCACCACCGGGTACTGTGGAGCCTAATATAAAAGGATTTGAATAAATCCGACCTGTGCCCCATGCCCCGGTGGATATAGTGGGGCCCTGCCCGGCCACAGTGTCCATGCCAGCGTCACGGTCCATCTCCTAAGACCGCAACCGGATCACGATTTCGGCGGGTCCCACCTGGGGGACCCTCTTACCTCCTCCCCTAGGAGAGCAGCAGCGCTGTGTGTGCCTGATGGGAACCGGTGCGCCTCCGCTGTAAGTACCCGGGAATTAGGCTGCGGGAGCATGCAGCGCTGTGGAGGGAGGTGATTGAGTCACAGCACAGAATGTCAGACTGACATTACTAGTGTTAGGCGCCGGGGTCCGCTCGTCGGTGCGGCCCGGCGCCTAGCAACCAGGGACGCCGTGCGCGTACAGCCGCCGGCTCCCTGGCAACGCTAGACGCCGGGCGCACGGAGCCGCTCTGACCCTAGCAACGGGGACGCCACGTTCGGCCGCGTTCCCCGTTGCTGGGTCTGTTCTAATTATATTATGGTGTGCTGGCCGTGCAGCATGCAAGCTGCACGGCATTACCTGAGATTGCCCTGTCTGGATCCTGATTGGAGGGTTCCTAAATAAAGGCACTTTCAGGGCTTCCTACAGACGCCGGTGATAGCTTCCTGTTTGCCTGTGTGTCAGCTACAGAGAGTTTCCAGTCCTGCTCTATCCGGTTGTTCCTGTCCTCAGTGATCCTGTACTCGGAAGTTTGTCATCTATTCCTGGAGTCTGACCGAGCACCTGTAACATCCTGTGGTGTTCGTGAGTCGCGGCGCAGCCGTGTGTTGCGGCTTGTCCGCTTACTGCTTATTATTTAGTATCTTTGTGTTCTGGAGCTTTTGCGGAGGATTCCGCTCCCACAGATCCACTCTGGTATCCAGCGGTGCTGGATAGGAGTAACGGATCAGTGGATCTTTGGTTGTCCTTTTCCCTGGCGGCTAGTCCGCACATACCGTTTGTTTAAGTTAGTTAACTTGTAACCCCTGGCCTGGTTGCTTAGTCAGAGGGCCCCTTGTTATCACCCTGTCTCGGATTTCCCTTTGTCTCCCATTAAGACCTGCGGGGGCATCGGGGTTGGGCAGACATAATCCGCCCTTCGAACGCGGCTGCCATGGGCTCAAGCAACCATAGTCTCGCAAGGGATTTCTGATAACACGGGCGAGACAACGGAGTTAGGGCGCCAGGGGTTACTAGGCTCTCCTGCTCCCACAACCAGCATATCTTCCCAGTACTCAGACCTCTGCCATAAGATCTCCTCTGGTCTGGAGTACGGGAATCATAACATTATCACCGGCCAGACAAAAGAAAAAATTTAAATTAACAGGAGTTAATTTTTTTTTCACTTATTCAGTTGGGAGATTTTGTCGGCCTCATGAATCCCGCCGGTGTTGGGCCAAATCCTGGCCAGCTTCTAGTTAGTCAGATTCAAGAACTTACTCAGATGGTTCAGGATCTGTCCCTCCGGGTGAGGTCACAGGAAGATCTGTTACGGACTTCCCCGAGGGTCATCCCTGAACCAAAAATGCATCTGCCTGACCGTTTTTCTGGGGATAGAAAACAGTTTTTTAATTTTAAAGAGTCTTGTAAACTTTATTTTCGTTTAAGACCAGTCTCCTCAGGTACGGAGGCTCAGCGGGTTGGAATTATTATTTCTCTGCTTCAGGGGGATCCTCAGACCTGGGCTTTTGGTTTAAAGACAGACGATCCGGCCTTATCGTCTGTAGACGCCTTTTTAAAATCTTTAGGGCTATTGTATGACGACCCTGATAGAGAGGCATCCGCTGAGAGTCAGTTGCGTGCTCTTAGACAGGGTAGGAACCCCGCAGAGAATTATTGTACGGAGTTTCGCCGTTGGTCGAACGACTGTGGATGGAATGACCCAGCCCTACGCAGTCAGTTTCGCCTCGGCTTATCTGAATCTATAAAAGACAGTCTCCTTCAGTATCCCGCTCCTGAGACTCTCGATAAACTCATGGAGCTCTCTATTAAGATAGATCGTCGGCTCAGAGAGCGGAGGGCTGAAAAAGGGGCATCTGTCGGGTCTACTCCTTGTGTTCTTTCCATTCCTGTAGACATGGAGGAGCCTATGCAGATAGGTCTCTCCAAATTGTCTCCTGAAGAAAGAACCAGGAGGCAAAATTCTGGTCTTTGTTTATACTGTGGAGGTAAGGGACATTTTGCCCGTAGTTGTCCGAACAAGTCGGGAAACTTCCTGACCAAGTGAGTTGTGACGGGGTTCACTTTGGTCTGCAGCTTATCTCCTCAATTAATTCACTGTTAGTTCCTGCTAAAGTTTCCTTTGGCAGCCTCTGTTCCTCGGTCTCTGCTTTTGTGGACAGTGGAGCTGCAGGGAACTTTATGGATTTAACATGGGCCAAGGCCTTAGGTATTCCTCAGTTAACCTTGGGTAGGTGTGTCACCATGCATGGTTTAGATGGGAGTCCCTTGTCCAATGGGGTTATTTCTCTATGTACGCCTCCTGTTTTACTCTCGGTAGGAGCTCTGCATTCTGAAAAGATTGAGTTTTTCCTTACCTATTGTCCAGCAGTTCCTGTGGTTCTGGGTCACCCTTGGCTGGCCTTTCATAATCCCATCATTGATTGGCAGTCGGGGGAGATCTTACAATGGGGTACCATCTGTAATAAAGAATGTATTACGCTTCCTATCCGAGTAGCTGCCGCCGTTCCCGCACCCATTCCTGGGGAATACCAGGATTTTGTTGATGTTTTTTCCAAAGGTAATGCGGATATTCTGCCTCCCCATAGGCCTTATGATTGTGCCATTGAGCTAATTCCTGGTGCCACGTTGCCTAAAGGAAGGTTATATGCATTGTCTGGTCCTGAAACTGTGGCCATGAATGAGTATGTGAAAGAAAGCCTTGGGAAAGGATTTATCAGGCCATCTAAATCCCCTTTAAGTGCAGGTTTCTTCTTCGTAGAGAAGAAGGATGGTTCACTCAGACCCTGCATTGACTTTAGAGCTTTGAATAAAATCTCAGTAAAAAATACTTATCCTCTGCCGCTGATCTCTGTCCTCTTTGATCAGCTACGTTCAGCTGTGATTTTTTCTAAGATTGACCTGAGAGGAGCATATAACCTCATCAGAATCAAGTCAGGGGATGAGTGGAAAACGGCATTCAGTACTCAGTCAGGCCACTATGAGTATCTGGTTATGCCATTCGGCCTGTCTAACGCTCCGGCAGTTTTCCAGGATCTCATTAACGATGTGCTCCGCGAATTTCTTGGAAGATTCGTTGTAGTCTACTTAGACGATATTTTGATATATTCTGAATCTGTAGAACAACATGTTACCCAGGTGCGTCAGGTTCTAAAGAAATTACGTGAAAATCACCTATATGCCAAGCTGGAGAAGTGTGAATTTCATGTCACGGAGGTATCCTTTTTAGGGTACATTATTTCCCCTCGGGGATTCCGTATGGAACCAAAGAAGCTCCAAGCCATCCTTAGTTGGGCGCAACCCACCAACTTAAAAGCAATTCAGCGCTTTTTAGGGTTTGCGAACTACTATAGAAGATTTATTCACTCTTTCTCTGACCTAGTTGCTCCCATTGTGGCACTGACTAAGAAGGGAGCAGATCCTACCAATTGGTCACGTGAAGCTGAGTTATCTTTTCAGGCCTTGAAACAAGCCTTTGTCTCAGCCCCTGTCCTTAGACATCCCAACCCAGAATTGCCTTTCATTGTTGAGGTTGATGCCTCGGAGGTTGGAGTAGGGGCTATCCTTTCTCAGAAGGATCCGGATTCCCTTGAATTACATCCTTGTGCCTTTATGTCCAGGAAATTCTCATCTGCAGAATCCAACTACGATGTTGGTAACCGGGAATTGCTGGCTATTAAATGGGCTTTCGAGGAGTGGAGGCATTGGCTTGAAGGAGCGACTCATACCATTTCAGTTTTGACTGATCACAAAAATCTTCAATACATTGAATCAGCTAAACGACTGAATGCCCGGCAGGCTCATTGGGCTTTATTTTTTACTCGTTTCAAATTCATTATCACCTTCAGGCCAGGTTCTAAGAATACGAAGGCAGATGCCCTGTCACGCAGTTTTCTTCCAGTTCAAGACAACAGTCCTGTTACTCCCATACTTCCGTCTTCAGTCATTCGGGCAGGCCTCACACAGGATGTATTTACCCAGTTAAAGCTGCTTCAACATCAAGCTCCTGGAAATACTCCTGCTGGTCGTCTTTTTGTCCCTGAGTTTTTGAGAGCAACTGTTTTGACTGAGTTTCATGATAGCAAAGTTGCCGGGCATCCGGGAATCGCTAAGACTTTGGAATTAGTCTCCCGCTCAGTATGGTGGCCTGGTCTTTCCAAAGACATTAAAGAGTTTGTTTTTTCGTGTCAGGTCTGTGCACAGCATAAAGTTCCCCGTTCTTTGCCTATAGGTCAACTTATGCCCTTGAATGTTCCTCTTAGGCCATGGTCGCATATCTCCATGGATTTTGTGGTGGACCTCCCTCTGTCAGCCGGATGCCGAGTCATATGGGTGGTAGTGGACCGTTTTAGCAAAATGGCCCATTTCATTGCTCTTCCCCGATTGCCATCTGCCCAGGGATTGGCAGTCTTGTTCCTCCGCCAAGTTTTCAGACTCCATGGCTTACCCACTGATATTGTTTCTGATCGGGGTCCACAATTCATTGCACAATTTTGGAAGTCTTTTTGTGCTTCGTTAAAGATGAAATTATCTTTAACGTCCGGCTATCATCCCCAATCCAATGGGCAGACTGAGCGAGTTAACCTATCTCTAAAACAATATTTGCGTTTGTACTCGGCCAAACTCCAAAATGACTGGTCTGAGTTTCTTCCATTGGCAGAGTTTGCTTATAATAATGCCTGTCATTCCTCCACCAATGTGTCTCCATTTTTTGCAGTTTTTGGTTTTCACCCCAGAGCTAATTCATTTTTTCAACATTCCTCTGTCTCCTCTCTGGCCCTGACCTCTCATCTTAGACTTATTTGGAGAAAAGTGCACCTGGCTCTCAGAAAAGCAGCATTCCGGGAAAAAAAAATTTCTGACAGGCTCCGGCGGCCGTGCACTTTTAAAGTAGGAGACAGGGTGTGGTTGTCGACTCGCAACATTAAACTTCGACAAACCTCAGCCAGATTGGGTCCTAGATTTATTGGACAATTTCACATTATCAAAAAAGTCAATCCAGTTGCTTTCCGGTTACGTTTACCCAAAACTTTACGGATCGGAAATACCTTCCATTGCTCATTGCTGAAACCATATGTTTCGTCCAGTAGATTTCCTCGTAAAATATCTCAGGGGAGATCACCAGTAAATGTACAGGGTCAGCAGGAGTTCTTGGTGGAGAAGGTTCTCGATTCCAAGTTGTCCCGGGGTCGGCTTTATTTTTTGGTACATTGGAGAGGTTATGGGCCAGAGGAAAGATCTTGGGTCCTGGATGAGGATCTTCATGCCCCAAGGCTCAAAAGGGCATTTTTCCGAGAATTTCCTCAGAAACCTGGCTTTAGGGGTTCCTTGACCCCTCCTCAAGGGGGGGGTACTGTTAGGCGCCGGGGTCCGCTCGTCGGTGCGGCCCGGCGCCTAGCAACCAGGGACGCCGTGCGCGTACAGCCGCCGGCTCCCTGGCAACGCTAGACGCCGGGCGCACGGAGCCGCTCTGACCCTAGCAACGGGGACGCCACGTTCGGCCGCGTTCCCCGTTGCTGGGTCTGTTCTAATTATATTATGGTGTGCTGGCCGTGCAGCATGCAAGCTGCATGGCATTACCTGAGATTGCCCTGTCTGGATCCTGATTGGAGGGTTCCTAAATAAAGGCACTTTCAGGGCTTCCTACAGACGCCGGTGATAGCTTCCTGTTTGCCTGTGTGTCAGCTACAGAGAGTTTCCAGTCCTGCTCTATCCGGTTGTTCCTGTCCTCAGTGATCCTGTACTCGGAAGTTTGTCATCTATTCCTGGAGTCTGACCGAGCACCTGTAACATCCTGTGGTGTTCGTGAGTCGCGGCGCAGCCGTGTGTTGCGGCTTGTCCGCTTACTGCTTATTATTTAGTATCTTTGTGTTCTGGAGCTTTTGCGGAGGATTCCGCTCCCACAGATCCACTCTAGTATCCAGCGGTGCTGGATAGGAGTAACGGATCAGTGGATCTTTGGTTGTCCTTTTCCCTGGCGGCTAGTCCGCACATACCGTTTGTTTAAGTTAGTTAGCTTGTAACCCCTGGCCTGGTTGCTTAGTCAGAGGGCCCCTTGTTATCACCCTGTCTCGGATTTCCCTTTGTCTCCCATTAAGACCTGCGGGGGCATCGGGGTTGGGCAGACATAATCCGCCCTTCGAACGCGGCTGCCATGGGCTCAAGCAACCATAGTCTCGCAAGGGATTTCTGATAACACGGGCGAGACAACGGAGTTAGGGCGCCAGGGGTTACTAGGCTCTCCTGCTCCCACAACCAGCATATCTTCCCAGTACTCAGACCTCTGCCATAAGATCTCCTCTGGTCTGGAGTACGGGAATCATAACAACTAGTGCTGTGACCCTTGAAGTCTTCTAAAAGCTCTTCGTCAGGTCTGTCTAGCGCAGCCCCACCTGTTAGTGACCTGCACTGCAGGCACCAACTTACAAACTGAGCTCCAGTGCCTGGAGGCGGGGCTATAGAGGAGGCAATGCGGTGCATCCTGGGAACAGTCAAAGTTTTAGCCTGCTGGTGCCTCGGAACAAGATCCAACTCTACACCCCGATGTTATTCCCTGTGCCTATACCAGTGTACCCAGCTGCAGAAATACTTTTACTGACATACAAGGCTATTAACCAAACTGCACCAAAATACATCTCCTCACTCATCTCAAAATTTTTACCTACCCGACCTCTCCGCTCTGCACAAGATCTGTGTCTCTCATCCACACGCATTACTTGTTCACACTCAGGGGTGTCGGAATGGGGGGGCAACTCACTCCCCCCAAACATGGGAGAGGCGTCAATACTGGGGCAGAGGAGCGGCGGGCAGCTAGGTGTGACGCACATGTGTACTAGCGCCTCTGCCCCCGCTCATGCTGGCACTGGGAGTGCTGTGGTTGGACACCTCCTTGCGCTTCTGCGGACAGCTCTGTATCCTCCTCAGTGCTGATTAAGGGGGGTCCCAGGGGGTAAGTACCCTGGGCCCTACTCTCTAAGAGCTCCCCGGAGCTGCTGTATAGGGATCATCCAGCAGACTCCCAGCAGCAGCAGCGGAAGCTGCTGTTGAAGCTGCTGCTGATGGTGGAGCCTGGCGGAAAGGAGAATCATCCCGATGCCGGCCCTGTACCCGCCGCGGGAGGCAGCGCTGTGATCCGGTGCTACAGCAGCACCGGTGACTACAAGAAGACGCCGGCGCTGTGCATTTGACATTGGGGCTGTGGAGGAGGAGCGCGGGAAGCTGCCTGACTTTGGGTGCACTCCAGTCAGCAGAGGTCAGTGTATGAGGACACGGGGGAGGGGGGTTCATTAAATATATTCTATAAGTGATAGTGAGTGCTGTTAATGAAATATATACAAGGTGGGGAGGAGGTGGGATCATTAAATATTTAATCTGTGGGGGATCATATGTAAGAGATGGGGTGTTCGTTAAGGGGCTGATGTGCTGAGAGTGTGTGTGTGAAGTCCGTATGTGTGTGTGTATATATATATATATATATATATACACACACACATATATGGACTTGGACAGACTTTACAGACACACATGTATATATAATAGGAAGACGTGGGCACATGTGGGGGGACGCCGCATGTTAGCCCGCCCCCCCCTCCACAGAAGTGCAAAGGTACCACACAGCGGCGATGCCTTTGCACTTCAAGAGCAGCTCCCGACCAGCGCAGATTTAGCGTGTCGTCCGGGAGCTACTCATCGCTCCCCAGCCCGCATCGGCTGCATGTGACGTCACACAGCCACCGCGGCCTGCCCCTGCAACGGTCAACGCTGCTCCCGCCCAGCGACCGCCTCAGCCTCAGAGGTGATCGCTAGGCAACGACGGCTGCCATGCCCCAGCACACTGTGGTACCGGCGCATGCGCAGTTCTGACCCGATCGCTGCGCTTCAACAAACTGCAGCGAGCGATTGGGTCGGAATGACCCCCATAGTACACATAATAGAATATATATATATATATGCATAAAGATGACCGCTTGCCCTCTGTAGACACCCTATATTTCTATGTTTCGGCCTTGCGCCCATTATCAATCAAAATATTGTGCCTGCCGATGGATGCAGGACCGAAATGTATGAATAAAGGACTTTTTTAAACTGTTAACAAGTCTGCAGATTGCAAACTGTCATCTCTATGCCCTAGGAGGGCACCGTAGCAAGTATACCTGTCACCACTTGTGAGTGCCAGACTCATGGAGCTGGTTTTATATAGCGCTAGAAGGCTTCTGTGGTCCTTTAGCTTCTGAAAAGTCTGTGAGTGCCGCCAATTTTTGTTTGTATATATATATATTTACAGATGAGTGGATCAGTGCGCTCGTCAATTTTACGTAATATCTCACTGTAAAAAGTGCAATCTGCAGTCCAGAATAAATAGGTCAAATGACCAGTCCAGTAAGTAAGTTTTGTTCAACTAGTTCAAGGTTTGATTAGTCAAAAAGTCCACACTCTCCCCGTTTTAACGGGTGGCTGCTCAGTTCTTCAAAATGTGCCACTAGGTATTCGTGACCCAAACGGAAATCTGAAAGTAGAGGAAGAAACAACAGAGCGCCTATAGTGTAGTATCCTTTAGTGAAATTTTTGTCACACGCAAGAATAATATTGCGTACCGGATTACGGCTTGACACAATGCCTGTCGATCCCCTGGTCTTTTGAGTCCAATCTTCTGTCGGAGTCTATATAGAGTCAGGAGACAAGGAATCGCTATATAGCGTAGTAATTTACTCAGTAAGTATGGTCAGGTTTAGTATGTCACATAAGCTTACATGCGTACCAGATACAGCAATGATTCATGCATATCAGTATTGGTGTATATTATCTTGGTCCTTCTCAGAGTGATGTTTTCATAGGATAGCCTGGATTCAGTAAGAGTACTGGACACATCCACTGCCTGTAGTATGTGACATACTAAACCTGACCATACTTACTGAGTAAATTACTACGCTATATAGCGATTCCTTGTCTCCTGACTCTATATAGACTCCGACAGAAGATTGGACTCAAAAGACCAGGGGATCGACAGGCATTGTGTCAAGCCGTAATCCGGTACGCAATATTATTCTTGCGTGTGACAAAAATTTTACTAAAGGATACTACACTATAGGCGCTCTGTTGTTTCTTCCTCTACTTTTATATATATATATATATATATATATATATCCTGCAAATGCCCGCAGGGTGTCTCTGTGAAAAATCGAAAAGGGGAAGCCAGATGATGGAGAACTGGCGGCAGATGCTTCTCGACCAGATATCATGAACAAGAACCTGCTGCTGGTGGTGCTCTGCCTGATGTTTGGCGTGGAGGTCAGCTTTAAAGTTGACACAAAGATGTAATTTACCTGCTGAACCTCTGTCATCTAGTCACCATGTTGCAGTTACTAATAATAGCAATAACAAAGAAAAAAACAATTAGCAGCGCTGATAGGTAATATAGTATAAAATATAATAGGAGGATTGGGTGCTGATATGTAGTAATTTAATCAAATTTGATCATTAACACAATAATAAAACAATATAAAATAGATTACATAATAAGTAAAAATATTTGCTAAAAATGGGGGATCACAATAAATCTGCCTGCTTTCTGTGTAGTCCGTTCCCAATAGATATAGACTGGATAGTGCACAAATGAATGAACAGCCCTGGACTAACGGCGCAGTCTAAGGGTTGATGATTAGTTACCACAGTTTTAGCCGCTGGAGGAAATAGAGTCCCTTCAAGTTGTTATTATGGGTCCTCACTGCATCGCGGTGTCTCCTTATTTGCCAAGGAGTGGTGGTAGTTCAAATGGGTGGACTGTTCAAAAAGTCCTACAGTTAGGCACAATGTCCAGTCCTGGTCCGGATACACGTGGCAGCAGGCTTCCAGTAGGTGATGGCCCCCAATGGCTTGGTCCCTGACGCGTTTCGCTGCAGGTCCTGCAGCTTTTTCAAAGGTGGTTTGTGTAGGTGAAAAGACAGGGTTTATATACTGTGTCTAATGATCAGATCAATAACAGCTGTGCACCCAATCCTTCCTATTTTACCAATAACAATATAAAACTAATCGAATATAGCAACAAAATCAAAACCTAGGACAGACTCAATATTATTTATTATAAAACGTATGTTTATCTTAAAGAAAATGATTTTATATTCAAGCCTTAATATCAGTTCAGCTTATCTTGGAATTGCTTCCGGGTCAGAGATTCTTCGTTATACAATTTCTATTTCATATATACATTCAAATCAGAGTACTTCTTAAATCTAACTTAACATAGTACAGTCAGCAATCGCTTTTGTGTTTTGGTTCGATTGAGAATGATGTCATTATAGCGTTACATATGTTGAGAGAGCAAACACTTTAGGTATTAGTAATTAGTTCCGGGTTGCGGTTACATCATTTCCGCTTGATGGACCGCAAACCACGGCCTTTCAATAGGTACAAGAGAGGCTGTTTTTCCTCCGTTCTAGCGGAGTTACGTAGCCGGAACTTCCGGGTGCGGCGTAGTATGTCATAGTGCGTCATTTCCGGTAAATGAAACGCAAGCCGCGGTCACTATGAGGAAGTGTCAAATTATTTCTTGTATGCCCCGCTGATAGGTGTAGTGTAAACTATCTATTCTTATGGCGCTTTTGGGGCCAAAATACTGATCTTAACTATATTGCTCTTGAAAGCATTCCTCAGCGTGAGGTGACTATTAATATGTACTGACATTGATCTCATGAAGGTCTGAAAAAGAAAACCCTGTCAAACATTGGTTCAATTGTATTTACAGTTTCTAAAAAAAGTTGCATACATAATTATCCATTAGTTAGTGAAAGCTAGAGACAAATCAACCTATTATTTTATAATCTATTAATAAGATAACTATTTAATATTAAATCACAGCATTTAATTCTACAGATTCATTGAGGCCGTCTGGAAAGATCGTATTCATCCGATACATCCAAAATACCTCCTGCTTACATAATTTGATGAATCTATCACCACCTCTTGAGGTATGAGGTACAGATTCGAGCCCTACTACTCTTAAACACTTTGGATCTCCATTGTGAGCTATATCGTAGTGTTTGGAGACACTATGTGTTTGTATTCTTTTTAGGATATTCCTCCTATGTTCTAGAAATCTAGTTTTAAGGGGTCTGGTTGTGCGACCTATATATTTTTTCCCACATCCACTTATTAACATGTATATGGCATACGATGTATTACAGTTAATAAAACTGCTAATTTCAAATGAGGTCTCTTCTGTATTATTTGGAGAGATCTTCTTTGTTCGATTTAATATGTGGTTACAAGTTATACATCTATTCATCCCACATTTGTGACAGCCCTTTGTTCTAGGTTGTTGATAATTTTTTAGCCAGTCCCCTTTAGTAGTACCTTCTTCTCCACTTTCTTTGATGTTCTTAAGGTGACTAGGAGCCAGTATATTTTTCAGGGACTTACTCTTGCGGAAAATGAACCTTGGTTCGGAGGTTAATATAGTGGATAATTGAGGATCATGTTTAAGGATCCCAAAATTTTTGGAAACAATCTTCTTAATTTCTGAATGTGACCTATTAAAAGTAGAGATGAATGCTACCTCATCTATTTTATCTCCTTTTCTTTCTTCCTTAGTTTTAATTTTTAATAATTCATTCCTGTCTTTATTTCTAACTTCTGCAAGGGATGTTCTAATAAGTTCAGCTGGATAACCTCTGTTAAGAAATGCCTCCGACATAGATCTTGCTTGATTGTCAAAGGAGGTGAGATCTGAACAGTTCCTCCTGAGTCGTAATAGTTGGCTCTTTGGGATGCTTTTTTTCCAGGGTATATAATGACTGCTCTTAAAATGTAAATATGAGTCAGTACCCACATCTTTAATGAAATTAGTAGTCGATATTTGATTATCTCTGATCTCGAGGGAAATATCAAGAAAATTCGTCTTGTGAGGGTGATAAGAGTGAGTGAACGATAAATTATACGAGTTGGAATTTAAGTGAGTGACAAACGATAAAACTGAATCCGCATCACCATCCCAAATAATAAACAAGTCATCTATGTATCGGCCATAGAGAACCAGGCTCGCGCCGAAGCCGCCACCCCACACGAGCAGGTCCTCGACCTCACCCATGTAGAGATTGGCGTAGCTGGGCGCGAACCTGGTTCCCATGGCCGTACCCATCACCTGAAGATAGTGCTCATCCAAAAACAAAAAGTGATTGTGTGTTAATATGAATAGTATTGAGTCCAAAATGAACTGCTGATGTGGAATAGTAAGATCTCCATCGTTGGTGAGTTTATTGGCTATTGCCTTAATACCTAGATCGTGTGGGATATTGGTGTATAGACTTTGAACGTCAAGAGTGAGGAAACCATAAGTGTCTTTCCATTTAACATCTTTAATCAAGTTCAAAAAGTGAGTTGTGTCCTTAATATGTGACTTGAGCATAGAAACTCGTGGCTGTAAAAAAATATCTACGTAGTGAGAAAGATTAGATGTGAGGGAACCTATACCGGAAATTATGGGACGACCAGGGGGTGCAATGAGTGACTTGTGAATTTTAGGAAGGTGATAATAGGTGGGGACTGTTGGGTGTGAATTATATAGAAATCTAAATTCTTCCCTGGAGATCAGATTGTTACAAGCTGCCCCATCAAGAAGGCCGTATAGCTCGGAGAGATATTCAGAGGTAGGATCCTTTGTAAGGATTTTATAAAACTTGACATCCTTTAACTGCCTGTTTGCCTCCTTAATGTAGTCAGATCTATCTTGTAAGACAAGTCCCCCCCCCCTTATCAGCTTGCTTGATTATAATTGAGCTATCTTTCGTTAGCCTATGCAGGGCTTTTCTCTCCCATTTGTTGAGGTTATCTGATTTCTGCGAATTGGTGGTTTTAGAACACAAAATTTTAAAATCTTCCAGGGTCGTTTTATAAAAGCTGTCAATACTTGACCCCTTTGTTTTAATTGGATAGAATTCAGATTTTATCCTCAGTTCTTTTCTCCCATTAATATTAAATAATGGTTGGGTTTTTAAGGGGACATCACTAGTATTTTCTTCTAAAAGGTCTGTAAGGGCCTCTAAAGCTAGAGTATCTTCTCCATCAAGAACAATGGGAAAGGCTTCATCAGCATTCTTCAATAATTTTTGTTTAGCAAAAAACTTTTTTCTGCATAAAGTCCGAACAAAGCGGTTCAGTTCTACAAAAAGGGTAAACATATTAGGAGGTGCTGAAGGGGAGAATTTAAGTCCCTTATTAAGGACTTGAATTTCATTATCTGTCAGTTTCTTTGTAGACAAATTAAAAATGCACTTTTTATGTGTAGCCTTCTTACTCCTTTTTAGTTTCTTACTGGCCTCCTTCTTTCCTCCTCTTCTTCCTCGAAACTGATATTTCTTCTTTTTCTCCCTGTTTCTTTTTGCCACTCCCTGTCCTGATCCTGTAATCTTCTCTTTCGCTGCTCTAAAAAACTGCTAGTAGTCAGGGAGCTGTCAGGATGTGATTTAGGCCTTGCTCCGAGATCACTATTCTTAGGTGTGGGAGAAATTCCTACATCTACTTTCTTAGTGGGTGATCTATGTTCAAATCTTTCTTGGGGATCTTTATTGTAGTATCTCCTCATCCTCTGTTGGGATCTTGGAGTATCTACTCGACCTCTTCTGTCTGGTCTATATTGTGAGACAGATTTATTATAGTTGTTAGGTGGTTCTCTAAAATTAGAGTTTTTAAATTGTTTAAAGGTTCTTACATTGTCTGTTCTATAGTCTTCCACATCTCTCTGGAACTTTTTACACTTGGTCTCTAAAATTGTCTGCTCAAATTTATTTACTCTCTCTGTAACTGCCATGTCTCTCTCTTTAAATTCGCTGCTTTGACTATGTGGCTCAAGTTTCTCCTTTAAGTTTCCAATCTCTGATTCTATTATTTTTAGTTTCTCTGTCCTATAATCAATTACAATTCCCATAAGGGTTAATGAACACCGATCAAGTGTAGAGTCCCATCGTTTTTGGTACTCCACATTATCATGAAAAATAGAGGGTTTAGACAACCTAAGACCCCTCGGTATGATTTTTCTGTCAATGTATTTCTGCATATTGATCGTGTCCAACCAATGTCTTACTTCTGATTTTAGAAGGTCTTCTAATTTAAAGAAGTCTTCCTTTAAATCATCACGGCTTTCCGCTTTATTTGTAAAAGGGGTCTCCCATTTAGAGAGATAACCCTGTCGCCTATTGAGTCTGTCCGAAAAGTTTGAGAAACAGCCCATGCTGCCCAATCGAGACTATGTGTAGTAGCAAAAGGATTGATCTATCAAGTATGATAAATAGATCGGGCGCTCGTAGGTGCTGTTGCTCAAAAAGCTGCTGCTACAAGAATTGGGTTAGTCACCCCCAATATATAAATAACAAAGAAAAAAACAATTAGCAGCGCTGATAGGTAATATAGTATAAAATATAATAGGAGGATTGGGTGCTGATATGTAGTAATTTAATCAAATTTGATCATTAACACAATAATAAAACAATATAAAATAGATTACATAATAAGTAAAAATATTTGCTAAAAATGGGGGATCACAATAAATCTGCCTGCTTTCTGTGTAGTCCGTTCCCAATAGATATAGACTGGATAGTGCACAAATGAATGAACAGCCCTGGACTGACGGCGCAGTCTAAGGGTTGATGATTAGTTACCACAGTTTTAGCCGCTGGAGGAAATAGAGTCCCTTCAAGTTGTTATTATGGGTCCTCACTGCATCGCGGTGTCTCCTTATTTGCCAAGGAGTGGTGGTAGTTCAAATGGGTGGACTGTTCAAAAAGTCCTACAGTTAGGCACAATGTCCAGTCCTGGTCCGGATACACGTGGCAGCAGGCTTCCAGTAGGTGATGGCCCCCAATGGCTTGGTCCCTGACGCGTTTCGCTGCAGGTCCTGCAGCTTTTTCAAAGGTGGTTTGTGTAGGTGAAAAGACAGGGTTTATATACTGTGTCTAATGATCAGATCAATAACAGCTGTGCACCCAATCCTTCCTATTTTACCAATAACAATATAAAACTAATCGAATATAGCAACAAAATCAAAACCTAGGACAGACTCAATATTATTTATTATAAAACATATGTTTATCTTAAAGAAAATGATTTTATATTCAAGCCTTAATATCAGTTCAGCTTATCTTGGAATTGCTTCCGGGTCAGAGATTCTTCGTTATACAATTTCTATTTCATATATACATTCAAATCAGAGTACTTCTTAAATCTAACTTAACATAGTACAGTCAGCAATCGCTTTTGTGTTTTGGTTCGATTGAGAATGATGTCATTATAGCGTTACATATGTTGAGAGAGCAAACACTTTAGGTATTAGTAATTAGTTCCGGGTTGCGGTTACATCATTTCCGCTTGATGGACCGCAAACCACGGCCTTTCAATAGGTACAAGAGAGGCTGTTTTTCCTCCGTTCTAGCGGAGTTACGTAGCCGGAACTTCCGGGTGCGGCGTAGTATGTCATAGTGCGTCATTTCCGGTAAATGAAACGCAAGCCGCGGTCACTATGAGGAAGTGTCAAATTATTTCTTGTATGCCCCGCTGATAGGTGTAGTGTAAACTATCTATTCTTATGGCGCTTTTGGGGCCAAAATACTGATCTTAACTATATTGCTCTTGAAAGCATTCCTCAGCGTGAGGTGACTATTAATATGTACTGACATTGATCTCATGAAGGTCTGAAAAAGAAAACCCTGTCAAACATTGGTTCAATTGTATTTACAGTTTCTAAAAAATGTTGCATACATAATTATCCATTAGTTAGTGAAAGCTAGAGACAAATCAACCTATTATTTTATAATCTATTAATAAGATAACTATTTAATATTAAATCACAGCATTTAATTCTACAGATTCATTGAGGCCGTCTGGAAAGATCGTATTCATCCGATACATCCAAAATACCTCCTGCTTACATAATTTGATGAATCTATCACCACCTCTTGAGGTATGAGGTACAGATTCGAGCCCTACTACTCTTAAACACTTTGGATCTCCATTGTGAGCTATATCGTAGTGTTTGGAGACACTATGTGTTTGTATTCTTTTTAGGATATTCCTCCTATGTTCTAGAAATCTAGTTTTAAGGGGTCTGGTTGTGCGACCTATATATTTTTTCCCACATCCACATATTAACATGTATATGGCATACGATGTATTACAGTTAATAAAACTGCTAATTTCAAATGAGGTCTCTTCTGTATTATTTGGAGAGATCTTCTTTGTTCGATTTAATATGTGGTTACAAGTTATACATCTATTCATCCCACATTTGTGACAGCCCTTTGTTCTAGGTTGTTGATAATTTTTTAGCCAGTCCCCTTTAGTAGTACCTTCTTCTCCACTTTCTTTGATGTTCTTAAGGTGACTAGGAGCCAGTATATTTTTCAGGGACTTACTCTTGCGGAAAATGAACCTTGGTTCGGAGGTTAGTATAGTGGATAATTGAGGATCATGTTTAAGGATCCCAAAATTTTTGGAAACAATCTTCTTAATTTCTGAATGTGACCTATTAAAAGTAGAGATGAATGCTACCTCATCTATTTTATCTCCTTTTCTTTCTTCCTTAGTTTTAATTTTTAATAATTCATTCCTGTCTTTATTTCTAACTTCTGCAAGGGATGTTCTAATAAGTTCAGCTGGATAACCTCTGTTAAGAAATGCCTCCGACATAGATCTTGCTTGATTGTCAAAGGAGGTGAGATCTGAACAGTTCCTCCTGAGTCGTAATAGTTGGCTCTTTCTTGATATTTCCCTCGAGATCAGAGATAATCAAATATCGACTACTAATTTCATTAAAGATGTGGGTAGTGACTCATATTTACATTTTAAGAGCAGTCATGATATACCCTGGAAAAAAAGCATCCCAAAGAGCCAACTATTACGACTCAGGAGGAACTGTTCAGATCTCACCTCCTTTGACAATCAAGCAAGATCTATGTCGGAGGCATTTCTTAACAGAGGTTATCCAGCTGAACTTATTAGAACATCCCTTGCAGAAGTTAGAAATAAAGACAGGAATGAATTATTAAAAATTAAAACTAAGGAAGAAAGAAAAGGAGATAAAATAGATGAGGTAGCATTCATCTCTACTTTTAATAGGTCACATTCAGAAATTAAGAAGATTGTTTCCAAAAATTTTGGGATCCTTAAACATGATCCTCAATTATCCGCTATACTAACCTCCGAACCAAGGTTCATTTTCCGCAAGAGTAAGTCCCTGAAAAATATACTGGCTCCTAGTCACCTTAAGAACATCAAAGAAAGTGGAGAAGAAGGTACTACTAAAGGGGACTGGCTAAAAAATTATCAACAACCTAGAACAAAGGGCTGTCACAAATGTGGGATGAATAGATGTATAACTTGTAACCACATATTAAATCGAACAAAGAAGATCTCTCCAAATAATACAGAAGAGACCTCATTTGAAATTAGCAGTTTTATTAACTGTAATACATCGTATGCCATATACATGTTAATATGTGGATGTGGGAAAAAATATATAGGTCGCACAACCAGACCCCTTAAAACTAGATTTCTAGAACATAGGAGGAATATCCTAAAAAGAATACAAACACATAGTGTCTCCAAACACTACGATATAGCTCACAATGGAGATCCAAAGTGTTTAAGAGTAGTAGGGCTCGAATCTGTACCTCATACCTCAAGAGGTGGTGATAGATTCATCAAATTATGTAAGCAGGAGGTATTTTGGATGTATCGGATGAATACGATCTTTCCAGACGGCCTCAATGAATCTGTAGAATTAAATGCTGTGATTTAATATTAAATAGTTATCTTATTAATAGATTATAAAATAATAGGTTGATTTGTCTCTAGCTTTCACTAACTAATGGATAATTATGTATGCAACATTTTTTAGAAACTGTAAATACAATTGAACCAATGTTTGACAGGGTTTTCTTTTTCAGACCTTCATGAGATCAATGTCAGTACATATTAATAGTCACCTCACGCTGAGGAATGCTTTCAAGAGCAATATAGTTAAGATCAGTATTTTGGCCCCAAAAGCACCATAAGAATAGATAGTTTACACTACACCTATCAGCGGGGCATACAAGAAATAATTTGACACTTCCTCATAGTGACCGCGGCTTGCGTTTCATTTACCGGAAATGACGCACTATGACATACTACGCCGCACCCGGAAGTTCCGGCTACGTAACTCCGCTAGAACGGAGGAAAAACAGCCTCTCTTGTACCTATTGAAAGGCCGTGGTTTGCGGTCCATCAAGCGGAAATGATGTAACCGCAACCCGGAACTAATTACTAATACCTAAAGTGTTTGCTCTCTCAACATATGTAACGCTATAATGACATCATTCTCAATCGAACCAAAACACAAAAGCGATTGCTGACTGTACTATGTTAAGTTAGATTTAAGAAGTACTCTGATTTGAATGTATATATGAAATAGAAATTGTATAACGAAGAATCTCTGACCCGGAAGCAATTCCAAGATAAGCTGAACTGATATTAAGGCTTGAATATAAAATCATTTTCTTTAAGATAAACATATGTTTTATAATAAATAATATTGAGTCTGTCCTAGGTTTTGATTTTGTTGCTATATTCGATTAGTTTTATATTGTTATTGGTAAAATAGGAAGGATTGGGTGCACAGCTGTTATTGATCTGATCATTAGACACAGTATATAAACCCTGTCTTTTCACCTACACAAACCACCTTTGAAAAAGCTGCAGGACCTGCAGCGAAACGCGTCAGGGACCAAGCCATTGGGGGCCATCACCTACTGGAAGCCTGCTGCCACGTGTATCCGGACCAGGACTGGACATTGTGCCTAACTGTAGGACTTTTTGAACAGTCCACCCATTTGAACTACCACCACTCCTTGGCAAATAAGGAGACACCGCGATGCAGTGAGGACCCATAATAACAACTTGAAGGGACTCTATTTCCTCCAGCGGCTAAAACTGTGGTAACTAATCATCAACCCTTAGACTGCGCCGTCAGTCCAGGGCTGTTCATTCATTTGTGCACTATCCAGTCTATATCTATTGGGAACGGACTACACAGAAAGCAGGCAGATTTATTGTGATCCCCCATTTTTAGCAAATATTTTTACTTATTATGTAATCTATTTTATATTGTTTTATTATTGTGTTAATGATCAAATTTGATTAAATTACTACATATCAGCACCCAATCCTCCTATTATATTTTATACTATATTACCTATCAGCGCTGCTAATTGTTTTTTTCTTTGTTATTTATATATTGGGGGTGACTAACCCAATTCTTGTAGCAGCAGCTTTTTGAGCAACAGCACCTACGAGCGCCCGATCTATTTATCATACTTGATAGATCAATCCTTTTGCTACTACACATAGTCTCGATTGGGCAGCATGGGCTGTTTCTCAAACTTTTCGGACAGACTCAATAGGCGACAGGGTTATCTCTCTAAATGGGAGACCCCTTTTACAAATAAAGCGGAAAGCCGTGATGATTTAAAGGAAGACTTCTTTAAATTAGAAGACCTTCTAAAATCAGAAGTAAGACATTGGTTGGACACGATCAATATGCAGAAATACATTGACAGAAAAATCATACCGAGGGGTCTTAGGTTGTCTAAACCCTCTATTTTTCATGATAATGTGGAGTACCAAAAACGATGGGACTCTACACTTGATCGGTGTTCATTAACCCTTATGGGAATTGTAATTGATTATAGGACAGAGAAACTAAAAATAATAGAATCAGAGATTGGAAACTTAAAGGAGAAACTTGAGCCACATAGTCAAAGCAGCGAATTTAAAGAGAGAGACATGGCAGTTACAGAGAGAGTAAATAAATTTGAGCAGACAATTTTAGAGACCAAGTGTAAAAAGTTCCAGAGAGATGTGGAAGACTATAGAACAGACAATGTAAGAACCTTTAAACAATTTAAAAACTCTAATTTTAGAGAACCACCTAACAACTATAATAAATCTGTCTCACAATATAGACCAGACAGAAGAGGTCGAGTAGATACTCCAAGATCCCAACAGAGGATGAGGAGATACTACAATAAAGATCCCCAAGAAAGATTTGAACATAGATCACCCACTAAGAAAGTAGATGTAGGAATTTCTCCCACACCTAAGAATAGTGATCTCGGAGCAAGGCCTAAATCACATCCTGACAGCTCCCTGACTACTAGCAGTTTTTTAGAGCAGCGAAAGAGAAGATTACAGGATCAGGACAGGGAGTGGCAAAAAGAAACAGGGAGAAAAAGAAGAAATATCAGTTTCGAGGAAGAAGAGGAGGAAAGAAGGAGGCCAGTAAGAAACTAAAAAGGAGTAAGAAGGCTACACATAAAAAGTGCATTTTTAATTTGTCTACAAAGAAACTGACAGATAATGAAATTCAAGTCCTTAATAAGGGACTTAAATTCTCCCCTTCAGCACCTCCTAATATGTTTACCCTTTTTGTAGAACTGAACCGCTTTGTTCGGACTTTATGCAGAAAAAAGTTTTTTGATAAACAAAAATTATTGAAGAATGCTGATGAAGCCTTTCCCATTGTTCTTGATGGAGAAGATACTCTAGCTTTAGAGGCCCTTACAGACCTTTTAGAAGAAAATACTAGTGATGTCCCCTTAAAAACCCAACCATTATTTAATATTAATGGGAGAAAAGAACTGAGGATAAAATCTGAATTCTATCCAATTAAAACAAAGGGGTCAAGTATTGACAGCTTTTATAAAACGACCCTGGAAGATTTTAAAATTTTATGTTCTAAAACCACCAATTCGCAGAAATCAGATAACCTCAACAAATGGGAGAGAAAAGCCCTGCATAGGCTAACGAAAGATAGCTCAATTATAATCAAGCAAGCTGATAAGGGGGGGGGACTTGTCTTACAAGATAGATCTGACTACATTAAGGAGGCAAACAGGCAGTTAAAGGATGTCAAGTTTTATAAAATCCTTACAAAGGATCCTACCTCTGAATATCTCTCCGAGCTATACGGCCTTCTTGATGGGGCAGCTTGTAACAATCTGATCTCCAGGGAAGAATTTAGATTTCTATATAATTCACACCCAACAGTCCCCACCTATTATCACCTTCCTAAAATTCACAAGTCACTCATTGCACCCCCTGGTCGTCCCATAATTTCCGGTATAGGTTCCCTCACATCTAATCTTTCTCACTACGTAGATATTTTTTTACAGCCACGAGTTTCTATGCTCAAGTCACATATTAAGGACACAACTAACTTTTTGAACTTGATTAAAGATGTTAAATGGAAAGACACTTATGGTTTCCTCACTCTTGACGTTCAAAGTCTATACACCAATATCCCACACGATCTAGGTATTAAGGCTATAGCCAATAAACTCACCAACGATGGAGATCTTACTATTCCACATCAGCAGTTCATTTTGGACTCAATACTATTCATATTAACACACAATCACTTTTTGTTTTTGGATGAGCACTATCTTCAGGTGATGGGTACGGCCATGGGAACCAGGTTCGCGCCCAGCTACGCCAATCTCTACATGGGTGAGGTCGAGGACCTGCTCGTGTGGGGTGGCGGCTTCGGCGCGAGCCTGGTTCTCTATGGCCGATACATAGATGACTTGTTTATTATTTGGGATGGTGATGCGGATTCAGTTTTATCGTTTGTCACTCACTTAAATTCCAACTCGTATAATTTATCGTTCACTCACTCTTATCACCCTCACAAGACGAATTTTCTTGATATTTCCCTCGAGATCAGAGATAATCAAATATCGACTACTAATTTCATTAAAGATGTGGGTACTGACTCATATTTACATTTTAAGAGCAGTCATTATATACCCTGGAAAAAAAGCATCCCAAAGAGCCAACTATTACGACTCAGGAGGAACTGTTCAGATCTCACCTCCTTTGACAATCAAGCAAGATCTATGTCGGAGGCTTTTCTTAACAGAGGTTATCCAGCTGAACTTATTAGAACATCCCTTGCAGAAGTTAGAAATAAAGACAGGAATGAATTATTAAAAATTAAAACTAAGGAAGAAAGAAAAGGAGATAAAATAGATGAGGTAGCATTCATCTCTACTTTTAATAGGTCACATTCAGAAATTAAGAAGATTGTTTCCAAAAATTTTGGGATCCTTAAACATGATCCTCAATTATCCACTATACTAACCTCCGAACCAAGGTTCATTTTCCGCAAGAGTAAGTCCCTGAAAAATATACTGGCTCCTAGTCACCTTAAGAACATCAAAGAAAGTGGAGAAGAAGGTACTACTAAAGGGGACTGGCTAAAAAATTATCAACAACCTAGAACAAAGGGCTGTCACAAATGTGGGATGAATAGATGTATAACTTGTAACCACATATTAAATCGAACAAAGAAGATCTCTCCAAATAATACAGAAGAGACCTCATTTGAAATTAGCAGTTTTATTAACTGTAATACATCGTATGCCATATACATGTTAATATGTGGATGTGGGAAAAAATATATAGGTCGCACAACCAGACCCCTTAAAACTAGATTTCTAGAACATAGGAGGAATATCCTAAAAAGAATACAAACACATAGTGTCTCCAAACACTACGATATAGCTCACAATGGAGATCCAAAGTGTTTAAGAGTAGTAGGGCTCGAATCTGTACCTCATACCTCAAGAGGTGGTGATAGATTCATCAAATTATGTAAGCAGGAGGTATTTTGGATGTATCGGATGAATACGATCTTTCCAGACGGCCTCAATGAATCTGTAGAATTAAATGCTGTGATTTAATATTAAATAGTTATCTTATTAATAGATTATAAAATAATAGGTTGATTTGTCTCTAGCTTTCACTAACTAATGGATAATTATGTATGCAACATTTTTTAGAAACTGTAAATACAATTGAACCAATGTTTGACAGGGTTTTCTTTTTCAGACCTTCATGAGATCAATGTCAGTACATATTAATAGTCACCTCACGCTGAGGAATGCTTTCAAGAGCAATATAGTTAAGATCAGTATTTTGGCCCCAAAAGCGCCATAAGAATAGATAGTTTACACTACACCTATCAGCGGGGCATACAAGAAATAATTTGACACTTCCTCATAGTGACCGCGGCTTGCGTTTCATTTACCGGAAATGACGCACTATGACATACTACGCCGCACCCGGAAGTTCCGGCTACGTAACTCCGCTAGAACGGAGGAAAAACAGCCTCTCTTGTACCTATTGAAAGGCCGTGGTTTGCGGTCCATCAAGCGGAAATGATGTAACCGCAACCCGGAACTAATTACTAATACCTAAAGTGTTTGCTCTCTCAACATATGTAACGCTATAATGACATCATTCTCAATCGAACCAAAACACAAAAGCGATTGCTGACTGTACTATGTTAAGTTAGATTTAAGAAGTACTCTGATTTGAATGTATATATGAAATAGAAATTGTATAACGAAGAATCTCTGACCCGGAAGCAATTCCAAGATAAGCTGAACTGATATTAAGGCTTGAATATAAAATCATTTTCTTTAAGATAAACATACGTTTTATAATAAATAATATTGAGTCTGTCCTAGGTTTTGATTTTGTTGCTATATTCGATTAGTTTTATATTGTTATTGGTAAAATAGGAAGGATTGGGTGCACAGCTGTTATTGATCTGATCATTAGACACAGTATATAAACCCTGTCTTTTCACCTACACAAACCACCTTTGAAAAAGCTGCAGGACCTGCAGCGAAACGCGTCAGGGACCAAGCCATTGGGGGCCATCACCTACTGGAAGCCTGCTGCCACGTGTATCCGGACCAGGACTGGACATTGTGCCTAACTGTAGGACTTTTTGAACAGTCCACCCATTTGAACTACCACCACTCCTTGGCAAATAAGGAGACACCGCGATGCAGTGAGGACCCATAATAACAACTTGAAGGGACTCTATTTCCTCCAGCGGCTAAAACTGTGGTAACTAATCATCAACCCTTAGACTGCGCCGTCAGTCCAGGGCTGTTCATTCATTTGTGCACTATCCAGTCTATATCTATTGGGAACGGACTACACAGAAAGCAGGCAGATTTATTGTGATCCCCCATTTTTAGCAAATATTTTTACTTATTATGTAATCTATTTTATATTGTTTTATTATTGTGTTAATGATCAAATTTGATTAAATTACTACATATCAGCACCCAATCCTCCTATTATATTTTATACTATATTACCTATCAGCGCTGCTAATTGTTTTTTTCTTTGTTATTTATATATTGGGGGTGACTAACCCAATTCTTGTAGCAGCAGCTTTTTGAGCAACAGCACCTACGAGCGCCCGATCTATTTATCATACTTGATAGATCAATCCTTTTGCTACTAATAATAGCAATGCCCCCACACATCTTCCTGTCATATACCTGTTGAACCCCTGTCTGTGTTTACAGGTTGGGGCTGATATGCCGGTGTTCCCAATAGTTAGAATCCCGACGGGAAGAAAAGTATGTTTACCCTACCCCTCAACCCTCCCTTTTAGCAGCCTAATCCTAACCCATAACCCCCCCAACCTGCTGCAGCCTAACTCTAACCCTCCCCAATGGTGCCTATACCTAACCCCACCCCACAGCCTAATCCTCCCCAGGGGTGCCTAACCCTAACCTCCCCAACCTGCTGCAGCCTATCTCTAACCCTCCCCAATGGTGCCTATACCTAACCCCACCCCACAGCCTAATCCTCCTCAGGGGTGCCTAACCCTAACCTCCCCTTCCCGCAGCCTAACCCTCCCCAGCGGTGCCTAACCCTAACCCCCCCCCCCCTTCCCACAGCCTAAACCTAACCCCCCCTCGCAACCTAAACCTAACCTCCTCCAACCCCCCACTTTCACCCTCTGCAGCTTACTTCTCCGGGGGCCCACCACACAGACATCCAGGATCCTGGCGGTCCGTATTCCGGCACCGGGATTGTAATCTTATTCGGAATACCAACACTAGCATTCCAAGCAGTGTCGGACTCCAGTGTAGGTATTTACACTGTCAGGATCCTCACCGGATCCCGTGCTTACTATGTTGCTGATAATGCTAATAATCATAATGATGCACCGACACGTATGACCGGAGACAGTGTACGTCTGAGCTTCCGATGACGTACGTTTCATGTTTGCTTGATCACATTGGTGCCTGGGTTTTAAAATGATATACTTGGTTATAGGAAAACATTTCCTCTCAATACCAATATTATTACACAAGTGCTGAATTGAACATATATGTTTCTTTGTGCCTGTGAGAGCGATCCCACAGTTATACATTATAGGTAGTAACACTGTCTTAACGTGTGATCCGCTATGGGTAGTAACAAAGTGGTCATTGTAAGACATAGTGGTTACCAGAAAAGGCCACTTAGGTTGTATGCAGTAGTAACGCTCTGCAGGGAGCACTTAGTTTGTATGCAGTAGTAACGCTCTGCAGGGAGCACTTAGGTTGTATGCAGTAGTAATGCTCTGCAGGGAGCACTTAGGTTGTATACAGTAGTAACACTCTGCAGGGAGCACTTAGGTTGTATGCAGTGGTACCAGAAAAGGCCACTTAGGTTGTATGCAGTAGTAACGCTCTGCAGGGAGCACTCTTAGGTTGTATGCAGTAGTAACGCTCTGCAGGGAGCACTTAGGTTGTATGCAGTAGTAACGCTCTACAGGGAGCACTTAGGTTGTATGCAGTAGTAACGCTCTGCAGGGAGCACTTTGGTTGTATGCAGTAGTAACGCTCTGCAGGGAGCACTTAGGTTGTATGCAGTAGTAACGCTCTGCAGGGAGCACTTAGGTTGTATGCAGTAGTAACGCTCTGCAGGGAGCACTCTTAGGTTGTATGCAGTAGTAACACTCTGCAGGGAGCACTTAGGTTGTATGCAGTAGTAACGCTCTACAGGGAGCACTTAGTTTGTATGCAGTAGTAACGCTCTGCAGGGAGCACTTAGGTTGTATGCAGTAGTAACGCTCTGCAGGGAGCACTTAGGTTGTATGCAGTAGTAACACTGCAGGGAGCACTTAGTTTGTATGCAGTAGTAACCCTCTGCAGGGAGCACTTAGGTTGTATGCAGTAGTAACGCTCTGCAGGGAGCACTTAGGTTGTATGCAGTAGTAACACTGCAGGGAGCACTTAGGTTGTATGCAGTAGTAACACTGCAGGGAGCACTTAGGTTGTATGCAGTAGTAACGCTCTGCAGGGAGCACTTAGGTTGTACGCAGTAGTAACGCTCTGCAGGCAGCACTTAGGTTGTATGCAGTAGTAACCCTCTGCAGGGAGCACTTAGGTTGTATGCAGTAGTAATGATCTGCAGGGAGCACTTAGGTTGTATGCAGTAGTAACGCTCTGCAGAGAGCACTTAGGTTGTATGCAGTAGTAACGCTCTGCAGGGCACAGCTGTAAAACATTTTTTTTCTGAGATCACAATCCCGTTGTGAAAGGATCTCATAAATTTGATTTAAAAAAAAAAGTGTGTTTTAAATCCCTTTTATATTTCACTTGCTTATATCAGTTATTGCTCCACCCATATACCCATACATAGGTAGTGCTGGTATATAAATTATTTTATATCTTTCATAAATTTTTTGTCTTTCCAGGCTGACAATCAATTGCCTTATGTCATGCCTATTGAAAAATCTATCTTAAATAAAAATAATAAAAGTTATGTTTTCATTTATTCATGAAACATAAAGAAAAAATAGTGCGCCACACATTAAGGCTTCTTTAGATATCAGCACACGAGCGTTTTTTTCTAAACCCTCTAACCAGTCATCGCAATTTGCTTAATGGCGCACCTCCAACCAGATTAGCTAATCTTTGGTATTAACACTTTCGGATTATTCCCTCTATCGGCTGGTTCATACATAGAAGGATCATAAAATAATTATCATTTGGGCCTGTGCATAGTCCCTCAGACTTAACGTCTTCCCTGGAAATACTTGTGGATGGAGCCCTTCATTCGCTTTGCCAGGATTCAACGGTGGTCAATCTGTTGAAATCAGAGCACTACATTTTGGCCACCGTGCTCGATTCTAGGTTTAAAGCCTACGTTGTATCTCTCTTTCCGGACACAAGTCTACAGAGGTGGAAAGACCTGCTGGTGAGAAAATTGTCAACTCAAGCGGAACGTGACCCGTCAACAGCTCCTCCTTCATTTTCTCCAGCAACTGGGGCTGCGAGGAAAAGGATAACATTTCCGAGCCCACCCGCTGGACACAAAAGTAACAATACAAGTGACACATTAACAGGAAATTGTTTCTGTCACCATAGCGACAATTATCTGGAAATAAGATAATACACAGACACATAAAAAGACTCAACGGAAATCTTTTGTTTTAAACAACTTTATTTCATATCTTTAATACACAGATTTTTCTCTATATTTTAAACTTAAAAAATACTTTACTCTGCACAACATGGATAAAATATCCTTTAAAGCACAGAAACAATTCAAGTTACATTATAGTATTGCAGGCAAGTAAAACAGATACATATCAGGAGAGCCAAAACCCTATGGGGGTCATTCAGACCCAGCCGCAATAGCGTCGTGCAGCAGTTTGCTGGTGGTGACAAAATGCACGTACGCAGCAGCCGCACAGACACACACATTGTGGTCGCATACCTAGGGGTAAATGCGGGCGGGCCGGGACCATTTTCCGGGGGGGCTGCGTGATGTCACATCTGTGTTCATCTTTCCTTAACCCCCTATAAGCTTCCAGAGTGCACCTCATATCTCATCTTTTCCAAGTTACTACAAATGATAGGAGATTGGTAGCAGCACTACTTTCAGGATTATTACACAGAACACATATAAAGGCTGACACAGCAAATAACAGCAACACATACAAGGGATTAATTAGAAATAAGGAAGCATAATCATCATTAAGTCTAATTATCAACTGGTTCTGTGCAGGAATCATACACCTCTGTACTGCCTCCAGCAGCCCCTGGTACTGCACTGTGACCATCCACCCTCTCTTTCCGCTACTGCCACCCGCCCTGTCTACCCCCACTCCTGCCACCGCCCTGTCTCCCCCAACTACTGCCACCCGCCCTGTCTCCTCCAACTACTGCCACTGCCCTGTCTCCACTCTGACACCTCAGCACTGTTTGGGGACAATATTACCCACAGACCGTGCCTCCGGCAGCCCCCACTACTGCACTAGTGTCACCACCCTGTCTCCCCCGACATCTCAGCACTGCTTGGGGATTCTTGGTACTGCTGGTAACAGTTCATCATCTGCAGATGGAAGAAACAGGGCAGTAAGGAGGCAGAAGCTGCTTCTGGTACCATGGACCCTGGTCATGTAGGGCTGGGAGAGTCAGTAAGATTATGAAAGAGTCACCATCTTACAGGCAGCCGGTGAAGGGAGCAGAGAATGGGTGTTATGTGGCAGGAACGGGCTGGTTAGGTAACAGCCTGGCTGCTACATTCTGTACATGCTACAACCGGTGCGATTCTTTTGCTAGGTGACCCAGGTAGAGGACATTGCAGTAGTCTATGCGTGATAATACAAGTGCATGTATGACTGTAGGTAGATCTGAGGGAATAAAGTGTTGGAGTCTGGCTATGTTCCTCAGATGAAAATCTGATTGTGGCAGATACTGATGTCTAAGTGTCACTCCACCATCCAGGACACCAAGATTCCGCACATGATCAGCATTTTGTAACTCTGAACCCCCAAGTGTAAGTCTGGTTGGTTTGCAAAGCTGAACTGTAGCCCTGCCCTTTGTTGGTGAGCTCCTACCATATGGACCTGTTTCACCAGGACTGAGTCACAGCCATCTGGCATCACCCACACCTGGAGCTCAGCTAGACAACCATTTAGGATTGGTACTGGGTTCTCAGTACCTGAAGCAAAGACAGGTCATCTGTATAGCAATGGTAGATGAGGGCATGACATCTGATTATTTCACCCAATGGTAACATGTATATTGCAAAAAGCATAGGAGATAGGATAAGAAACTTGAAGAACAACACATGGCAATGATAGGTATACTCCAGAAGATTAAAATGGTTGCTCACCTGAGTGATGTCTATTGTGTGCAACAAGAGCTGATTTATTTCTCAGAGGATAGAAATGGTCTCTCACCTGTGTGACTTCTCTGATGTATAACAAGACTTGATTTCCAGGTAAAACTTTTCCCGCACTCAGAGCAAGACAATGGCTTCTCACCTGTGTGCTTTCTCTGATGTATAACAAGACTTGATTTCTGGGTAAAACATTTCCCGCACTCAGAACATGAAAATGGCTTCTCACCTGCGTGACATCTCTGATGTATAACAAGATTTGCTTTCTGTGTAAAACATTTCCCACACTCAGAGCAAGAAAATGGCTTCTCACCTGTGTGACTTCTGTTATGTCTAACAAGAGCTGATTTAAGTGCAAAACATTTCCCACACTCAGAACATGGAAATGCCTTCTCACCTGTGTGACTTTGCTGATGGGTAGCAAGATATGATTTAAGTGCAAAACATTTCCCACACTCAGAACATGGAAATGGTTTCTCACCTGTGTGACATCTCTGATGTTTAACAAGATGTGGTTTCTGTGTAAAACATTTCCCACACTCAGAGCAAGAAAATGGCTTCTCACCTGTGTGCTTTCTCTGATGTCTAACAAGATATGATTTAAATGCAAAACATTCCCCACACTCAGAACATGGAAATGCCTTCTCACCTGTGTGACTTTGCTGATGGGTAGCAAGATATGATTTAAGTGCAAAACATTTCCCACACTCAGAACATGGAAATGGTTTCTCACCTGTGTGACATCTCTGATGTTTAACAATATGTGCTTTCTGTGTAAAACATTTCCCACACTCAGAGCAAGAAAATGGCTTCTCACCTGTGTGCTTTCTCTGATGTCTAACAAGATATGATTTAAGTGCAAAACATTTCCCACACTCAGAACATGAAAATGGCTTCTCACCTGTGTGACTTCTGTGATGTATAACAAGATGTGATTTACTTACACAACATTTCCCACACTCAGAGCAAGAAAACAGCTTCTCACCTGTTTGACTTCTCTGATGTATAACAAGATTTGCTTTCTGTGTAAAACATTTCCCACACTCAGAACATGAAAATGGCTTCTCACCTGCGTGACATCTCTGATGTATAACAAGATTTGCTTTCTGTGTAAAACATTTCCCACACTCAGAGCAAGAAAATGGCTTCTCACCTGTGTGACTTCGCTGATGTCTAATAAGATCTGATTTCTTTGTAAAACATTTCTCACACTCAGAACATGGAAATGGCCTCTCACCTGTGTGACTTCTCTGATGTGTAACAAGATCTGATTTGTATGTAAAACATTTCCCACACTCTGAACATATCAGTGGCCTTTCACCTGCCTTACCTGTGTGTGGGTTAATAAGATTTGTGTTCTGTGTATCTACAGAACACGGAAACACTGTATCTACTGTCAGAGCTGTAACAGATGCACCAATATCAGAGTGATCAGGAGAACATTTCCCAGGATCAGGGGGATCAGCTGATAGAGCTGGATGTATAATTGGGGTAATGGGGTGATCTCCTGGAGAATCCTGTCTACTGTCATTATCTTTTATGTCACAATCCGGGGATAACATTAGATGTCCTTCTGAGATATTCCTGCTTGTGTGTCCACCTGCTGGAAATAAAATACATTATGGAAATGTGACATTTTCTGTAACAATATTAATCTTGTAAACAATAGGAGAAGACGACTCTCTGGGACACTTAATTGTAAATGGGTGTGTATAATAAAACATAACTTTTACTGAAGGCTTTATAATATTGTATCTCAGACTATCATTGTGTCCACCCTCCTGAGAACACTCACAATAACAAATGTAATATTATAATAAGACTTAGATATATCTCTCTCTTGTACTGGTAACTAACCATGAAGTATAAATGGAGATGTAGTCACTCGCCAAGTCCTATGTCAGCACCAATGTAAAACAATGGATGGGGAACATATCGTATGAATTGGAGATTCTAGATGAACAATAACATCAGTCATATGAGCAGATGGATCAGAGAAATGTCTCCTAACGTTACTCCTGGAAGCATTGGTAAGGTAGCATTCCTTTATGTGTGTACTCATACGCTGGTAAGCCTGTACATGTGTTACTCACCCTTATATAACGTATATTGCTACAGCAGAGTAGGTGTGGAACAAGGTACTTTACATGCAATACACCATATAATACCCTGTAATCCTCATCATCTGCTAGGTTATACTCTACTTTCTCTTATGTCCTAGAGGACACTTGAGTCCATTTAGTACCATGGAGTATAGATGGGTCCTTTGGGAGCCACTGGCACTTTAAAAGTTTAATAGTGTGGGCTGGCCCCTCCCTCTATGCCCCTCCTACCAGACTCCGTTTAGAAAATGTGCTCGGAGGAGCTGGTCACAGCTAGGGGAGCTCCTAGGAGTTTTCTTAGCTTTTTATTTTCTAGAGATAGGTTACAGGAAGGCTGCTGGCAACAGCCTCCCTGTTTCGTGGGACTTAGGCGGAGGAAGGGGGGGGGGGGGGGGTTAGAAACCAAGTTCCTGAAGAGTAGTGCTGTGTACCGTAAATTTTTCGGGTTTTGTGTTTTGGTTTCGGTTCCGCGGGCGTGTTTTGGATTCGGACGCGTTTTGGCAAAACCTCCCTGAAAATGTTTTGTCGGATTCGGGTGTGTTTTGAATTAATTTTTTTTTTTTTTACAAAAAACCCTCAAAAACAGCTTAAATCATAGAATTTGGGGGTCATTTTGATCCTATAGTATTATTAACCTCAATAACCATAATTTCCACTCATTTCCAGTTTATTCTGAACACCTCACAATATTATTTTTAGTCCTAAAATTTGCACCAAAGTCGCTGGATGACTAAGCTAAGTGACGCAAGTGGCCGACACAAACACCTGGCCCATCTAGGAGTGGCACTGCAGTGTCAGACAGGATGGCCGATTTAAAAAATAGTCCCCAAACAGCACATGATGCAAAGAAAAAAAGAGGTGCACCAAGGTCGCTGGATGGCTAAGCTAAGCGACCCAAGTGGCCAACACAAACACCTGGCCCACCTAGGAGTGGCACTGCAGTTTTCTAGCGAGAGAATAAGTGCTTCCATCCTCATGTGAACCTAAACCACTAGCCATGGACATAGGCCAGGGCCTCAGCCGTTCCTTGCCACTCCGTGTCGTAAAAATGGCATATTGGCAAGTTTACGCTTCTCATCAGATGCTTTTAATTTCGATTTTTGGGTCATTTTACTGAACTTTTGTAGTATGCTTGACAACACAGAGGTAGAGCAATGGACTACTGTACCGTACTGCTTTATATATATATATATATATATATATATATATATACTGGTGATCACCAAAATTCTGCACTGTCCTCCTACTATATAATACTGCGCACAACTAAAATGCAGCACAGGTATGGATGAATAGTATACTTGACGACACATAGGTAGGTAGAGCAGTGGCCTACTGTACTGTACTGCTATATATTATATACTGGTGGTCAGCCAAATTTGGCACTGTCCTCCTACTATATATACTGCGCACAACTAAAATGCACCACAGGTATGGATGGATAGTATACTTGATGACACAGAGGTAAGGTAAAGCAGTGGCCTACTGTATCGTACTGCTATATATTATATACTGGTGGTCATCAAAATTCTGCACTGTCCTCCTACTATATATACTGCGCACAACTAAAATGCACCACAGGTATGGATGGATAGTATACTTGACGACACAGAGGTAGGTAGAGCAGTGGCCTACTGTGCCGTACTGCTATATATTATATACTGGTGGTCAGCAAAATTCTGCTCCTACTATATATACTGTGCACAACTAAAATGCACCACAGGTATGGATGGATAGTATACTTGACGACACACAGGTAGGTAGAGCAGTGGCCTACTGTACCGTACTGCTATATAATACTGGTGGTCACTGGTCAGCAAAATTCTGCACTGTCCTCCTATACTACAATGCAGCACAGATATGGAGCGTTTTTCAGTCAGAGAACGTAGATATTTTCAGCACACTGAGCACAGATATTTGCAAGCACACTGAGCACAGATATTTGCAGCACACTGAGCACAGATATTTGCAGCACACTGAGCACAGAAACTGAGAGAACGCTGCACTTCCTCTCCTTATCATATCCAATGCACAAGTGAAAATGGCGGCGATGCGCGGCTCTTTATATAGAATACGAATCTTGCGAGAATCCGACAGCGGGATGATGACGTCCGGGCGCGCTCGGGTTAACCGAGCAAGGTGGGAGGATCAGAGTCTGCGTCGGAACCGTGTAAAATGGGTGAAGTTCGGGGGGGTTGGGATTCCGAGAAACCGAACCTGCTCATCACTACTAAAGAGTTAATGGTTCTCTACTCCGCTGACAGGATACTGAGCTCCTGAGGTTGCTGATCGCAAGTCCACGAGGCAACTGCTCTCTCCCGCAGCACGGCCACCAACCCCTAACAAAGCCAGAAGAAAAGTGGTGAGTACAGCGCCGGCGTCCCGGTTAGCGGCAGGGTATGGCGGCACAAGGGTGGAAGCGCAGCTCTGACAGGCTGCGCTCCAGGAAGGCTCAGCAACACACAGTAGGTGCTTTGAGGGGCGTCCTGAGCCAGTGCAGAAAACCCTACACTGGTCACGCAGCTAACAAGGGCTAATCCCCGTGTTATCACTAAAATCCTCAGGCCAGTATAAACAATTTGTGTGGGAAGCCGCGCGCCATTACAATGGGCGGGGCTTCCTCTCAGAGTGGATCCAGCACTTACCAGCGCCATTTTCTCCCTGCAGATCATAGGAACTAGGACACTGACAGGGAGCGCTCCCTATTAAGGTCAGTCAGCGCCGGGCTTTTATCATAGTAACTGCCTACAGGGGCGCTGTGTGGCTGGCTCCTTATACTCTGTGTGTGTGTGTGTGTGTGTGTGTGTATATCCACATTACCATGTCTAAGGACTCTGTGTCCTGTGTTGCAGAGTGTGTATCTTCTCCTGAGGAGTCTATTCCATGTACTCAGGACTGCAATGTGCTGTCTCAGCCTTCTGAATCCGAACCCCCATGGGTGGATTCAATTAGGGGAATGATATCCCAGATTTCAACAAGGATGTCACATACTGAGAAAGAGACGCAGTTTTTGAGACAATCTGTAGTGGGTTTGAAGTATTCAGCTCTGTCACGATCCGGGTATCTGGACGCCATTTCTTACCTATCAGATGCCTCCTAAGGCTGGCTCAGCGCTCCAGGACCGGATCCCATCTGTTATCCTGATGTGCACATTCCCGCATCCTCTCCTGTCTCTCTGGACGCAGTCACAGTAACGCCTTATACATCTGGCATGGCGTCTCCCGCGGCCTCCGCCGCCGTCCCTGAGCTTCTGCATTCAGAGTGGCGATTACGTCAGCCGCGGCCTCCGCTGTGTCCGCGTGGTCGGATGTGCATCTGTCAGCCTGGCGTCTCCTGTCTCCGGTGGCCGGCGCCGCCATTACTGTTTTCCAGACCGCATGGATTACAATCCAAACTTCCCTCCAAGTGTCTGCATGGGCGCAGCCATCTTGGATTCTGTCAGCTGATCATTCCTACCAATCCGTTGTCAGTATTATTAATTTGCATAATTGCCTAGCCAATGCCTTCCTTGCTGCAGGTATAAATAGGTTGTGCCTGAGCAAGGAAGGCGTCAGTGCTTTGGTTGTCAAACCTTGTTCCAGTTTGTCTCTCTCCTGTGAATGTCTTCCAGGTTCCAGCTCCTGTCTCCAGACTTCTGCTATAGAGACCCGCACCAGCATTCCATCTGCGGTGTAGCCTGACTCTCCGATCCATACTGGACTCACCTGTTTCCAGCTACAACATCACCTGCTTCCAGCTCAGCTTCCAGCAGTGTACAGCTTCTCTTAAAGGGCCGGTGTCCTTTCTGCAGTTTACCTCTCTCCACCGGTATTATTATTTCTCCGCTCTCAAATTCTACATTTCATCTATATTGCATCGCTCTCAAGCTTTATTTATTATTTAACTGGTTCCAGCCAGTATCCACTCCGTGCCAACACCTGTCTGGTTCTAACCAGTACCCACAGCAGCATTTTACCTACAGCAGTCCAGCTTTCCCTGGAACACCAGCTGGTACGACCCTGGGCTTTCCTCATTGCTACAGTTGAGCCTGGTAAGGACTTTCCAACTTGCAGATAATAAGAACTGTCTCATACCACCAGAGCTCTGTGACCCCTGCCACCCTGTAGTACCCAGGAACTGTATTATTATTTATCTGCTGATTTTTATGTTTCTTTTTACTGCTACTGTGATGCATGGAGTTTGTCATAAATAAATATCATTGACTTTTACTCAAGTTGTCGTGGTCACGCCTTCGGGCGGTTTCTCTTCATGTTACTTACATGTCCAGGGGTCTGATACAACCTCCCAGGTTCCGGTACATCTCAGCCCCTACAACTGAGGCTGCCTTCCGTCAGCTCAGGCCCCCAGTTGTGACAGTAAGCACTGACCAAATGAATCCAGCCGGAGACCAGGATCAAGCGGCCAGGCCGATGCAAGAACTGGCAGCCCGACTTGAATATCAGGAGGCTGCACAGGGCCACATCATCCGCTGTCTCCAGGATCTCTCTACTCGGCTGGATGGGATTCAGACAACTCTCCGTGGATCAGGCGCATCTGGGGCGTCAACCACAGTGACTCCAACTATAACCCCACCCACCTTACCCGTTTCTGCTCCACGTCTTCATCTTCCAACGCCAGCAAAATTTGACGGATCTCCAAGATTCTGCAGGGGATTTCTCAACCAGTGCGAGATTCAGTTTGAGCTACAACCTGGCAATTTTCCCAGTGACCGTACAAAAATTGCCTACATCATCTCTCTTCTCAGTGGCTCAGCCCTTGATTGGGCATCACCGTTATGGGAGAAGTCCGACACCCTGCTATCTTCTTACACCGCATTCGTGTCAACATTCAGGCGCATCTTCGACGAGCCAGGCCGGGTAACTTCAGCTTCGTCTGAGATTCTCCGTTTACGCCAGGGATCACGTACTGTAGGACAATATCTTATACAGTTCCAGATCCTGGCATCTGAACTGGCATGGAACGACGAGGCCCTGTATGCTGCATTCTGGCATGGTTTATCCGAGTGTATTAAAGATGAGTTAGCTACCAGAGACTTACCCTCCAGATTAGATGAGCTAATCTCACTTTGTACGAAAGTTGACTTACGTTTCAGAGAGAGAGCAACTGAGCGTGGAAGATCATCTGCTCCAAAATCTTCTGCTCCTCCTCCTCGCCAACTGTCACCAACTAAAGATGAACCCATGCAAATTGGTCGTTCCCGTTTAACTCCTGCTGAGCGCCGAAGACGTCTCTCTGAGTCTCTCTGTCTGTATTGTGCAGCTCCGTCTCACACTATTAATGCCTGTCCCAAACGTCCGGGAAACTCCAAATCCTAGCTCGCCAAGGAGAGGGCCGGCTAGGAGTAATGATCTCCTCTCCATCTCCTCAAGATTGTAATCTCCCAGTCTCGCTTCAAGTTGCTCAACGTTATCAGAACGTCATTGCCCTTCTGGATTCCGGAGCAGCTGGGAACTTTATTACCGAAGCCTATGTTAAACGGTGGTCCCTACCCACCGAGAGACTTCCTTCCTCCTTTTCCTTAACTGCCGTGGATGGCAGTAAAATTTTTGATACAGTTATTGCTCTAAGGACTCTACCAGTTCGTCTGAGAGTGGGAGTTCTTCATTCCGAACTTATTTCACTTTTAGTGATTCCAAGAGCCACACATCCTGTGGTCCTGGGCCTTCCATGGCTCCGTCTTCACAATCCTACAATTGATTGGACGACTACACAAATTCTGGCATGGGGTCCCTCCTGTGCTGAGACATGTTTGTTTAAAGTGTTGCCTGTCTGTTCTTCCTCCCCCAGGTCGTCTGATGTTCCACCTCCCCCATATCAAGATTTCACGGATGTGTTCAGTAAAGCTTCTGCTGATATCCTTCCTCCTCATAGAGAATGGGACTGCCCGATTGATCTCGTTCCAGGGAAGGTTCCACCTCGAGGCCGAACTTATCCGTTGTCTCTGCCTGAGACGCATTCTATGGAGGAATACATTAAAGAGAACCTAGCAAAGGGATTCATTCGACCTTCTTCTTCTCCAGCCGGCGCAGGCTTCTTTTTTGTAAAAAAGAAAGATGGTGGTCTGCGGCCGTGCATCGACTACAGAGGTTTGAACGACATTACCATCAAGAACCGCTATCCTTTACCCCTGATTACTGAGCTCTTTGACAGAGTTAGCGGAGCTACCATCTTTACAAAGCTGGACTTGAGAGGTGCATACAATCTCATCCGGATCCGTGAGGGTGACGAGTGGAAGACCGCATTTAACACCCGTGACGGACATTATGAGTCATGCCCTTCGGATTAAGCAATGCTCCAGCTGTCTTCCAGCATTTCGTCAATGAGATCTTCAGAGACACTTTATACCGTCATGTCGTGGTCTATCTAGATGATATCCTCATTTTTGCCAACAATTTAGAGGAACATCGTTTTTGGGTAAAGGAGGTTCTGTCCCGTCTCCGTGTCAATCATCTCTATTGCAAATTAGAGAAATGCGTCTTTGAAGTCAAGTCCATTCCGTTTCTAGGGTACTGTCACAACTGAGGGCCTGAGCTGACGGGAGGCAGCCTCAGTTGTAGGGGCTGAGATGTACCGGAACCTGGGAGGTTGTATCAGACCCCTGGACATGTAAGTAACATGAATAATAACTGCCCGAAGGCGTGACCACGACAACTTAGATAAAAGTCAATGATGTTTATTATGACAACTCCGCATCACAGCAGCAATAAAAGAAAACGTAAAAGTCAGCAAAGAATAAATACAGTTCCTGAGTACTACAGCATGGCAGGAGCCACAGGGCACTGGTAGTGTGAGATAGTTCTTATGATCTTCTAGATGGAAAGTCCTTACCAGGCCCGGCTGTAGCAATGGAGATAACCCAGGATTATACCAGCTGGTGTTCCAGGAAGAGCTGGGTTGCTGAAGGTAAAACAGCTGCTGTGGATACTGGCTGGAACCAGACTGTTGTTAGCACGGAGTGGATACTGGCTGGAACCAGTTAAATAATAAATGAACTTTGGGAGCGATGAAATGTGAACTGAAATGTAGAACTTGAGAGCGGAGAAATAATAATTCCGGTGGAGAGTGGTAAAGTGTAGAAAGGACACCGGCCCTTTAAGGGAAGCTGTACTCTGCTGGAAGCTGAGGCTGGAAGCAGGTAGTGTTGTAGCTGGAAACAGATGAATCCACAATGGATTGGAGAGTCAGGCTACACCGCAGGTGGAATGCTGGTGCGGGTCTCTATGGTGGAAGTCTTGAGACAGGAGCTGGAACCTGGAAGACAATCATAGAAGAGAGACAAACAGGAACTAGGTTTGACAACCAAAGCACTGACGTCTTCCTTGCTCAGGTACAGCTTACTTATACCTGCAGCAAGGAAGGGGTTGGCTAGGCAATTATGCAAATCAACAACACAGACAGCAGATTGGTGGAAATGATCAGATGACAGAATCCAAGATGGCTGCGCCCATGCAGACACTTGGAGGGAAGTTTGGTTTGTAATCCATGTGGTCTGGGAAACAGTAATGGCGGCGCCGGCCACCGGAGACAGGAGACGCCAGGCTGATAGATGCACATTTAACCACGCGGGCACAGCGGAGGCCGCGGCTGATGAAAAGACCACTCTGTATGTGGAAACTCAGGAACAGCGGAATCCGGTCCTGGAACGCTGAGCCCGCCTTAGGAGGCATCTGAAGGGTAAGTAATGGCGTCCAGATACCCGGATCGTGACAGCACCCCCCCCTTTAGGAGTGGCCCCAGGACACTTCTTAGGCTTTAAAGGAAACTTTGCGTGGAAATTTCGGACCAAGGCAGGAGCATGGACGTCAGAGGCATTGGTCCAAGAGCGTTCTTCAGGACCATAGCCCTTCCAGTCAATGAGATACTGAAGTTGACCGTAACGGTGACGTGAGTCCAGGATTTTGGCCACTTCATACTCAACGCCTCGTTGAGTTTGGACTTTCGGAGTTGGTGGAAGTGAGGAATGAAACCGATTCAAGATTAGCGGTTTCAACAGGGAAACATGGAATGTCCTGGGTATTTTTAAGAAGGGAGGTAACTGGAGTCTGTAAGCAACAGGATTGATGACTTGATCAATTTTGAAAGGACCGATGTAGCGAGGTGCAAACTTCATACTGGGAACTCTTAACCTCAAATTCTTCGTGGATAACCATACCCGATCACCCACCTTGAGAGCAGGAACTGCTCGACGCTTCTTATCCGCAAACTTCTTGTACCTGAACGATGCCTTGAGCAGAGCTGATCGTACGCTCTTCCAGATATTGGCAAACTGATGCAAGGTGATATCCACTGCGGGAACAGAAGTTGCTGGAAGCGGTTGGAACTCAGGGACTTTAGGGTGGAATCCAAAGTTGGTGAAGAATGGTGTTGAAGAAGATGAAGAATGATACTGGTTGTTATGACAGAACTCGGCCCAGGGAAGTAATTGAACCCAGTCATCTTGAGAGGAGGACACATAGATGCGGAGGAAGGCCTCCAAGTCCTGATTCACCCTCTCAGTTTGACCATTGGTCTGAGGATGGTAAGCCGTAGAAAACTTTAACTTGACTTGGAGGACTTGACATAAACTTCGCCAGAATTTGGCTGTGAATTGAACTCCTCGATCTGAGATAATTTCTTCTGGAAGACCGTGGAGTCGGAAGATCTCTTGTATGAATACTTGAGCCAACTTGGAAGCTGACGGAAGACCGGTGAGAGGAATGAAGTGTGCCATCTTGGTGAACCGGTCAACTACCACCCAGATGGTATTGAACTTGTTGCACATGGGCAAATCTGTAATAAAATCCATCGACAAATGGGTCCATGGTCGACGGGGAACAGATAGTGGAACCAGTTGCCCCGCAGGCGACTGGCGGGATACTTTATGTTGAGCACACTTTGGGCAAGATGCAATAAACTCCAAAACGTCCTTTTTCAGAGTTGGCCACCAATAGGACCTAGAGATAAACTCCAGGGTTTTTTGGATACCTGTATGTCCGGCAAAACGGGAAGCATGGGCCCAATGCATGAGCTTCTTCCTTAGTGTCGGCTTCACAAAACTTTTCCCTGATGGGGGCGTAGAGTCCATCCCTACCGTGGAGAATGCCAACGGATTTATAATAGGATGCTTGTCTGAAGACTCCGACTCATTTTCTTGCTCCCATGAGCGGGAAAGGGCATCGGCCTTGCGATTCTGAGAGCCCGGACAGAACTGGAGTTTAAAGTCGAACCTAGAAAAGAAAAGTGCCCATCTGGCCTGACGAGGGTTGAGACATTGTGCGCCTTTTAGATATAGAAGGTTCTTGTGGTCTGTAAGGATGGTGATTGAATGAGAAGCTCCCTCCAACAGATATCTCCACTCCTCTAGAGCGAGCTTGATGGCTAGCAACTCCTGGTCGCCAATGGCATAGTTGCGCTCCGCTGGGGAGAACTTCCGTGAGAAGAAACTGCAAGGATGTAAATGACCATCTTTAGCCCTCTGAGATAACACCGCTCCTACTCCAACGGAGGAGGCATCCACCTCTAAGATGAAAGGAGAGTCGATGTCAGGCTGTTTCAGGACAGGTGCAGAGATGAACCTCTGTTTTAAAAGATGAAAAGCTTGCGTGGCTTCTTCAGACCACTTGGACGGGTTAGCACCCTTCTTGGTGAAAGCAGTAATAGGCGCCACAATGGTGGAAAAGTCTCGTATAAACTTTCGGTAATAATTGGCGAACCCTAAGAACCTCTGGACCCCTTTGAGGGTTAAGGGTACCGGCCAATTCTGGATTGCTTGTAGTTTCTCAGGATCCATCTCTAGTCCGGAACCGGACACAATGTACCCTAGAAACGGAATGGACTTGACTTCAAAGACGCATTTCTCTAATTTGCAGTAGAGATGATTGACACGGAGACGGGACAGAACCTCCTTTACCCAGAAACGATGTTCCTCTAAATCGTTGGCAAAAATGAGGATATCATCTAGATAGACCACGACATGACGGTATAGAATGTCTCTGAAGATCTCATTGACGAAATGCTGGAAGACAGCTGGAGCATTGCTCAATCCGAAGGGCATGACGAGGTACTCATAATGTCCGTCACGGGTGTTAAATGCGGTCTTCCACTCGTCACCCTCACGGATCCGGATGAGATTGTATGCACCTCTCAGGTCCAGCTTTGTAAAGATGGTAGCTCCGCTAACTCTGTCAAAGAGCTCAGTAATCAGGGGTAAAGGATAGCGGTTCTTGATGGTAATGTCGTTCAAACCTCTGTAGTCGATGCACGGCCGCAGACCACCATCTTTCTTCTTTACAAAAAAGAAGCCTGCGCCGGCTGGAGAAGAAGAAGGTCGAATGAACCCCTTTGCTAGGTTCTCTTTAATGTATTCCTCCATAGAATGTGTCTCGGGGAGAGACAACGGATAAGTTCGGCCTCGAGGTGGAACCTTCCCTGGAACGAGATCAATCGGGCAGTCCCATTCTCTATGAGGAGGAAGGATATCAGCAGAAGCTTTACTGAACACATCCGTGAAATCTTGATATGGAGGAGGTGGAACATCAGACGACCTGGGGGAGGAAGAACAGACAGGCAACACTTTAAACAAACATGTCTTAGTACAGGAGGAACCCCATGCCAGGATTTGCGTAGTCGTCCAATCAATTGTAGGATTGTGAAGACGGAGCCATGGAAGGCCCAGGACCACAGGATGTGTGGCTCTTGGAATCACTAAAAATGAAATAAGTTCGGAATGAAGAACTCCCACTCTCAGACGAACTGGTAGAGTCCTTAGAGAAATAACTGTATCAAAAATTTTACTGCCATCCACAGCAGTTAAGGAAAAGGACGAAGGAAGTCTCTCGGTGGGTAGGGACCACCGTTTAACATAGGCTTCAGTAATAAAGTTCCCAGCTGCTCCGGAATCCAGGAGGGCAATGACGTTCTGATAACGTTGAGCAACTTGAAGCGAGACTGGGAGGTTACAATCTTGAGGAGATGGAGAGGAGATCATTACTCCTAGCCGGCCCTCTCCTTGGCGAGCTAGGATTTGGAGTTTCCCGGACGTTTGGGACAGGCATTAATGGTGTGAGACGGAGCTGCACAATACAGACAGAGAAACTCGGAGAGACGTCTTCGGCGCTCAGCAGGAGTTAAACGGGAACGGCCAATTTGCATGGGTTCATCTGTAGTTGGTGACAGTTGGCGAGGAGGAGGAGTAGAAGATTTTGGAGCAGATGATCTTCCACGCTCAGTTGCTCTCTCTCTGAAACGCAAGTCAACTTTCGTACAAAGTGAGATTAGCTCATCTAACTTGGAGGGTAAGTCTCTGGTAGCTAACTCATCTTTAATACGCTCGGATAAACCATGCCAGAATGCAGCATACAGGGCCTCGTCGTTCCATGCCAGTTCGGATGCCAGGATCTGGAACTGTATAAGATATTGTCCTACAGTACGTGATTCCTGGCGTAAACGGAGAATCTCAGACGAAGCTGAAGTTACCCGGCCTGGCTCGTCGAAGATGCGCCTGAATGTTGACACAAATGCAGTGTAAGAAGATAGCAGGGTGTCGGACCTCTCCCATAACGGTGATGCCCAATCAAGGGCTGAGCCACTGAGAAGAGAAATAATGTAGGCAATTTTTGTACGGTCACTGGGAAAATTGCCAGGTTGTAGCTCAAACTGAATCTCACACTGGTTGAGAAATCCCCTGCAGAATCTTGGAGATCCGTCAAATTTTGCTGGCGTTGGAAGATGAAGACGTGGAGCAGAAATGGGTAAGGTGGGTGGGGTTATAGCTGGAGTCACTGTGGTTGACGCACCAGACGCGCCTGATCCACGGAGAGTTGTCTGAATCCCATCCAGCCGAGTAGAGAGATCCTGGAGACAGCGGATGATGTGGCCCTGTGCAGCCTCCTGATGTTCTAGTCGGGCTGCCAGTTCTTGCATCGGCCTGGCCGCTTGATCCTGGTCTCCGGCTGGATTCATTAGGTCAGTGCTTACTGTCACAACTGAGGGCCTGAGCTGACGGGAGGCAGCCTCAGTTGTAGGGGCTGAGATGTACCGGAACCTGGGAGGTTGTATCAGACCCCTGGACATGTAAGTAACATGAATAATAACTGCCCGAAGGCGTGACCACGACAACTTAGATAAAAGTCAATGATGTTTATTATGACAACTCCGCATCACAGCAGCAATAAAAGAAAACGTAAAAGTCAGCAAAGAATAAATACAGTTCCTGAGTACTACAGCATGGCAGGAGCCACAGGGCACTGGTAGTGTGAGATAGTTCTTATGATCTTCTAGATGGAAAGTCCTTACCAGGCCCGGCTGTAGCAATGGAGATAACCCAGGATTATACCAGCTGGTGTTCCAGGAAGAGCTGGGTTGCTGAAGGTAAAACAGCTGCTGTGGATACTGGCTGGAACCAGACTGTTGTTAGCACGGAGTGGATACTGGCTGGAACCAGTTAAATAATAAATGAACTTTGGGAGCGATGAAATGTGAACTGAAATGTAGAACTTGAGAGCGGAGAAATAATAATTCCGGTGGAGAGTGGTAAAGTGTAGAAAGGACACCGGCCCTTTAAGGGAAGCTGTACTCTGCTGGAAGCTGAGGCTGGAAGCAGGTAGTGTTGTAGCTGGAAACAGATGAATCCACAATGGATTGGAGAGTCAGGCTACACCGCAGGTGGAATGCTGGTGCGGGTCTCTATGGTGGAAGTCTTGAGACAGGAGCTGGAACCTGGAAGACAATCATAGAAGAGAGACAAACAGGAACTAGGTTTGACAACCAAAGCACTGACGTCTTCCTTGCTCAGGTACAGCTTACTTATACCTGCAGCAAGGAAGGGGTTGGCTAGGCAATTATGCAAATCAACAACACAGACAGCAGATTGGTGGAAATGATCAGATGACAGAATCCAAGATGGCTGCGCCCATGCAGACACTTGGAGGGAAGTTTGGTTTGTAATCCATGTGGTCTGGGAAACAGTAATGGCGGCGCCGGCCACCGGAGACAGGAGACGCCAGGCTGATAGATGCACATTTAACCACGCGGGCACAGCGGAGGCCGCGGCTGATGAAAAGACCACTCTGTATGTGGAAACTCAGGAACAGCGGAATCCGGTCCTGGAACGCTGAGCCCGCCTTAGGAGGCATCTGAAGGGTAAGTAATGGCGTCCAGATACCCGGATCGTGACAGGTACATTGTGTCCGGTTCCGGACTAGAGATGGATCCTGAGAAACTACAAGCAATCCAGAATTGTCCGGTACCCTTAACCCTCAAAGGGGTCCAGAGGTTCTTAGGGTTCGCCAATTATTACCGAAAGTTTATACGAGACTTTTCCACCATTGTGGCGCCTATTACTGCTTTCACCAAGAAGGGTGCTAACCCGTCCAAGTGGTCTGAAGAAGCCATGCAAGCTTTTCATCTTTTAAAACAGAGGTTCATCTCTGCGCCTGTCCTGAAACAGCCTGACATCGACTCTCCTTTCATCTTAGAGGTGGATGCTTCCTCCGTTGGAGTAGGAGCGGTGTTATCTCAGAGGGCTAAAGATGGCCATTTACATCCTTGCAGTTTCTTCTCACGGAAGTTCTCCCCAGCGGAACGCAACTATGCCATTGGCGACCAAGAGTTGCTAGCCATCAAGCTCGCTCTAGAGCAGTGGAGATATCTGTTGGAGGGAGCTTCTCATTCAATCACCATCCTTACAGACCACAAGAACCTTCTATATCTGAAAGGCGCACAATGTCTCAACCCTCGTCAGGCCAGATGGGCACTTTTCTTTTCCAGGTTCGACTTTAAACTCCAGTTCTGTCCGGGCTCTCAGAATCGCAAGGCCGATGCCCTTTCCCGCTCATGGGAGCAAGAAAATGAGTCAGAGTCTTCAGACAAGCATCCTATTATAAATCCGTTGGCATTCTCCACGGTAGGGATGGACTCTACGCCCCCATCAGGGAAAAGTTTTGTGAAGCCGACACTAAGGAAGAAGCTCATGCATTGGGCCCATGCTTCCCGCTTTGCCGGACATACAGGTATCCAAAAAACCCTGGAGTTTATCTCTAGGTCCTATTGGTGGCCAACTCTGAAAAAGGACGTTTTGGAGTTTATTGCATCTTGCCCAAAGTGTGCTCAACATAAAGTATCCCGCCAGTCGCCTGCGGGGCAACTGGTTCCACTATCTGTTCCCCGTCGACCATGGACCCATCTGTCGATGGATTTTATTACAGATTTACCCATGTGCAACAAGTTCAATACCATCTGGGTGGTAGTTGACCGGTTCACCAAGATGGCACACTTCATTCCTCTCACCGGTCTTCCGTCAGCTTCCAAGTTGGCTCAAATATTCATACAAGAGATCTTCCGACTCCACGGTCTTCCTGAAGAAATCATCTCAGATCGAGGAGTTCAATTCACAGCCAAATTCTGGCGAAGTTTATGTCAAGTCCTCCAAGTCAAGCTAAAGTTTTCCACGGCTTACCATCCTCAGACCAATGGTCAAACTGAGAGGGTGAATCAGGACTTGGAGGCCTTCCTCCGCATCTATGTGTCCTCCTCTCAAGATGACTGGGTTCAATTACTTCCCTGGGCCGAGTTCTGTCATAACAACCAGTATCATTCTTCATCTTCTTCAACACCATTCTTCACCAACTTTGGATTCCACCCTAAAGTCCCTGAGTTCCAACCGCTTCCAGCAACTTCTGTTCCCGCAGTGGATATCACCTTGCATCAGTTTGCCAATATCTGGAAGAGCGTACGATCAGCTCTGCTCAAGGCATCGTTCAGGTACAAGAAGTTTGCGGATAAGAAGCGTCGAGCAGTTCCTGCTCTCAAGGTGGGTGATCGGGTATGGTTATCCACGAAGAATTTGAGGTTAAGAGTTCCCAGTATGAAGTTTGCACCTCGCTATATCGGTCCTTTTAAAATTGATCAAGTCGTCAATCCTGTTGCTTACAGACTCCAGTTGCCTCCCTTCTTAAAAATACCCAGGACATTCCATGTTTCCCTGTTGAAACCGCTAATCTTGAATCGGTTTCATTCCTCTCTTCCTCCAACTCCGAAAGTCCAAACTCAACGAGGCGTTGAGTATGAAGTAGCCAAGATCCTGGACTCACGTCACCGTTACGGTCAACTTCAGTATCTTATTGACTGGAAGGGTTATGGCCCTGAGGAACGTTCATGGACCAATGCTTCTGATGTCCATGCTCCTGCCTTGGTTCGGAGATTCCATTCCAAGTTTCCTCAAAAGCCAAAGAAGTGTCCTGGGGCCACTCCTAAAGGGGGGGGTGCTGTCACGATCCGGGTATCTGGACGCCATTTCTTACCTATCAGATGCCTCCTAAGGCTGGCTCAGCGCTCCAGGACCGGATTCCATCTGTTATCCTGATGTGCACATTCCCGCATCCTCTCCTGTCTCTCTGGACACAGTCACAGTAACGCCTTATACATCTGGCATGGCGTCTCCCGCGGCCTCCGCCGCGTCCCTGAGCTTCTGCATTCAGAGTGGCGATTACGTCAGCCGCGGCCTCCGCTGTGTCCGCGTGGTCGGATGTGCATCTGTCAGCCTGGCGTCTCCTGTCTCCGGTGGCCGGCGCCGCCATTACTGTTTTCCAGACCGCATGGATTACAATCCAAACTTCCCTCCAAGTGTCTGCATGGGCGCAGCCATCTTGGATTCTGTCAGCTGATCATTCCTACCAATCCGTTGTCAGTATTATTAATTTGCATAATTGCCTAGCCAATGCCTTCCTTGCTGCAGGTATAAATAGGTTGTGCCTGAGCAAGGAAGGCGTCAGTGCTTTGGTTGTCAAACCTTGTTCCAGTTTGTCTCTCTCCTGTGAATGTCTTCCAGGTTCCAGCTCCTGTCTTCAGACTTCTGCTATAGAGACCCGCACCAGCATTCCATCTGCGGTGTAGCCTGACTCTCCGATCCATACTGGACTCACCTGTTTCCAGCTACAACATCACCTGCTTCCAGCTCAGCTTCCAGCAGTGTACAGCTTCTCTTAAAGCGCCGGTGTCCTTTCTGCAGTTTACCTCTCTCCACCGGTATTATTATTTCTCCGCTCTCAAATTCTACATTTCATCTATATTGCATCGCTCTCAAGCTTTATTTATTATTTAACTGGTTCCAGCCAGTATCCACTCCGTGCCAACACCTGTCTGGTTCTAACCAGTACCCACAGCAGCATTTTACCTACAGCAGTCCAGCTTTCCCTGGAACACCAGCTGGTACGACCCTGGGCTTTCCTCATTGCTACAGTTGAGCCTGGTAAGGACTTTCCAACTTGCAGATAATAAGAACTGTCTCATACCACCAGAGCTCTGTGGCCCCTGCCACCCTGTAGTACCCAGGAACTGTATTATTATTTCTCTGCTGATTTTTATGTTTCTTTTTACTGCTACTGTGATGCATGGAGTTTGTCATAAATAAATATCATTGACTTTTACTCAAGTTGTCGTGGTCACGCCTTCGGGCGGTTTCTCTTCATGTTACTTACATGTCCAGGGGTCTGATACAACCTCCCAGGTTCCGGTACATCTCAGCCCCTACAACTGAGGCTGCCTTCCGTCAGCTCAGGCCCTCAGTTGTGACAAGCTCCCACTACTTCATCTAAAATCCCACCTACATACCCCAAAAAATGTACACTTGCCCAAATAATGCAAGCTGACACCGATACCAACTCTGATACAGAGGACGGTGATGGGGATATGCAGGGGGGGATACATCCATTGCTAAAGAGGTGCAGCTAATGACTGAAGCCATTAGGGATGTTTTGCATATTTCTGAGAAGGTTCCGGAACAAGTAGAGGAATCTTATTTTACAGTCCTCGCTTACCTTCCCTGCTTCTAAGGAGTTAATACTCCTTGTTTGAAAAATCTTGGGAAAACCTAGAGAAAAAATTCCAGATCCCTAAAAGAATTCTCATTGCTTTCCCTTTCCCTGAAGAGGATAGGAAGAAGTGGGAAAACCCACCTATAGTAGACGCTTCTGTATCTAGGCTGTCTAAAAAGGTGGTTTTACCTGTCTCTGGTTCAACCGCCTTAAAGGAGCCGGCTGATCGCAAGATTAAGACTACACTCAAATCACTATACACTGCTACAGGCGTGGCTTTAAGGCCCACTATTGCTTGTGCGTGGATTTCTAAAGCCATAGTAAAGTGGTCAGGCACATTACTAGAGGACTTAGATACTATAGATAGGAGTGACATTGACTTGTTTTTACGTCACATACAGGATTCTGCAGGTTTCATGGTGGAGGCCATGAAGGACATTGGCCTGCTACTTCCATGGCTGTCTCGGCATGCAGAGGATTCAGGATACGCCAATGGACTGCGCATGCAGTATCCAAGAACAGTGTGGAGAACCTGCCATTCAAAGGTCAGGCACTATTTGGGGACGCATTGGATTTGTGGATTTCCACGGCGACTGCGGGTAAGACAACATTTCTTCCCTCTGCAGCAGCCCCAGGTAGAAAATCTTATCCTACACCTACACTGCAGTCCTTTCGGACCGCAAAATTTAAAAAATCCAAACCCCCTCCCGCCTTCTTTAGAGGTGGTCGGGGAAGATCCAAAAAAACCTGCACCAACAGGTTCCCAGGAACAGAATCCAGGTTCTGCTTCCTCCAAATATTCAGCATGATGGTGGACCTCTCAGCCTGGAGATCAGACAGGTGGGAGCGAGACTAAAAGATTTCAGTCACGTCTGGGCGTCATCATGCCTAGATAGATAGATAGATATTGTTACCCAGGGGTACAGACTGGAGTTTCAGGTACTCCCACCTCACAGATTCTTCAAATCAGGCTTAACAGGTTCGCAGACAGAAAGTGCTATTCTACAGGGAGCCATTCAAAAACTGGTACGAACAAATGTTATTGTTCCAGTTCCACCTCACCCAAAAATCAAGGGTTATTACTCAAACTTGTTTGTAGTACCAAAACCAAATGGTTCGGTAAGGCCTATATTGAACCTGAAGGTGTTGAAACCCTACTTGAGGGTTTTCCAATTCAAGATGGAGTCTCTGAAAGCGGTGGAGGAGGGGGAATTCCTAGTATCCCTGGATATCAAGGATGCGTACCTTCACATTCCGATCTGGCCGCTTTACCAGGCCTATTTACGGTTTGCACTACAGGACTGTCACTATCCGTTCCAAACATTGCCATCTGGCCTCTCCACAGCACCGAGGGTGTTCACCATGGTCATGGCAGAGATGATGCTACTCCTACGCAACAGGGAGTGAACATAATTCCATATTTGGATGATCTGCTGATAGAGACATCTTCCAAGGAGAAGCTGTTGCAGAGTATTGCGCTCTCAACTCAACTACTCTGGGATCATGGGTGGATCCTGAACCTTCCAAAGTCACATTTGGAACCGACAAGGAGACTGCCCTTCCTGGAGATGATACTCAACACGGAAGTGCAGAGCGTGTTTCTACCGGTGGAGAAAGCTTTGGTGATCAAATCAATGGTCCGGGATGTCTTGAAACCTCCCCGGGTATCGGTTCATTGGTGCATTCGGCTTCTGGGGAAGATGGTATCCTCCTACGAGGCTCTACAATACGGAAGATTCCATGCACGCTTCATCCAGCTGGATCTCCTGGACAACTGGGTCGGGATTGCATCTTCACATGCACCAACGAATATGCCTGTCACCGAATGCCAGAATTTCACTACTCTGGTGGCTGCAAACTTCTCACCTGCTCGAGGGCCGCAGGTTCAGGATTGGATTCTTCTAACCAAGGATGCAAGCCTCAAAGGTTGGGGAACAGTCACCCATGGGGAAAACTTCCAAGGAAAGCGGTCAAGCCGGGAAACTGGTCCTTCCAATAAACATTCTGGAACTAAGAGCCATATACAATGGCCTTCTAAAGGTGGCTCATCTTCTGCAATATCGAGTCATGCAGGTTCAGTCGGTCAACATCACAGCGGTGTCCTACATAAACAGGCAGGGTGGAACAAAGAGCAGGGCTGCAATGTCAGAGGTAACAAGAATTCTCCCCTGGGTAGAACAACTCGCGCTGGCTCTGTAGGCGTTCATTCCTCAGCAGACACAATCTCCTTCCAGGAGAATGGGGCCTCCACCCAGAGGTATTCACAGAGGTAACACGCCGATGGAGTGTACCTCAGATAGACATGATGGCCTCTCGCCTCAACAAGACGCTTCGGAGGTACTGTTCCAGGTCACGAGACCCACAGGTAGTGGCGGTGGACGCCCTGATGACTCCTTGGGTGTTCCAGTCAGAGTATGTGTTCCCTCCACTTCCACTCATCCCAAGGATTCTAAAACTAATAAAAAGATAAACAGTTCCGGCGATCCTCATTGCTCTTGACTGGCCAAGGCATGCTTGGCACGCAGATCTTCCGAGGCCTCTTCCTCTTCGCGAGGACCTTTTACTGCAGGGGCCGTTCGCCTATCACGACTTACCACGGCTACGTTTGATGGCATGGAGGTTGAATGCCCGATCTTAGCTCGGAAGTGCATTCCGAATAAAGTTTCCTACTTTGATCCAAGTTAGGAAGGGGGTAACGTCTAAGCATTACCATCGTATTTGGAAAAGGTATGTGTTTTAGTATGAATCCAAGAAGTTTCCTACGGTGGAGTTTCAACTGGGACATTTTCTCCTCTTTCTGCAAGCGGGTGTGGATGTTGGCCTACGCCTGGGCTCCATCAAGTTCCAGATTTTGGCCTTGTCTATCTTTTGGCTCAGGCGGGAGTACTTGCTCTCCAGATAACACAGGTGCATAGCTCCCGCTACTGCTAGTGACAGAACGGGCTGCCCACAGTCACCGGAGCCAAGTGGTGATATTGGGGAAGGAGATGGCTGCCATTTTGGATCCTGGTGCGTGGCCATCGCATGCTTTGCCTTCTGCCTTCAATAAGGTTTAATATAAATAAGTGTCCTGACGGCTGGACCGGGGTCACAACAATAAATTGAAGCATTTGCCTGGAGGTGAAACTACCTTCTATTTATATAGTACCACTATAATCTACTTCCCTGGAAGAAAAAAAGACGAGGCTGAGATTTTAACTTTTATGAAGCCTAAACGTAGGCCCACATCCACAACAACCTGCAGGAAGTGCAAGAAATGTCCCAAATGAAAATCCACAGCAGAATACTGTTGACCCTCACACCAAGAGACACATTTCTTCCATATGCGATGGTAATGTTTCGATGCGACCATCTGGCCGGCTTGGAGCATAGTCGAGATAACCTTGCCCGGAATCTCTTTCCTGGCAAAAATCCTCCCAATATACTTCCATTGCATCAAACGTAGCCGTGATAAGTCTGGATAGACGAACGGCCCTGGTGTAAGACGATCATCCTGAATTGGCAGAGGCCAGGGGCCTACGAGTAATAAGGCTAGAATGTCTACATACCAGGCCCTGCGGGGCCAGTCTGGGGCAATCAGAATTGCCTGAACCCTGTCCCTTTAAGTCCTTTGAGAACTCTTGGAATTACAGGAACTGGAGGGAACAAGTACACCAACCGGTAAATCCACGGTGTCGCCAGAGCGTCCACTGCTGCGGCCTGTGGATCCCTTGTCCCAGAACAGTAACGCAGAAGCTTCTTGGTAAGCTGAGAAACCAACAAGTTGATTTGCGGGTAGCCACACCCATGAAATATCTGCTGAAACACTTGCAGGTAGAGGCCCCATTCCCCCAGGTGCAGATCGTGTCTACTGAGGAAGTCTGCTCCCCAATTGTCTACTCCCAGAATTAAATGGCGGAAATGGCCTTGGGATTCCGCTCCATCCAGAGGAGTATCTGTGACACCTCCCTCATTGCAGTTCTGCTGTTTGGACCTCCTTGTTGGTTTATGTATGCCACAGTTGGTGCATTTTCCAACCATACCTGTATGGCCTGATACTGAAGGATATAAAAGAGGTCAGCAGAAGGGCATTGTAAATCGCCCTGAGTTCCAAAACTTTTATCGGAAGGGAAGCCTCTTGGTCAGACCACCTTCACTGGAACCGAGCCCCTAGGGTCACTGCACCCCAACCATGGAGGCTTGCATCCGTTGTCAACAGAATCCAATCCTGAATTCTGAAGTGTCGACCCTCCAGGAGGGAGATCAGCAACCACCATAAGAGGGAAATCCTGGCGTTTGGTGAAAGGCATATCATCTGGCGTATGTGCAGATGTGACCCAGACCATTTGTCCAGCAGATCCAGCTGGAATGGTCATGCATGGAATCTTCCTTACCGAAATGCGTCGTAGGAGGCCATTATCTTTCCCAGTAAGCTTATGCAAAGATGTACCGAGATTTTGTTCAGCTTCAAAATGGAACATACCATTGTCTGAATTATCTTTGCCTCGTCCATAGGAAGGAACACCTTCTGAGACACCGTGTCCAATATCATTACCAGGAACTGAAGCCTCTACGTAGGTCCTAGGTGGGATTTCTGCAGATTGAGAATCCACCCATGATCCGTGAGTAGTCGTGTTTGAAGGCTGATCTTTTCCATCAAGTGCTCTGAATATAGCCATTATGAGGAGATCGTCCAAGTATAGAATGATTTTCACTTCCTGCTTGCGGAGTTGTAGCAACAACTCTGCCATCACCCCTGATAACACCCTCAGTGCCGTTGATAAGCCGAAAGGCAAGGCCTGGACCTGGTAGTGACTGTCCTGCAGTGCAAACCTGAGGTAAGTCTAAAGACGCGACCATATTGGGATGTGAAGATATGCATCCTTAATAGCCAGAGAAAACCAGGAATTCCCCTTCTTCCATGTCACGCTTGGCTTGAGTTGGGGATCTGACGACTGATAATTGACTGAGGGTGCAGCTATCGGCAAAGGAAGGAAATGAGGTGGCTGAATGTAGTTCTTACTCATGGATTGAATACTTAGGCCTGAAGATGTAGAGGAGTAGGCACTGAGGACAATGACCGAGAATGATACACTGAAGAAAGAGGAATTCAGTTTTAATGAGACCGCAAATAATACACTACGACTAGGAGAGACGTCCGAGTGAATTCTGAAAGACAAAAGGTACATGACTTGTAAACGATGCTGAAGAATACTGAATGAAGAAGTGACTTGTGATTTGTAAACGATGCTGAAGAGAGGATCGCTGTGAGCACCATCCGCAAACGGAGACCCTCTGCCAGATATCAGGATACCAGGGGTTAAACCATAAGAGCAGGTGGACTGGGAGCAAAGGACTGCAATAACAGAACTGACCACCAGGCGGACACAACAGAACCAGGATACAAGGGGTTAACCTGGGAGCGCAGGGCACCTTACAGCAGCAAGTAACTTGAAGCACAGGCAACATAGCTAAGCATCAACCCCTTTTTATAAGGGAAGCCTGTACCTGATTGGCTGGACGCGAACTGGGATACCTATCGTCTTGGATTGATCTCCTACATGGTGGCTCCCTGCACAGAGGACACATGTGGAACCAGCACACAGCCACTACCTCTGGCCTCAGCCTCCCAGATGCCGCACTCCAGTAACAGGACACTTGGAAACAGACACCTCCGGCTGCCATGCTCCGCTCCCCAGGACCCGGACCCCGGCCTCCAGACACCCAGCAGCCGCACCGGAAGACCTTGCTGCTGTAGCTCTTATCCATCGCAGCGACCCCAGCCAGCTAAGAGGAAGGCCGCAGGGACCAGAACCGGTTGTAAGACTCCGGATGCTGACAGTACCCCCCTTTTTAGGGTGGTGTCCGAACACCCACGCAGCTTAGTGGGATTCTTGGCATGAAAGGCACAACTCAGTCTTGGAGCATGAACATCCTCTGCAGCCACCCAAGATCTTTCCTCCGGACCATATCCTCTCCAATCTATGAGATACTGCAGACGACCATACCTCTTGCGGAAGTCAAGAAACTTATGAACCTCGAATTCCTCATTTTGAGCAGCTTGAACCTTGGGAGGTTAAGGGAAAGCTGCCCGAAAATGATTTAGTACAAGAGGCTTTAGCAGAGAAATGTGAAAGGCATTGGGACTTTTCAAATAGGGAGGCAGTGTCACCTTGTAAGAAACAGGATTCAACACTCGTAATAGGATACGGACCGATGAATCTTGGAGCAAACTTTTTGGTAGGAACTTTGAGTCTGAGGTCTCTGGTGGATATCCAAACACGATCTCCCACTTTGAGACTAGGAACAGCCCTATGTTTCCGATCAACATAGGTCTTTTATTTCTGGGAAGTCTCAAGTAGCGCCTTATGAATTTGACTCCAAATCTTAGTGAACTGACGAAGAGCGGATTCAGCAGCAGGAACCTCAAGAGGTGGGAGAGATTAGAAGGAAGGAACTCGTGGATGAAAACTATAGTTATTGAAGAAAGGAGTGGAATTGGTAGAAGAATGATATAGGTTATTGTATGCAAACTCAGCAAATGGGAGGTAATCCATCCAGTCTTACTGAGCAGGGGACATGAACATCCGTAAGAAAGTTTCCAGATATTGGTTGACTCTTTCAGTCTGTCCGTCAGTCTGGGGATGGTGGGCTGAAGAGAAGTTCAACTTGATTCCTAGGACAGAGCAGAGAGCTTTCCAGAATTTGGCGAGGAATGGAGGACCCCCAATCAGAAACTATTTCCTGTGGAAGGCCATGCAAATGAAAAATCTATGAGAAAAACAATTTGGATAGCTGAGGAGCAGAGGGAAGACCGGTGAGGGGTATGAAGTGAGCCATCTTTGAAAATCATTCCACAATGACACAAATGGTGTTGTGCCTCCTGGAGACTGTCAAATCGGTTATGAAATCCATAAAGATGCGAGTCCAAAGCTTTTGAGGTGTTGAAAGTGGAAGAAGAAGACCCGAGGGAGATGTTCGTGGACCTTTGTTGAACACACTTGGAACAGACTGCTTCAAATTCAAAGACATCTGTTTTAAGATGAGGCTACCAGTAGAATCGCTGAATGAACTTGAGAGTTGTCAGACTTGGTTTTCTCTGTGTCCCCGGAGGGGGCGCTAGTGGGTCAGTGGAGGTAGAAGGGAGAAAGCGAGGAGGCTGGATTAAGTTTGTGCGCATGGGCGCAATGATATTTATTATACAGAAAGTTCACAACGGCAGCAGAAAATAAACAATAAGAAATGCAAATGTCAATAGTGCAGCGTGGAAGCTGAAAGTCTATGGCAGGCCTGGCCAACCTGTGGCTCTCCAGCTGTTGTAAAACTACAAGTCCCATCATGCTTTGCCACAGTTTTGCTCTTAAGGAATGCTGAAAATGTGGCAGGGCATGCTGGTATGTGTAGTTTCACAACATCTGGAGAGCCACAGGTTGGCCAGGCCTGGTCTATGGCAACGGAAATATGGCAAATGGATGAATGGTAACCGATGAATGATAACTGGTAAATGATAATAACTGATGAATGTACACTGATGAATAATAACTTGACAGGAGATAATCTGGTATGGGAACCAGAGCAGTTTAAAACGTGGAGCCAGCAGAGATGGTAATGAATGGCAAACCTGGTAGCAGAGGCGGGAGACTGACAATGTCCACAGTGCAGGTGATGAGGCACTAGCAGCAAGCAAGCTGCATCACAGGTGGGGAGATGGAACACACCTGGAGTCAGTCTCTACTGCTTAGGCTGAAGCACACTGAGTTGATGTTTAGTGTGAAGCCTGTAAACAGAAGCAGGTGTTGCTGAGGCTTGTAGTTCCACGGAGCTGTGAAAGGTAACCAGGAGCACAGAGTCTCAGGAAGATGACCAGGAACACGAAGGAACAGGTAGGTATCCAGGAACACGGAGGAACAGGAACCAGATCCAGACACATGGGTCGCAGGAGTGACACAAAGTTCAGGATGCCTGCACACTGATCCTGCAGCTCCTGATATACCCCCTGATGTGCAGTCATTGGTGGGAGTGAGGAAAGTAGGTGCGGCCAAGCACCGGATTGGCCGCCGTGCTCTGACCGATGGAGACTGTCATGGCGGCGCCCATGCCGCGGCCTAACGGGAACGCGGCGTGTTACACGCCCGCTGTCACAGGAGCGCTCCCAGGCCCAGGATGACGTCTGATGGCAGAGGTGCGGATGACAGTGGAACGCAGGGACCCTGGACGGAGTCCGCACCGGCGGACAGATGTGACCATGGTGAGTCGATTCCTGACAGTACCCCCCCCCCCCCTTTAAGGGTGGGCACTGAACACCCACGAGGCTTGGAAGGATGAGTGTTATGGAAGACACGGACCAACCTTGGAGCATGGACATCTGATGAATTCACCCAACTTCTCTCCTCCGGACCATAACCGGACCAATCGATAAGATATTGAAGACGACCATACCGGCAACGGGAATCCAGAATCTTCTCTATTTCGAAGTCCACGCCCCGCTGAGTTCGAACTTTGGGGCCGACTGGAAGAGCTCTTTGGAAGCGATTCAGTACTAATGGTCTGAGGAGAGAAACATGAAAGGCATTAGGTATTCGCAGAGAAGGTGGTAACTTAAGCTTGTAGGCCACAGGGCTGATGACTCTTTCAACAGGAAAGGGACCGATGAAACGTGGTGCAAATTTAATCGACGGGACCCTAAGACTGAGGTTCCGGGTAGAAAGCCAAACCTTGTCCCCAGGTTTCAGGCTAGGAACTGCATGTCTTTTGCGGTCAGCAAAGTATTTATACCGGCTGGAGGCCTTCTTGAGAGAAGCATGAATCTTCCTACTGGTTGAAGAGAACTGACTCAGGGCAGTAGTGGCAGCAGGAACATCCATGTGAGGGAGTTCTTGGAAATCTGGAACACGAGGATGTTGCCCATATACAGCAAAGAATGGGGTTGTCTCAGTAGCAGTGTGATAACGGAAATTGTGGGCAAATTCGGCCCACGGGAGCAGATCCAACCAGTCATCCTGAGAAGATGAAACATAAAGTCTTAAAAATGTCTCCAATTCCTGATTCACCCTCTCTGTCTGCCCATTCGTCTGAGGGTGATAAGATGACGAGAACTTCAGTTTAACTTGCATGGCAGAACAGAGAGCCCTCCAAAACCTCGCTACAAACTGTACACCTCGGTCGGATATTATTTCTGAGGGTAGACCATGTAGACGGAAAATCTCCCGTAGGAAGATTTGGGTGAGTTTTGGGGCAGAAGGGAGACCCTGGAGAGGAACAAAATGGGCCATCTTGGTAAATCTGTCCACCACGACCCAGATGGTATTGTATCCTTGAGAAGGAGGGAGGTCGGAGATAAAGTCCATGGACAGGTGTGACCAGGGGCGGCTAGGAACAGACAATGGTTGTAACTGACCTGCTGGAGACTGACGAGGAATCTTGTGCTGCGCACACTTAGGACAGGATGCCACGAAATCCTTGATGTCAGCTTTCATCTTTGGCCACCAGTATGTCTCAGAGAGGAACTTGAAAGTTTTCAGGACACCGGGATGTCCAGTGAACTTGGATTGATGGGCCCAAGACAACAACTTGGGACGGAGTTCTGGGGAAACAAAAGTTTTACCAGGAGGAGGAGCTGGGGAGACTTGAGATGCAGCAAATACCACTGGACTCAGGATGGAATGCAGAACTGAGTCAGACGTTTCCTCTTCGGACTCCATAGATCGGGATAAGGCGTCAGCTTTAACATTCTGAGAACCTGGGCGGAAATGAAGCTTAAAGTTAAAACGGGAGAAAAACATAGCCCACCGGGACTGGCGAGGATTAAGGCACTGGGCTGCCTTTAAATATAGCAAATTTTTATGATCCGTATAGATGTTGAACGGATATTTGGCCCCTTCCAGGAGATACCTCCATTCCTCGAGGGCCAGCTTAATCGCCAGTAGTTCTTGATCTCCAACGGAATAGTTAGCTTCTGCAGGGAGGAATTTACGAGAATAAAATCCACAGGGGTGGATCTTCCCATCAGTTCCCTTCTGGGAGAGAACAGCTCCAACTCCTACTGTAGAGGCATCCACCTCCAACTCGAACGGCTTGTTTACATCTGGTTGAGACAGAACTGGAGCAGACATAAAGGCCAGCTTGATCTTCTGGAAGGCCGCTAAAGCCTCTTCTGACCAGTTGGAATGATCTGCCCCTTTCCGAGTTAAGTTGGTAATAGGAGCGATGAGAGTTGAGAATCCTCGAATAAGTTTCCTATAGTAATTGGCGAATCCCAGGAATTGCTGAATAGACTTGAGAGAATTTGGAATGGACCAATTGGCAATGGCTTACAACTTTGTCGGGTCCATCTGGAGATCCGATCCGGAAATTATATACCCCAGGAAGGGTATAGAGGAAACTTCAAAGGTACACTTGGATAGTTTTCCGTAGAGCCGGTTCTCACGAAGACGTCGGAGGACTTCACGGACTTGTAGACGATGAGAGGGAAGATCTTGGGAGAAGATAAGGATATCATCCAGATAAACTACAAGGTATTTGTACAGAACGTCCCGGAAGATTTCGTTCACAAAGTGCAGGAACACTGCTGGGGCATTACTCAACCCGAATGGCATTACCAGGTACTCGTAATGACCATCTCGAGTATTAAAAGCTGTCTTCCATTCATCACCACTTCGGATTCTAATGAGGTTGTAAGCACCGCGGAGATCTAACTTGGTGAAGATGCGGGCTCCCTTAACTCTGTCAAATAATTCAGTGATGAGTGGTAATGGATAGCTATTTTTGATGGTAATGTCATTGAGACCCCGGTAGTCAATGCATGGACGCAATCCTCCATCCTTTTTCTTAACAAAGAAGAAGCCTGCACCAGCGGGTGAAGACGAGGGACGGATGAATCCTTTCTGTAAGTTCTCCCTGATGTAGTCGCTCATCGCTTCAGTTTCAGGAACGGATAATGGATAGGTACGCCCCCTAGGTGGTTTCTTGCCGGGAAGGAGATCGATGGGGCAATCCCACTCTCTATGGGGCGGCAGGACATCAGCGGCTTTCTCACTGAAGACGTCAGAGAAATCTTGGTACGCCGCAGGAAGACTTGACTGGGTTTTGACTTCAGTAGACTTGATAGGACAAACTTGGGCTAAACAGGACTGGTGGCAATGTGAACCCCAAGAAGTAAGTTGTAACGTTGACCAATCAAACTGTGGATTATGTAGCTGGAGCCAGGGCATACCCAAAACGATCTCCTGGGTGGCCTGAGGAATGACTAAGAACTTTATTAATTCTGAGTGCAGGAACCCAACTCCCAAAATCACTGGTGCGGTTTGGTGAGAGATATTCCCCTTGGAGATTCGGCTACCGTCCACGGCGGTAATGTAGACTGGGTATGAAAGTTCACATACAGGCAAACGAAACTTATCTACCGCAGCTTGAGTGATGAAGTTTCCTGCGGCTCCACAGTCCACTAACGCAGATGCAGATTGAAGCCCAACTGAAGTCTCTAAAGTCACGGGAAGGATAAGGTCTTGATTTAAAGGAGCTTGTCTAGAAGATCCCAACTTGACTCCTCCTTTACAAGTCAGGATCTGGCGTTTCCCGAACGCACTGTACAGGAATTAATCTGGTGACCCGCAGCCGCACAATAAAGACACAGTCTCTCACGAAGTCTTCTTGACCGCTCCTCAGGAGTTAGACGGGACCTATTTATTTGCATAGGCTCATCAGAAGGTGGAGACTGAAACTGTACGGAAGGTACCATCCTTGACCTGCGTGGCTCACTACGAGCACGTTCACTGTTGCGTTCGCGGATGCGAGAGTCCAACTTGATGCACAGGGAAATTAAATCAGACAATTGCTCAGGAAGATCGCGGGTTGCCAGTTCATCCTTGATCCGATCAGAAAGTCCATGCCAGAAAGCTGCTACCAGGGCTTGATTGTTCCACTGAATCTCTGCGGCTAACGTCTGGAACTGGATGACATATTGCCCCATACTACGGGTACCTTGACGAAGTTGGATAAGGTCTGCAGAAGCTGACGTTGCACGACCCGGCTCGTCAAAGATCCGTCTGAAGGTTGACACGAATTCTGCGTAGTTGTTCATCAGAGGGTCAGCACGTTCCCACAGAGGAGACACCCAACTCAAGGCAGAACCAGAGAGTAGTGAGATAATGTAAGCAACCTTGGATCTTGGCGTGGGGAAATTGTGTGACAATAACTCGAACTGGATTTCACATTGGTTAAGAAACCCGCGACATAACTTTGGGCTGCCATCATACTTGCTAGGCACGGGCAGGTGCAAGCGTGACACTGGAGCTGATGCAGCCGGCATAGAAGAACTCACAGTACTTGCAGGTGCTGGAGTAACAGGAACTGTAGAAGTAAGTACACTAGGCAGGGTTTGCTGTAAAGTATCAATCCGGGAGGACATCCCTTGCAGGAACTGAAACATCTGCTGCTGCACAGCCTCTTGACCATCCAAACGGGAGACCAGATTTTGTAAGGCCTCTGACCCCACACTCGGACCACCGTCCGAGTCCATCGATCCTGAACTTACTGTCAGACTTGGTTTTGTCTGTGTCCCCGGAGGGGGCGCTAGTGGGTCAGTGGAGGTAGAAGGGAGAAAGCGAGGAGGCTGGATTGTTTCTGCGCATGGGCGCAATGATATTTATTATACAGAAAGTTCACAACGGCAGCAGAAAATAAACAATAAGAAATACAAATGTCAATAGTGCAGCGTGGAAGCTGAAAGTCTATGGCAACGGAAATATGGCAAATGGATGAATGGTAACTGATGAATGATAACTGGTAAATGATAATAACTGATGAATGTACACTGATGAATAATAACTTGACAGGAGATAATCTGGTATGGGAACCAGAGCAGTTTAAAACGTGGAGCCAGCAGAGATGGTAATGAATGGCAAACCTGGTAACAGAGGCAGGAAACTGACAATGTCCACAGTGCAGGTGATGAGGCACTAGCAGCAAGCAAGCTGCATCACAGGTGGAGAGATGGAACACACCTGGAGTCAGTCTCTACTGCTTAGGCTGAAGCACACTGAGTTGATGTTTAGTGTGAAGCCTGTAAACAGAAGCAGGTGTTGCTGAGGCTTGTAGTTCCACGGAGCTGTGAAAGGTAACCAGGAGCACAGAGTCTCAGGAAGATGACCAGGAACACGAAGGAACAGGTAGGTATCCAGGAACACGGAGGAACAGGAACCAGATCCAGACACATGAGTCGCAGGAGTGACACAAAGTTCAGGATGCCTTCAGACTGATCCTGCAGCTCCTGATATACCCCCTGATGTGCAGTTATTGGTGGGAGTGAGGAAAGTAGTTGCGGCCAAGCACCGGACTGGCCGCCGTGCTCTGACCGATGGAGACTGTCATGGCGGCGCCCATGCCGCGGCCTAACGGGAACGCGGCGTGTTACACGCCCGCTGTCACAGGAGCGCTCCCAGGCCCAGGATGACGTCTAATGGCAGAGGTGCGGATGACAGTGGAACGCAGGGACCCTGGACGGAGTCCGCACCGGCGGACAGATGTGACCATGGTGCGTCGATTCCTGACAAGAGTCTTAAGACCACTGGTATGACCCATGAAAGATAAAGAATGAGCCCAAGTAAGCAATTTCCTGCAAAATTTTGGTGCTACAAAAGTTCTCCCCAGAGGAGGTAGAGGAACAGTATGAGTTGAAGCAAATGAAGCCAGATTCAGAATAAATTGTTTCTCAGAGGAGTTGAGTGAATCATCCGTTTGAAAAGAACGAGAAAGTGCATCTGCTCTTCAATTTAAGGTTCCTGGGCGGTTAATAGTTTAAAGGAGAACCGAGAGAAGAAGGGAGCTCACCTGGCTTGCCTTGGGTTTAAACAATGGGTTTAAGCCATCATGGAAGGACTTGGAGAAGATTCTGAATGATCAGGACTGGGACTTAATGTTAGTTGATTAGGAAGAAGAAAAAGGTCTCAAGTCAGTTTGAGAGGTTTCCTGTTAAGGACGAGGTTTAGCTTTCTTATGAGATGATTTTCCAGTTCTGCCCATTCTTCAGCATAACATTACAGAGATTAGAGAACAAGGTCAGGAGGCCAGTAGCGACATAGCAGAAGTATTAAAGTGTGGAAATAGGGAGACATCAGTGAGCATAGACCCTCAGTGGCCATCGGTTACAGAAACATTGTGAGGTCAGTTGTTTATGGGTAATAGCAAGAAGATGACATCCTTGAGCGGTAAAGTAATTTATAGGAGCCAGCAACTGGAGCCTGCTACTTTCCTGGACACATGGACTGTTACGCCGTAGCTATACTGATGCCCCAAGAGCTCTAATTGGATCTCACGGGGATTGATAAGAGCAGGAGGGAAAAAAACCCCAGCAGCAGTCAAACAGTATGGAGGATGTAGTCAGCACAGTCTGCCACCAGAGGGAGTCGACAGAGCAGGAGTGGAGGCCAGGCAATAATAATAATTAAAGCAGTTCAGGCGACCACTTACTGCCCAGGTAGGGCCGCTGCGGCAGAAATCCCTGCCAGAAATCACTGAGGCTGTAGTGAAGGGCACTGATCATGGGCTGTCAGTGTCTGTAGCTCCCAGAGAAGCGGCTGGTTTCAGGAGGGCATGTGGTTATATTGCCAGTTTTCAAGATGGCCACTTCTGGCAGGGAAGCCCAGATCAGAAGAAACTGGCCGGCTATGGTGGGAGAACCAGGTCAGTAATAAGGCAGGAGGAGAGGTTCCAGGATGCAGTGGCACAGGGTAGCGTATCTGGCTGCATAGGAACCACACCTGTATGTCCTCTATAATTCACAGCTCCGCCAGATTCCCCCGTAGCACCATGGGTTACGAGGAGAGGGGAGATGCCGGGACACTGCTGGAGAGATGACAGGCAAGCGCTCCATGTATTTCCCGCTGCCACGACTCATGGCTTCAATGGCCGGACAGTAGGAGAAGGCAGGCTGCGGGCGGGTGAGCTGACAAACCTGACGCGTCCCTGCTGAGGCCACCAATCCCCGTAGTATGCACCGCATCAGATGCCGGGAGAGCAGCTCTGCTCTGTCTCCAGCCGCGGTCACTGCTGATCTCCAGTCAGCCTCTCCACACGACTCCAACAGCACGGCTAGGCACAAGAGTGGACAGGGCGCACAGCCCTCGGTGAGTAGCAGTGCTACCTCGCTGAGGTCCAGTCCGTGGTGGGATCACTGCACAACTTCAGTCCGCGGCTTCGGATCCGGGAGTACGCCGCAACCTGCAAAAGCCAAATGAATGGCTCGGCAACGTACAAATCACACAGAGGGGCAAGAAAGGGCACGAAAGAGCCCGTAGGACAGCTGTAAAAGGCAGAAAGGACCTATATAAGCAGGAGCTCCTTTATCCTGCTTCCTGCTGCCTTTCCAGTCACCCCCCTCCCCCGTGACATCATTTATTGATGTTGAAAATAGAAGTAATGTAGATTTTTGCACCAATCTAAGACCTGCGAATCTACTTTGGGAGCCACCTCCCCTTTTTTTTTTTTTAAACATTCCCCAGCTGGACGAGGATAATTGGAATTCCATTTCTTGGAATTCTAACTTCCTACTGGGCGTAACCCAAAATTTCCATCAGCTGTTTTGGGATGTTTAAACACAGTTGCCTTAGTTTTTAACACAGGCTCTGCTGCCTCTTCTAAGGATAGAATGGCTTACATAGCACTAATTAGCTCAGGTATGTCCACTGAGCTGAGACCTTCCGAAGTGCAATGAGTCCTCATCCTCCAACGAATCCTCATCTAAAACATGTGTAGACTGTGAAGATGTTGTATCATGTCTATGTGATTTACTTACCACCAGCCTTTCAGCCTGCTTTTTTGAGAGGCTAACAATTCCCTAGGTGTATAAACCTCAGAATGAATGCTGCATGTAAGGGTTAATAGGGAAACCTATCACTGGTATAGGAGCTGGTATAAACTGCTCAGCTACATTGGATAATGTCTGTGCAAAGTAGCCCATGAAGGTTCACCAGAACCTCTGCCTGCCTCACTGTACACGTGGGTAAGCTTTGTCGCGACCCGGCGGGGAGTTGTTGGAGCGACTCTAAGGTGAGTATAAGATGCTTTTTAGAAAGATCACTCAAAAAAAATAGTAATACTATAAAAATAGGACTTAAATACCTACCAGTAAATCCTTTTCTCCTAGTCCGTAGGAGGATGCTGGGGTCACTTCAGAACCATGGGGTATAGACTGATCCGCAGGAGACATGGGCACTTTAAGACTTTTCCAGAGTGTGAACTGGCTACTCCCTCTATGCCCCTCCTCCAGACTTCAGTATAGGAACTGTGCCCAGGGAGGAGACGGACATTTCGAGGAAAGGATTTATTGTAAAGTTAACAGTGAGAGTCATATCAGCGCACACTTCAACCATGCCGTACAACAGGGCATTCAACGTTACACATGTCAACGGCATGAACAAATGGCCAGGCACCAAGCATCCTCTACGGACTAGGAGAAAATAAGAATTTACTTACCGATAATTCTATTTCTCGTAGTCCGTAGTGGATGCTGGGACTCTGTCAGGACCATGGGGAATAGCGGCTCCGCAGGAGACTGGGCACAAAAGTAAAAGCTTTAGGACTACCCGGTGTGCACTGGCTCCTCCCCCTATGACCCTCCTCCAAGCCTCAGTTAGGATACTGTGCCCGGACGAGCGTACACAATAAGGAAGGATTTTTGAATCCCGGGCAAGACTCATACCAGCCACACCAATCACACCATATAACTTGTGATCTAAACCCAGTTAACAGTATGATAACATGAGGAGCCTCCAAAACAGATGGCTCACTACAACAAAACCCGAATTTTTTGGCAACAATAACTATGTACAAGTATTGCAGACAATCCGCACTTGGGATGGGCGCCCAGCATCCACTACGGACTACGAGAAATAGAATTATCGGTAAGTAAATTCTTATTTTCTCTGACGTCCTTGTGGATGCTGGGACTTCGTCAGGACCATGGGGATTATACCAAAGCTCCCAAACGGGCGGGAGAGTGCAGATGACTCTGCAGCACCGAATGAGAGAACTCCAGGTCCTCCTTAGCCACGGTATCAAATTTGTAGAATTTTACAAACGTGTTTTCCCCTGACCACGTAGCTGCTCGGCAAAGTTGTAAAGCCGAGACCCCTCGGGCAGCCGCCCAAGATGAGCCCACCTTCCTTGTGGAATGGACATTGACAGATTTTGGCTGTGGCAAGCCTGCCACAGAATGTGCAAGCTGAATTGTACTACAAATCCAACGAGCAATAGTCTGCTTAGAAGCAGGAGCACCCAGCTTGTTGGGTGCATACAGGATAAACAGCGAGTCAGATTTCCTGACTCCGGCCGTCCTGGAAACATATACTTTCAGGGCCCTGACTACATCCAGTAACTTGGAATCCTCCAAGTCCCCAGTAGCCGCAGGCACCACAATATATAGAAGAAGCAAGTGTTGGTATTTATCTGTGTCCAGGGCGCGTAAAAAAAAGAAAAAGGTAAGGAAACTTAACACATCCCTTGTCAAATGGGTATACGATGTCTTCTCCAGATTATGCAGGCCTATGAGTCCTTTCGTTCAGGTGAATCTTCTCGTTATAAATGGCTCCCAGTTCATGTCAAAATGGAGAGAAATAAGAGAGAAAAGAAATGTGTAGCACCGTTTACAACAGCTAGAATCGAGAATTCCACACAATGAAAGTTTTTAAGGGCGTACCCCACTCACACAGAAACAAGTAAGTGGGTTCCCGTAAAGGTATCTTTATTGCTAGTTTTTTTCTCCAATCCCCTCAGGTTAGGTTCACGTAATTAAGCGTGCCTGAATCTCACACCACATGGGGTACTGTAAACACGTAGGGGTAGCGTCTGAGGCAATTTCAATGCGTACCCTCACTTACACAGAGCAAAGCCAGAACATTCATATAACGGTTTCTTTATATCAACAAAAATCCTCAGGTGCGTACCCCAACTCACTCAGTAAACGATGAATTACTCCTATAAAGGTTTCTTTAAATAGATTCACTGGTATCCCTTTGGTGGATCCACAAGAGGAAAAGGAACTCTTTCTCCCAAATGCCAGACCAGAGTCATGAAAAAAATCCTTCTTTCTAAAACAGGTTTTTTATTCCAGACATAGTCCAAATTCATACAAAGAAATCACCAGACATGGTGACAGAAAAAATAAAAAAGTAAAAATGTAAAAGTACAATAAAAATTCCAAAGGCAAAATTTGAGATAATAATCGGCGTGATTATTCCCTTTTTCCAGAAAACTACTCACAGTACAGTCGTCCGACGCGTTTCGGTCTTGAATGGACCTTAATCATGAACTATCTGCACTGTGAGGAGTAAGCATATTTATGCTATGAACATCCAATGAATGAGTAGCCGGAAATGACATCATTAATTACAATGAAAATTAATTTTGTTTAAAAACATGATTATTCATCACACAAATTCATAATAACATATACATAAACACTAGTATCATGCATGGTGAAAAAGTACAGCAGGAAAAACACTTTAAAACATATTTTCTTCTCCATTAAAAAACGGAGCTTGGAATTCTGGGTAATGTAGTTTCCATAGTGAACTACTACATAACCATATATGGTGTTTCCACCGGATATTGTGTTGCACCGCTGCTGGTGAAACTTCCCCAGAAAATAATCCCTGAAGGTTTGTTCCGTTTGTAGCCGGAAATGACATCATTAATTACAATGAAAATTAATTTTGTTTAAAAACATGATTATTCATCACACAAATTCATAATAACATATACATAAACACTAGTATCATGCATGGTGAAAAAGTACAGCAGGAAAAACACTTTAAAACATATTTTCTTCTCCATTAAAAAACGGAGCTTGGAATTCTGGGTAATGTAGTTTCCATAGTGAACTACTACATGACCATATATGGTGTTTCCGCCGGATATTGTGTTACACCGCTGCTGGTGAAACTTCCCCAGAAAATAATCCCTGAAGGTTTGTTCCGTTTGGAGAGACAGACGGCGGAAGTGACGTATCGCCGTCTTCTATTTCCGTTTTCAGGGATTCTGGGGTTTGTAGTTTAGAAGGGGAACCGGCGCGGCCATTTCATAGGTTAGAAAGCACTCTGAAACGGTCACCATGGAAACCAGCCGTGTTTTTGGTTTCTTTTCATTCATACATATTATGGGTAGCTAATATAAACGTAAAACAAAGAGAAACAGGAATTAGTGGAAAAAATAGAAACTACAGACTTTCTAAACAGATCTGGGGTAACACTTTTATGAAAATGTTGCATTAATAGATAAAGCTCAAAGTCGCATATTAATTTAGCACATCAGTCAAGGAACCATTTAAGCTCAAAATCGCAGTTCAGACCACCTGGACTTAAGGTGTCATACATAAAAATACATTTAATTTCCGACTTAGCTAGAAATGTATTGAGGTCTTTATTCCTTCCGTTTCCTTTGACCTGTCTAATTCCATAAAAGGCACCACAATAGGCTGGTTCAGGTGAAACGCTGAAAACCACCTTAGGGAGAAATTGAGGGCGAGTCCTCAATTCCGCCCTATCCGAATGAAATATCAGGTAAGGGCTTTTATAGGATAAAGCCGCCAATTCTGATACGCGCCTGGCTGAAGCCAGGGCCAACAGCATTACCACTTTCCATGTGAGATATTTTAAATCCACTGTGGCAAGTGGTTCGAACCAATGTGATTTTAGGAATCCTAAAACCACATTGAGATCCCAGGGTGCCACTGGAGGCACAAAGGGAGGCTGTATATGCAGTACCCCCTTGACAAAAGTCTGGACTTCAGGAACTGAAGCCAATTCTTTCTGGAAGAAAATCGACAAGGCCGAAATTTGAACCTTAATGGACCCTAATTTTAGGCCCATGGACAGTCCTGTTTGCAGGAAATGCAGGAAACGACCTAGTTGAAATTCCTCTGTCGGGGCCTTCCTGGCCTCGCACCACGCAACATATTTCCGCCAAATACGGTGATAATGTTGTGCGGTTACATCCTTCCTGGCTTTGATCAGGGTAGGGATGACTTCATCTGGAATGCCTTTTTCCTTCAGGATCCGGCGTTCAACCGCCATGCCGTCAAACGCAGCCGCGGTAAGTCTTGGAAAAGACAGGGTCCTTGCTGGAGCAGGTCCCTTCTTAGAGGTAGAGGCCACGGGTCCTCCGTGAGCATCTCTTGAATTTCCGGGTACCAAGTCCTTCTTGGCCAATCCGGAGCTACGAGTATAGTTCTTACTCCTCTCCGTTTTATAATCCTCAGTACCTTTGGTATGAGAGGCAGAGGAGGGAACACATACACTGACTGGTACACCCACGGCGTTACCAGAGCGTCCACCGCTATTGCCTGAGGGTCCCTTGACCTGGCACAATACCTGTCTAGTTTTTTGTTGAGGCGAGACGCCATCATGTCCACCTTTGGTTTTTCCCAACGGTGTACAATCAATTGGAAGACTTCTGGATGAAGTCCCCACTCTCCCGGGTGGAGATCGTGTCTGCTGAGAAAGTCTGCTTCCCAGTTGTCCACTCCGGGAATGAACACTGCTGACAGTGCTATCACATGATTTTCCACCCAGCGAAGAATCCTTGTAGCTTCTGCCATCGCTCTCCTGCTTCTTGTGCCGCCCTGTCTGTTTACGTGGGCGACTGCCATGATGTTGTCCGACTGGATCAACACCGGCTGACCCTGAAGCAGAGGCCTTGCTTGACTTAGGGCATTGTAAATGGCCCTTAGTTCCAGGATATTTATGTGCAATGACGTTTCCATGCTTGACCACAAGCCCTGGAAATTTCTTCCCTGTGTGACTGCTCCCCAGCCTCTCAGGCTGGCATCCGTGGTCACCAGGACCCAGTCCTGAATGCCGAATCTGCGGCCCTCTAGAAGATGAGCACTCTGTAACCACCACAGGAGAGACACCCTTGTCCTTGGAGACAGGGTTATCCGCTGATGCATCTGAAGATGCGATCCGGACCATTTGTCCAGCAGATCCCACTGAAAAGTTCTTGCATGGAATCTGCCGAATGGAATCGCTTCGTAAGAAGCCACCATTTTTCCCAGGACCATTGTGCATTGATGCACTGACACTTGGCCTGGTTTTAGGAGGTTCCTGACTAGCTCGGATAACTCCCTGGCTTTCTCCTCCGGGAGAAACACCTTTTTCTGGACTGTGTCCAGAATCATCCCTAGGAACAGCAGACGTGTCGTTGGAATCAGCTGCGATTTTGGAATATTTAGAATCCACCCGTGCTGTCGTAGCACTACTTGAGATAGTGCTACTCCGACCTCTAGCTGTTCCCTGGACCTTGCCCTTATCAGGAGATCGTCCAAGTAAGGGATAATTAAGACGCCTTTTCTTCGAAGAAGAATCATTATTTCGGCCATTACCTTGGTAAAGACCCGGGGTGCCGTGGACAATCCAAACGGCAGCGTCTGAAACTAATAATGACAGTTCTGTACTACAAACCTGAGGTACCCTTGGTGAGAAGGGCAAATTGGGACATGGAGGTAAGCATCCTTGATGTCCAGAGACACCATATAGTCCCCTTCTTCCAGGTTCGCTATCACTGCTCTGAGTGACTCCATCTTGAACTTTAACCTTTGTATGTAAGTGTTCAAGGATTTCAGATTTAAAATAGGTCTCACCGAGCCCTCCGGCTTCGGTACCACAAACAGCGTGGAATAATACCCCTTTCCCTGTTGTAGGAGGGGTACCTTGATTATAACTTGCTGGGAATACAGCTTGTGAATAGCTTCCAATACCGCCTCCCTGTCGGAGGGAGACGTTGGTAAAGCAGACTTCAGGAACTGGCGAGGGGGAGACGTCTCGAATTCCAATTTGTACCCCTGAGATACTACCTGCAGGATCCAGGGGTCCACTTGCGAGTGAGCCCACTGCGCGCTGAAATTCTTGAGACGGCCCCCCACCGTACCTGAGTCCGCTTGTAAGGCCCCAGCGTCATGCCGAGGACTTGGCAGAAGCGGGGGAGGGCTTCTGCTCCTGGGAAGAGGCTGCCTGCTGCAGTCTTTTTCCCCTTCCTCTGCCCCAGGGCAGGAATGAGTGGCCTTTTGCCCGCTTGCCCTTATGGGGACGAAAAGACTGAGCCTGAAAAGACGGTGTCTTTTACTGCTGAGAGGTGACCTGGGGTAAAAAGGTGGATTTTCCAGCCGTTGCCGTGGCCACCAGGTCCGATAGACCGACCCCAAATAACTCCTCTCCTTTATACGGCAATACTTCCATATGTCGTTTGGAATCCGCATCACCTGACCACTGTCGCGTCCATAACCCTCTTCTGGCAGAAATGGACAGCGCACTTACTCTTGATGCCAGAGTGCAAATATCCCTCTGTGCATCTCGCATATATAGAAATGCATCTTTTAAATGCTCTATAGTCAATAATATACTGTCCCTATCTAGGGTATCAATATTTTCAGTCAGGGAATCCGACCAAGCCACCCCAGCGCTGCACATCCAGGCTGAGGCGATTGCTGGTCGCAGTATAACACCAGTATGTGTGTATATACTTTTTAGAATATTTTCCAGCCTTCTATCAGCTGGTTCCTTGAGGGCAGCCGTATCAGGGGACGGTAACGCCACTTGTTTTGATAGGCGTGTGAGCGCCTTATCCACCCTAGGGGGTGTTTCCCAACGTGCCCTAACCTCTGGCGGGAAAGGGTATAATGCCAATAATTTTTTAGAAATTAGCAGTTTTTGGGAAACCCACGCTTCATCACACACCTCATTTAATTCATCTGATTCAGGAAAAACTACGGGTTGTTTTTTCACACCCCACATAATACCCTTTTTTGTGGTACTTGTAGTATCAGAAATGTTCAAAACCTCCTTCGTTGCCGTGATCATGTAACGTGTGGCCCTACTGGAAATCACGTTTGTTTCCTCACCGTCGACACTGGAGTTAGTGTCCGTGTCTGGGTCTGTGTCGACCACCTGAGGTAACGGGCGCTTTAGAGCCCCTGACGGAGTTTGAGACGCCTGGACAGGCACTATCTGATTTGCCGGCTGTCTCATGTCGTCAACAGTCTTTTGTAAAGTGCTGACGTTATCACGTAATTCTTTCCATAAGGCCATCCAGTCAGGTGTCGACTCCCTAAGGGGTGACATCACTATTACAGGCAATTGCTCCGCCTCCACACCATTTTCCTCCTCATACATGTCGACACAAACGTACCGACACACAGCACACACACAGGGAATGCTCTGATAGAGGACAGGACCCCACTAGCCCTTTGGGGAGACAGAGGGAGAGTTTGCCAGCACACACCAGAGCGCTATATATATACAGGGATAACCTTATATAAGTGTATTTCCCTTATATAGCTGCTATATATGTTTATCTGCCAATTTAGTGCCCCCCCCTCTCTTGTTTTACCCTGTTTCTGTTGTGCAGGACTGCAGGGGAGAGTCAGGGAGACGTCCTTCCAGCGGAGCTATGAGGGAAAATGGCGCTTGTGTGCTGAGGAGATAGGCTCCGCCCCCTTCTCGGCGGCCTTTCTCCCGCTTTTTCTGAGGAAAACTGGCAGGGGTTAAATACATCCATATAGCCCAGGAGCTATATGTGATGTATTTTTAGCCATTAGAAGTGTTTTCATTGCGTCTCAGGGCGCCCCCCACCCAGCGCCCTGCACCCTCAGTGACCGGAGTGTGAAGTGTGCTGAGAGCAATGGCGCACAGCTGCGGTGCTGTGCGCTACCTTATTGAAGACAGGACGTCTTCTGCCGCCGATTTCCCGGACCTCTTCAGTCTTCTGGCTCTGTAAGGGGGCCGGCGGCGCGGCTCCGGGACCCATCCATGGCTGGGCCTGTGATCGTCCCTCTGGAGCTAATGTCCAGTAGCCAAGAAGCCCAATCCACTCTGCACGCAGGTGAGTTCGCTTCTTCTCCCCGTAGTCCCTCGATGCAGTGAGCCTGTTGCCAGCAGGTCTCACTGAAAATAAAAAACCTATTTAAAACTTTTACTCTAAGCAGCTCAGGAGAGCCACCTAGTCTGCACCCTTCTCGTTCGGGCACAAAAATCTAACTGAGGCTTGGAGGAGGGTCATAGGGGGAGGAGCCAGTGCACACCGGGTAGTCCTAAAGCTTTTACTTTTGTGCCCAGTCTCCTGCGGAGCCGCTATTCCCCATGGTCCTGACGGAGTCCCAGCATCCACAAGGACGTCAGAGAAAAGGATTTACCGGTAGGTATTAAAATCCTATTTTTTCATACGTCCTAGAGGATGCTGGGGTCACTTCAGAACCATGGGGTTATAACAAAGCTCCAGAACGGGAAGGAAAGTGCGGATGACCCTGCAACACTGATTGACCAAACTTGAGGTCATCATCGGCCACGGTATCAAACCTGTAAAACTTGGCAAACGTGTTTTCCCCCGTGGTTGCAAAGTTGCAACGCCGAGACACCCCGGCAGCTGCCCAGGAAGAGCCCACCTTTCCAGTAGAATGGGCATTCACCGAACTCAGTAACGGCAATCCTGCCGTGGAATGAGCGTGCTGAATCGTACCTCTGATCCAGCGCGCAATGGTCTGCTTAGAAGCAGGATACCCAATCTTGTTGGGAGCATACAGGACAAACAGAGCCTCTGGTTTCCAAATTTGAGCTGTCCTTGCGACATAAATTTTCAAAGCCCTGACCACATCTAGGGACTTTGATGCAGAGAAGGTGTCAGTAGCCACTGGCACCACAATAGGCTGGTTTATATGGAAAGAGTAAACCACCTTCGGAAGAAATTGCTGTTGAGTTCTTAACTCCGCCCTATCTTCATGGAAGATCAAGTAAGGGCTCTTGTGAGACAAGGCCGCTAACTCAGACACCCGCCTTGCGGATGCTAAGGCCAACAGTATGACCACTTTCCAAGTGAGAAATTTTAACTCTATCTCCTGTAGAGGTTCAAACCAATGTGATTGAAGGAACTGCAACACCACGTTAAGATTCCACAGTGCCACTGGAGGCACAAATGGAAGTTAATTGTGCAAAACCCCTTTCACGAACGTCTGAACTTCTGGAAGGGAGTTGTTTCTGAAAGAAAATTGATAAGGCCGAAATCTGGACCTTAATGGAGCCCAATTTCAGACCCGCATCCACACCCGCCTGTAGAAATAGGAGAAAAACGTCCCAAGTGAAACTGTTCCGTTGGAGACTTCTTGGATTCACACCAAGATACATATTTTCTCCAAATACGGTGGTAATGTTTAGACGTTACTCCTTTCCTGGCCTGAATGAAAGTGGGAATGACTTCTTCTGGAATACCCTTTCGGGCTAGGATCTGGCGTTCAGCCATGCCGTCAAACGTAGCCGCGATAAGTCTTGATACACGCACGGCCCCTGCTGCAGCAGGTCCTCGCGAAGAGGTTGAGGATTTTCTATGATTAACTCTTGAAGATCTGGATACCAAGCCCTCCTTGGCAAGTCTGGGACAATGAGGATCGCCTGAACCCTTATTCTTCTAACAATCTTGAGAACTTTTGGAATCAGTGGAAGTGGAGGGAAGACATACACCGACTGAAACACCCACTGTGTCACCAGTGCATCCACTGCTATTGCTTGAGGGTCACTCGACCTGGAATAATATCTCTGAAGCTTCTTGTTGAGACGAGATGCCATCATGTCTACTTGAGGGACTCACCAAAGATCTGCCACCTCTGCGAAGACGTGTGGGTGGAGGCCCCATTCTTCTGGATGGAGATCGTGTCTGCTGAGGAAGTCTGCTTCCCAGTTGTCCACTCCCGGAATGAAAATTGCAGAGAGTGCTTGCATGTTTTTCCGCCCAGAGGAGGATTCTTGTCGCCTCTGCCATCGCCGCTCCGCTTTTCATTCTGCCCTGACTGTTTATGTACGCCACTGCTGTTACATTGTCGGAATGGATCTGTATGGGTAGATCTTGAAGAAGATGCTCCGCTTGTAGACGGCCGTTGTAAATGGCTCTCAACTCCAGAACGTTTATGTGAAGACAAGATTCCTCACTTGACCATCTTCCTTGGAAGCTTACTCCGTGTGACTGCCCCCCAGCCTTGGAGACTTGTATCCGTGGTTACCAGGACCAAGTCCTGAATCCCAACCACCCTGAATCCCGAACCTGCGACCCTGCAGTAGGTGAGCACTGTGTAGCCACCACAGGAGCGATTTCCAGAGCCTTTTCCACTGGAAGAAATACCCTCTGTACTTTTGTGTCCAGAATCATTCCCAGAAAGGATAACTTTGTTGTAGGTTCCAATTGTGATTTTGGAATGTTTATGATCCAACCGTGTTGTTGAAGCACTGTCAGGGAGAGTGCAATGTTCTGCACCAACCGTTACCTGGACCTCGCTTTTATTAGGAGATCGTCCAGGTAGGGAATTATAATGACTCCTTTCTGATGAAGGAGGACCATCATCTTCGCCATCACCTTGGTGAAGACCCTCGGTGCCGTGGAGAGTCCAAACGGCAACGTCTGAAATTAGTAATGACAATCCTGTACCGCGAATCTCAGATAAACTTGATGCGGAATATAAATGGGAACATGTAAGTAGGCATCTTTTATGTCCACGGATACCATGAAATCCCCTTCCTCCAGACTGGAGATCACTGCTGTCAGAGATTCTATCTTGAATTTGAACCTTTTCAGGTATTGATTCAGAGATTTTAGGTTCAGGATCGGTCTGACCGAGCCGTCCGGCTTCGGAACTATGAAGAGGCTTGAATAAAAACCTTCTCCCTGTTGTGAGAAGGGAACCAGGACAATGACTTGATCCTGACACAATTTTTGTATTGCTACAGTTACCACCTCCCTGTCGGGGAGAGAAACTAGTTTGGCCGATTTCTAAAAGTGGGAAAGCCTTGAAACTCCAGTTTGTACCCGTGGGACACAATTTGTAAGACCCACGGGTCTAGGCCAGAATGAACCCAGAACTGACTGAAAAGCTGCAGACGAGCCCCAGCGTCATGTTGTAGACTTGGCAGAAGCAGGTGATTTCTGCTCCTGTGATCCTGGGGACGCTGAGGACCTTTTTCCTCGTCCCCTTCCTGTACCTGCCAAGAAAGGGGAACCTTTAGCCTTTTTGTATCTATTGGGCCGAAAGGACTGCATCTGAAAGTGATGAGGTTTCTTTGCCGACGTAGGAGCATAAGGCAAAAAAGTTGATTTACCTGCGTTAGCCGCAGAAACTAAAGCATCTAGCCCATCACCAAACAAGGCCTCTCCATTATAAGGGAGAGACTCCATATTTCTTTTGGAATCTGCGTCAGCATTCCACTGGCGAATCCACAACGCCCTCCGTGCCGAGACTGCCATGGTAGATGCTCTTGATCCCAAGAGCCCAATATCTCTCATAGCTTCACGCATGTATGCTGCAGCGTCTTTTATATGACCCAACGTAAGGAGAATCTTGTCTCTATCTATTGTGTCAATTTCAGAAGAGTTATCTGACCACTTTTCAATATCACTACTCACCCACGCACAGGCAATGGTAGGCCATGAGTAGTGTCCCATTGGCCACATAAATAGACTTCAATGTAGTCTCCAACTTGCGTTCTGCCGGCTCCTTGAGAGCAGCCATCCCAGGTGCAGGGAGAATCACCTTTTTTGTTAACCGTGACAGGGCCCTGTCTAAAACAGGGGGTGACTCCCACTTTGTCCTGTCCTCTACCGGGAAAGGATAAGTAGCCTGAATTCTTTTGGGGATCTGAAATTTCTTTTCAGGGTTTGCCCAGACACCCCCAAAGAGAGTGTTCAGTTCATGAGAAGGAGGAAACGTTACATTAGTTTTCTTTTCTTTATAAAGGTAAACCTTCTGCTGAGGTAAAGAAGGGATCTCCGTAACCTCTAACACCTCCTTTATAGCCACAATCATGTACTGAATGTTTTTAGCTAATTTTGGATCTATTGCCCTGGAATCACCAGTGTCGACACAGGAATCAGCGTCCGTGTCGGTCTGTATAACCTGAGCAAATGACCTCTTATGCGACCCAGAGGGATCCCCTGTGGATGAAAACACAGAGTTTTGACAAATCACATCTTCCACAGACTTTCTCCAAGTTTCTGCATGAGACTCAGACTTATCCAATCTCTTACTGATA